>NC_041380.1:545750868-545874939 GCF_002162155.2 Triticum dicoccoides | reverse complement strand
GTGGATCAACAACACTGTGTTTGGAGAGGAAAAACCCATGTTGTGATCGAGTCTGTGCCTTCTTGAAGAAGTCAGCCAACTATAACTCCGAGGGCACATAGTGAAGAGCGAGGGTCTGATCCTGCACAGCAGCATGCACAAAGTGGGAATCCACACCGATGTGCTTGGTGAGCTCAAGTTTCACTGGGTCACGCGCAATACTGATAGCACCGGTGCTGTCGGACAGTAGAGGAGTTGAGGTAGTCAAAGACACACCAAAGTCCTCAAGTAACCACCGTAACCAGATCACCTCAGCCGTCAACATAGCCGTGGCTCGCAACTCAGCCTCAGTACTCGAGCGAGAAACTCCAGTCTGCTTCTTTGTCTTCCAGGCAATAAGGGAGCCACCAAGAAATACACAGTAAGCAGACAGCGAGCGTCGATCAGAGGGATCATTAGCCCAGGTAGCATCTGAGTAGGCCTGGAGCTCATGGCAACTGGAGCGGGGAAAGAAAAGGCACTGAGAGATCATGCCACGAAGATATTGTAGAACACAAAGAAGGTGACTATAGTGGACAGAGGTAGGGGTTGAAACAAACTGACTCAGGATGTGGATGTTGGGTTTCGTAGTAATTTCAAAAAAATTCCTACGCACACGCAAGATCATGGTGATGCATAGCAACGAGAGGGGGAGAGTGTGATCTACGTACCCTTGTAGATCGACAACGGAAGCGTTAACTTGGTTGATGTAGTCGTACTTCTCCACGGCCCGACCGATCAAGCACCGAAACTACGTCACCTCCGAGTTCTAGCACACGTTCAGCTTGATGACGACCCCGGACTCTGATCCAGCAAAGTGTCGGGGAAGAGTTCCGTCAGCACGAGGCGTGGTGAAGATCTTGATGTTCTACCGTCGCAGGGCTTCGCCTAAGCACTGCTACAATATTATCGAGGACTATGGTGGAAGGGGGCACCACACACGGCTAAGAATATGATCACGTGGATCAACTTGTCTCTATAGGGGTGCCCCGTGCCTCCGTATATAAAGGCTCAAAGGGCGGGCTGGCCGGCCAAGAGGTGGCGCACCAGGAGGAGTCCTACTCCTTCCGGGAGTAGGACTCCCCCCTTTCCTAGTTGGAATAGGATTCGCGGAGGGGGGAAAAGAGGAGAGAGAGGAGGAAGGGGGGCCGGCCCCCTCTCCTTGTCCTACTCGGACCAAGGGGGGGAGGGGCGCGCGGCCCATCTATGGCCACCTCTCCTCTCTTCCACTAAGGCCCACTAAGGCCCATATACCTCCCGGGGGGTTCCAGTAACCTCCCGGTACTCCGGTAAAATCCCGATTTCACCCGGAACACTTCCGGTATCCAAACATAGGCTTCCAATATATAAATCTTTATGTCTCGACCATTTCGAGACTCCTCATCATGTCCGTGATCACATCCGGGACTCCGAACAACCTTCGTACATCAAAATGCATAAACTCATAATATAACTGTCATCGTAACCTTAAGCGTGCGGACCCTACGGGTTCGAGAACAATGTAGACATGACCGAGACACGTCTCCGGTAAATAACCAATAGAGGAACCTGGATGCTCATATTAGCTGCTACATATTCTACGAAGATCTTTTATCGGTCAGACCGCATAACAACATACGTTGTTCCCTTTGTCATCAGTATGTTACTTGCCTGAGATTCGATCGTCGGTATCCAATAACTAGTTCAATCTCGTTACCGGCAAGTCTCTTTACTCGTTCCGTAATACATCATCCCGCAACTAACTCATTAGTTGCAATGCTTGCAAGGCTTCAGTGATGTGCATTACCGAGAGGGCCCAGAGATACCTCTCCGACAATCAGAGTGACAAATCCTAATCTCGAAATACGCCAACCCAACATGTACCTTTGGAGACACCTGTAGAGCTCCTTTATAATCACCCAGTTACGTTGTGATGTTTGGTAGCACACAAAGTGTTCCTCCGGCAAACGGGAGTTGCATAATCTCATAGTCATAGGAACATGTATAAGTCATGAAGAAAGCAATAGCAACATACTAAACGATCAGGTGCTAAGCTAATGGAATGGGTCATGTCAATCAGATCATTCAACTAATGATGTGATCCCGTTAATCAAATGACAACTCTTTGTCCATGGTTAGGAAACATAGCCATCTTTGATTAACGAGCTAGTCAAGTAGAGGCATACTAGTGACACTCTGTTTGTCTATGTATTCACACATGTATTATGTTTCCGGTTAATACAATTCTAGCATGAATAATAAACTTTTATCATGATATAAGGAAATAAACAATAACTTTATTACTGCCTCTAGGGCATATTTCCTTCAGTCTCCCACTTGCACTAGAGTCAATAATCTAGATTATACTGTAATGATTCTAACACCCATGGAGCCTTGGTGCTGATCATGTTTTGCTCGTGGAAGAGGCTTAGTCAACGGGTCTGCTACATTCAGATCCGTATGTATCTTGCAAATCTCTATGTCTCCCACCTGGACTAGATCCCGGATGGAATTGAAGCGTCTCTTGATGTGCTTGGTTCTCTTGTGAAATCTGGATTCCTTTGCCAAGGCAATTGCACCAGTATTGTCACAAAATATTTTCATTGGACCCGATGCACTAGGTATGACACCTAGATCGGATATGAACTCCTTCATCCAGACTCCTTCGTTTGCTGCTTCCGAAGCAGCTATGTATTCTGCTTCACATGTAGATCCCGCCACGATGCTTTGTTTAGAACTGCACCAACTGACAGCTCCACCGTTTAATGTAAACTCCTATCCGGTTTTCGATTTAGAATCGTCCGGATCAGTGTCAAAGCTTGCATCAACGTAACCGTTTACGATGAGCTCTTTGTCACCTCCATATACGAGAAACATATCCTTAGTCCTTTTAAGGTACTTCAGGATGTTCTTGACCGCTGTCCAGTGATCCACTCCTGGATTACTTTGGTACCTCCCTGCTAGACTTATAGCAAGGCACACATCGGGTCTGGTACACAGCATTGCATACATGATAGAGCCTATGGCTGAAGCATAGGGAACATCTTTCATTTTCTCTCTATCTTCTGCAGTGGTCGGGCATTGAGTCTGACTCAACCTCACACCTTGTAACACAGGCAAGAACCCTTTCTTTGCTTGATCCATTTTGAACTTCTTCAAAACTTTGTCAAGGTATGTGCTTTGTGAAAGTCCAATTAAGCGTCTTGATCTATCTCTATAGATCTTAATGCCTAATATGTAAGCAGCTTCACCGAGGTCTTTCATTGAAAAACTCTTATTCAAGTATCCCTTTATGCTATCCAGAAATTCTATATCATTTCCAATCAGTAATATTTCATCCACATATAATATCAGAAATGCTACAGAGCTCCCACTCACTTTCTTGTAAATACAGGCTTCTCTGAAAGTCTGTATAAAACCAAATGCTTTGATCACACTATCAAAGCATTTATTCCAACCCCGAGAGGCTTGCACCAGTCCATAAATGGATCGCTGGAGCTTGCACACTTTGTTAGCTCCCTTTGGATCGAATGCTCTGAAAGTCAGGAATGCAGTTTTGACATCCATCTGCCAAATTTCATAATCATAAAATGCGGCAATTGCTAACATGATTCGGACAGACTTAAGCATCGCTACGGGTGAGAAGGTCTCATCGTAGTCAATCCCTTGAACTTGCCGAAACCCTTTTGCGACAAGTCGAGCTTTGTAGACAGTAACATTACCGTCGGTGTCAGTCTTCTTCTTGAAGATCCATTTATTCTCAATTGCTTGCCGATCATCGGGCAAGTCAACCAAAGTCCATACTTTGTTCTCATACATGGATCCCATCTCAGATTTCATAGCTTCAAGCCAATTTGCGGAATCTGGGCTCACCATCGCTTCTTCATAGTTCGTAGGTTCATCATGATCTAGTAGCATGACTTGCAGAACAGGATTACCGTACCACTCTGGCGTGGATCTTACTCTGGTTGATCTACGAGGTTCAGTAGTATCTTGTTCTGAAGTTTCATGATCATCATCATTAGCTTCCTCACTCACTGGTGTAGGTGTCATAGATACAGTTTTCTGTGATGCACTACTTTCCAATAAGGGAGCAGGTACAGTTACCTCGTCAAGTTCTACTTTCCTCCCACTCAGTTCTTTCGAGAGAAACTCCTTCTCTAGAAAGTTTCCGAACTTAGCAACAAAAGTCTTGCCTTCGGATCTGTGATAGAAGGTGTATCCAATAGTCTCCTTTGGATATCCTATGAAGACACATTTCTCCGATTTGGGTTCGAGCTTATCAGGTTGAAGCTTTTTCACATAAGCATCGCAGCCCCAAACTTTCAGAAACGACAACTTTGGTTTCTTGCCAAACCACAGTTCATAAGGCGTCGTCTCAACGGATTTTGATGGTGCCCTATTTAACGTGAATGCGGCCGTCTCTAGAGCGTATCCCCAAAACGATAGCGGTAAATCAGTAAGAGACATCATAGATCGCACCATATCTAGTAAAGTACGATTACGATGTTCGGACACACCATTACGCTGTGGTGTTCCGGGTGGCGTGAGTTGCGAAACTATTCCGCATTGTTTCAAATGTACACCAAACTCGTAACTCAAATATTCTCCTCCACGATCAGATCGTAGAAACTTTATTTTCTTGTTACGATGATTTTCAACTTCACTCTGAAATTCTTTGAACTTTTCAAATGTTTCAGACTTATGTTTCATTTAAGTAGATATACCCATATCTGCTTAAGTCATCTGTGAAGGTGAGAAAATAACGATATCCACCACGAGCCTCAATTTTCATCGGACCACATACATCTGTATGTATGATTTCCAACGAATCTGTTGCTCTCTCCATAGTACCGGAGAATGGCGTTTTAGTCATCTTGCCCATGAGGCACGGTTCGCAAGTACCAAGTGATTCATAATCAAGTGGTTCCAAAAGTCCATCAGTATGGAGTTTCTTCATGCGCTTTACACCAATATGACCTAAACGGCAGTGCCACAAATAAGTTGCACTATCATTATCAACTTTGCATCTTTTGGCTTCAACATTATGAATATGTGTGTCACTACTATCGAGATTCAATAAGAATAGACCATTCTTCAAGGGTGCATGACCATAAAAGATATTACTCATATAAATAGAACAACCATTATTCTCTGATTTAAATGAATAACCGTCTCGCATCAAACAAGATCCGGATATAATGTTCATGCTTAACGCTGGCACCAAATAACAATTATTTAGGTCTAATATTAATCCCGAAGGTAGATGTAGAGGTAGCGCACCGACCGTGATCACATTGACTTTGGAACCGTTTCCCACGCGCATCGTCACCTCGTCCTTAGCTAATCTTCACTTAATCTGTAGTCCCTGTTTCGAGTTGCAAATATTAGCAACAGAACCAGTATCAAATACCCAGGTGCTACTGCGAGCATTAGTAAGGTACACATCAATAACATGTATATCACATATACCTTTGTTCACCTTGCCATCCTTCTTATCCGCCAAATACTTGGGGCAGTTCCGCTTCTAGTGACCAGTCTGCTTGCAGTAGAAGCACTCAGTTTCAGGCTTAGGTCCAGACTTGGGTTTCTTCTCTTGAGCAGCAACTTGCTTGCTGTTCTTCTTGAAGTTCCCCTTCATCTTCCCTTTGCCCTTTTTCTTGAAACTAGTGGTCTTGTTGACCATCAACACTTGATGCTCCTTCTTGATTTCTACCTCCGCAGCTTTCAGCATTGCGAAGAGTTCGCGAATAGTCTTATTCATCCCTTGCATATTATAGTTCATCACGAAGCTCTTGTAGCTTGGTGGAAGTGATTGGAGAATTCTGTCAATGACGCTATCATCCGGAAGATTAGCTCCCAATTGAATCAAGTGATTACAATACCCAGACATCTTGAGTATATGCTCACTGACAGAATCGTTCTCCTCCATCTTTTAGCAATAGAACTTATTGGAGACTTCATATCTCTCAATCCGGGCATTTGCTTGAAATATTAACTTCAACTCCTGGAACATCTCATATGCCCCATGACGTTCAAAACGTTGTTGAAGTCCCGGTTCTAAACCGTAAAGCATGGCACATTGAACTATTGAGTAGTCATCAGATTTGCTCTGCCAGACGTTCTTAACATCTGGTGTTGCTCCAACAACAGGCCTGGCACCCAGCGGTGCTTCCAGGATGTAATTCTTCTATGCAGCAATGAGGATAATCCTCAAGTTACGGACCCAGTCCGTGTAATTGCTACCATCATCTTTCAACTTTGCTTTCTCAAGGAACGCATTAAAATTCAATGGAACAACAGCACGGGCCATCTATCTACAATCAAACATACATAAGCAAGATACTATCAGGTACTAAGTTCATGATAAATTTAGGTTCAATTAATCATACTACTTAAAGAACTCCCGCTTAGATAGACATCCCTCTAATCCTCTAAGTGATTACGTGATCCAAGTCAACTAAACCATGTCCGATCATCACGTGAGATGGAGTAGTTTCATTGGTGAACATCACTATGTTGATCATATCTACTATATGATTC
Organism: Triticum dicoccoides; assembly: GCF_002162155.2. Lineage (NCBI taxonomy): Eukaryota > Viridiplantae > Streptophyta > Magnoliopsida > Poales > Poaceae > Triticum > Triticum dicoccoides. The sequence goes on along the minus strand of NC_041380.1, from coordinate 545,868,399 downwards.
ACGCTCGACCTTTCGGTCTCCGTGTTCCGAGGCCATATCTGTATATGCTTGGCTCGTCAAGTATAACCTGAGTATTCCGCGTGTGCAACTGTTTTGCACCCGTTGTATTTGAACGTAGAGCCTATCACACCCGATCATCACATGGTGTCTCAGCACGAAGAACTTTCGCAATGGTGCATACTCAGGGAGAACACTTCTTGATAATTAGTGAGAGATCATCTTCTAATGCTACCGTCAATCAAAGCAAGATAAGATGCATAAGAGATAAACATCACATGCAATCAATATAAGTGATATGATATGGCCATCATCATCTTGTGCTTGTGACTCCAAGCACCGTCGTGATCACCATCGTCACCGGTGCGACACCTTGATCTCCATCATAGCATCGTTGTCGTCTCGGCAATCTCATGCTTCCACGACTATCGCTACCGCTTAGTGATAAAGTAAAGCATTACAGCGCGATTGCATTGCATACAATAAAGCGACAACCATATGGCTCCTGCCAGTTGCTGATAACTCGGTTACAAAACATGATCATCTCATACAATAAAATTTTAGCATCATGTCTTGACCATATCACATCACAACATGCCCTGCAAAAACAAGTTAGATGTCCTCTACTTTGTTGTTGCAAGTTTTACATGGCTGCTACGGGCTTAAGCAAGAACCAATCTTACCTACGCATCAAAACCACAACGATAGTTTGTCAAGTTGGTGCTGTTTTAACCTTCGCAAGGATCAGGCGTAGCCACACTCGGTTCAACTAAAGTTGGAGAAACTGTCACCCGCTAGCCACCTTTGTGCAAAGCACGTCGGGAGAACCGGTCTCGCATAAGCGTACGCGTAATGTCGGTCCGGGCCGCTTCGTCCAACAATACTGCCGAACCAAAGTATGACATGTTGGTAAGCAGTATGACTTACATCGCCCACAATTCACTTGTGTTCTACTCGTGCATATAACATCAACACATAAAACCTAGGCTCTGATACCACTGTTGGCTTTCGTAGTAATTTCAAAAAAATTCCTACGCACACGCAAGATCATGGTGATGCATAGCAACGAGAGGGGGAGAGTGTGATCTACGTACCCTTGTAGATCAACAACGGAAGCGTTAACTTGGTTGATGTAGTCGTACGTCTCCACGGCCCGACCGATCAAGCACCGAAACTACGGCACCTCCGAGTTCTAGCACACGTTCAGCTCGTTGACGATCCCCGGACTCTGATCCAGCAAAGTGTCGGGGAAGAGTTCCGTCAGCACGACAGCGTGGTGACGATCTTGATGTTCTACCGTCGCAGGGCTTCGCCTAAGAACTGCTACAATATTATCGAGGACTATGGTGGAAGGGGGCACCACACACGGCTAAGAATATGATCACGTCGATCAACTTGTCTCTCTAGGGGTGCCCCGTGCCTACGTATATAAAGGCTTAAAGGGGGGCTGGCCGGCCAAGAGGTAGCATGCCAGGAGGAGTCCTACTCCTTCCGGGAGTAGGACTCCCCCCTTTCCTAGTTTGAATAGGATTCGCGGAGGGGGGGAAAGAGGAGAGAGAGGAGGAAGGGGGGCCGGCCCCCTCTCCTTGTCCTATTCGGACCAAGGAAGGGAGGGGCGCGCGGCCCATCTATGGCCACCTCTCCTCTCTTCGACTAAGGCCCACTAGGCCCATATACCTCCCGTGGGGTTCCGGTAACCTCCCGGTACTCCGGTAAAATCCCAATTTCACCCGGAACACTTCCGATATCCAAACATAGGCTTCCAATATGTCAATGTTTATGTCTTGACCATTTAGAGACTCCTCGTCATGTCCGTGATCACATCCGGGACTCCGAACAACCTTCGGTACATCAAAATGCATAAACTCATAATATAACTGTCATCGTAACCTTAAGCATGCGGACCCTACGGGTTCGAGAACAATGTAGACATGACCGAGACACGTCTCCGGTCAATAACCAATAGCGGAACCTGGATGCTCATATTGGCTCCTATGTATTCTACGAAGATCTTTTATCGGTCAGACCGCATAACAACATACGTTGTTCCCTTTGTCATCGGTATGTTACTTGCCTGAGATTCGATCATCGGTATCCAATACCTAGTTCAATCTCGTTACCGGCAAGTCTCTTTACTCGTTCCGTAATACATCATCCCGCAACTAACTCATTAGTTGCAATGCTTGCAAGGCTTCAGTGATGTGCATTACCGAGAGGGCCCAGAGATACCTCTCCGATAATCGGAGTGACAAATCCTAATCTCGAAATACGCCAACCCAACATGTACCTTTGGAGACACCTGTAGAGCTCCTTTATAATCACCCAGTTACGTTGTGACGTTTGGTAGCACACAAAGTGTTCCTCCGGCAAATGGGAGTTGCATAATCTCATAGTCATAGGAACATGTATAAGTCATGAAGAAAGCAATAGCAACATACTAAACGATCGGGTGCTAAGCTAATGGAATGGGTCATGTCAATCAGATCATTCAACTAATGATGTGATCCCGTTAATCAAATGACAACTCTTTGTCCATGGTTAGGAAACATAACCATCTTTGATTAACGAGCTAGTCAAGTAGAGGCATACTAGTGACACTCTGTTTGTCTATGTATTCACACATGTATTATGTTTCCGGTTAATACAATTCTAGCATGAATAATAAACTTTTATCATGATATAAGGAAATAAATAATAACTTTATTATTGCCTCTAGGGCATATTTCCTTCAGTGGACAGGATAGGAGATGTCAGGGCGTGTAACAGCCAGATAGAGAAGGCTGCCAACGAGGTGACGATAGCGAGTGGGATTAGGAAGAGGGTCACCATCAGAGGCACGAAGCTGAACGTTGAGCTCCATAGGAGTCACAACGGGGCGCTCATCACCAAGAGCAGCGCGAGCAAGAAGATCCTGAATATATTTTTCTTGGGAGATGTAGAAGCCATCATAGGTTGAGGAGATCTCAATCCCAAGAAAATAGCAAAGAGGACCAAGATCAGTCTTGAGAAACCGGTCGCGAAGGCGAACCTTAACAAAGGCAATGTAATCAGAGTCGTCAACAGTGATGATTGGTACCTCTTGAGCTTGCGTTGGATTTCCCCGAAGAGGAAGGGATGATGCAGCAGAGTAGCGTAAGTATTTCCCTCAGTTTTTGAGAACCAAGGTATCAATCCAGTAGGAGGCCACGCTCAAGTCCCTCGTACCTGCACAAAACGATAGCTACTCGCAACCAACGCGATTAGGGGTTGTCAATCCCTTCACGGTCACTTACGAGAGTGAGATCTGATAGATATAATATTTTTGGTATTTTTGGTATAGAGATGCAAAGTAAAAAGTAAAGGCCAAGTAAAAAAGCAAAGCAAGATTAAAGTGATGGAGATTGATATGATGAGAATAGACCCGGGGGCCATAGGTTTCACTAGTGGCTTCTCTCAAGAGCATAAGTATTCTACAGTGGGTGAACAAATTACTGTTGAGCAATTGACAGAATTTAGCATAGTTATGAGAATATCTAGGCATGATCATGTATATAGGCATCACGTCCGTGACAAGTAGACCGAAACGATTCTGCATCTACTACTATTACTCCACTCATCGCCCGCTATCCAGCATGCATCTAGAGTATTAAGTTAAAAATAGAGTAACGCTTTAAGCAAGATGACATGATGTAGAGAGATAAATTCATGCAATATGAAATAAACCCCATCTTGTTATCCTCGATGGCAACGATACAATACGTGCCTTGCTTCCCCTTCTGTCACTGGGAAAAAACACCGCAAGATCAAACCCAAAGCTAAGCACTTCTCCCATGGCAAGAACTACCAATCTAGTTGGACAAACAAAACAGATAATTCGAAGAGACTTGCAAAGATAACCAATCATACATAAAAGAATTCAGAGAAGATTCAAATATTATTCATAGATAGACTTGATCATAAACCCACAATTCATCGATCTCAACAAACACACCGCAAAAAGAAGAAGATTACATCGAATAGATCTCCACGAGAGAGGGGGAGAACTTTGTATTGAGATCCAAAAAGAGAGAAGAAGCCATCTAGCTACTAACTATGGACCCGAAGGTCTGAGGTAAACTACTCACACTTCATCGGAGGGGCTATGATGATGTAGAAGCCCTCCATGATGACGGCCCTCTCCGGCGGAGCTCCGGAACAGGCCCCAAGATGGGATATCTTGGATACAGAAAGTTGCGGTGGTGGAATTAGGTTTTTGGCTCCTGTTATGATCGTTTGGGGGTACGTAGGTATATATAGGAGGAAGGAGTACGTCAGTGGAGCACCGAGGGGCCCACGAGGCAGGGGCGCGCCCTAGGGGGGCGCCCCCACCCTTGTGACTGCCTCTTTGACTCCTTGGAGTAGGGTCCAAGTCTCCTGGATCACGTTCTGTGAGAAAATCACGTTCCCAAAGGTTTTATTCCGTTTGGACTCCGTTTGATATTTTGTTTCTCCAAAATAGTGAAATAGGAAAAAAACAACAATTCTAGGTTGGGCCTCCGGTTAATAGGTTAGTCCCAAAAATAATATAAAAGTGGAAAATAAAGCCCAACATAGTCCAAAATAGTAGATAATATAGCATGGAGCAATCAAAAATTATAGATACGTTGGAGACGTATCAGGCATCCCCAAGCTTAATTCCTGCTCGTCCTCGAGTAGGTAAATGATAAAAAGAGAATTTTTGATGCGGAGTGCTACTTGGCATAATCTCAATGCAAATCTTCTTAATTGTGGTATGAATATTCAGATTAGGAAGATTCAAGAAAAAAGTTCATATTGACATAAAGAATAATAATACTTCAAGCAAACCAACAAAGCAATTATGTTTTCTTAAAGTAACATGGCCAAAAAAGTTCATCCCTACAAAATCATATAGTTTAGTCATACTCCATTTTTGTCACACAAGAATGCTCTCATCATGCACAACCTCGATGACAAGCCAAGCAATTGTTTCATACCTTAATAATTTCAAACTCATAAACTTTCACGCAATACATGAGCGTGAGCCATGGATATAGCACTATGGGTGGAATAGAATATAATGGTGGGGGTTATGTGGAGAAGACAAAAAAGGAGAAAGTCTCACATCAACGAGGCTAATCAATGGGCTATGGAGATGCCCATCAATTGATGTTAATGCAAGGAGTAGGGATTGCCATGCAACGGATGCACTAGAGCTATAAATGTATGAAAGCTCAACAAAAGAAATTAAGTGGGTGTGCATCCAACTTGCTTGCTCACGAAGACCTAGGGCACTTGAGGAGGCCCATTGTTGGAATATACAAGCCAAGTTCTATACTGAAAATTCCCACTAGTATATGAAAGTGATAACTCAAGAGACTCTCTATATGAAGAACATGGTGCTACTTTGAAGCACAAGTGTGGAAAAAGGAATAGTAGCATTGCCCCTTTTTATTTATTTTCTCTTTTTTTGGCCTTCTTTTTTTTGGCCTTTTTTTGGGACAATGCTCTATTAAATGATGATCGTCACACTTTTATTTATTTACAGCTCAATGATTACAACTTGATACTAGAATAAAGTATGACTCTATATGGATGCCTCCGGCGGTGTACCAGGATATGCAATGAATCAAGAGTGACAAGTATGAAAAAATTATGAATGGTGGCTTTGCCACAAATACTATGTCAACTACATGATCATGCTAAGCAATATGACAATGGTGGATGTGTCATGATAAACTGGATGGTGGAAAGTTGCATGGCAATATATCTCGGAATGGCTATGGAAATGCCATAATAGGTAGGTATGGTGGCTGTTTTTAGGAAGATATAAGGAGGTTTATGTGTGAAAGAGCGTATCATATCACGGGGTTTGGATACACCGGCGAAGTTTGCACCAACTCTCGATGTGAGAAAGGGCAATGCACGGTACCGTAGAGGCTAGCAATGATGGAAGGGTGAGAGTGCGCATAATCCATGGACTCAACATTAGTCATAAAGAACTCATATACTTATTGCAAAAATCTACAAGCCATCAAAAACCAAAGTATTACGCGCATGCTCCTAGGGGGATAGATTGGTAGGAAAAGACCATCGCTCGTCCCCGGCCGCCACTCATAAGGAGGACAATCAAATAACACCTCATGTTTCAAATTTGTTGCAGAACGTTTAGCATACGTGCATGCTACGGGACTTGCAAACTTTAACTCAAGAACTTCTCAAATTCACAGTTACTCTACTAGCATGACTTTGATATTACTACCTCCATATCTCAAAACAATTATCAAGCATCCAACTTTTCTTAGTATTCAACACACTCAAAAGAAAGTTTCACAGATCTTGAATACCAAGCATGTTATTATTAAGCAAATTACCATGCTATTAAGACTCTCAAAATAATTTAAGTGAAGCATGAGAGATCAATAGTTTCTTTAAAACAAATCCACCACCGTGCTAAAAAAAATCTAAGTGAAGCACATAGAGCAAAATTACTTAGTTCAAGAAGATATAAGTGAAGCACATAGAGCAAAACTACATAGCTCAAAAGATATAAGTGAAGCACATGGACTATTCTATCAAATTTTAATTCATGTATGGCTCTCTCAAAAGGTGTGTACAGCAAGGATGATTGTGGAATACTAAAACACAAATACAAAAATAATACAAGACGCTCCAAGCAAAACACATATCATGTTGGTGAATAAAAATATAGCTCCAAGTAATTTACCGATGGAAGTGGACGAAAGAGGGGATGCCTTCCGGGGCATCCCCAAGCTTTGAATTTTTGGTGTCCTTGGATTATATTGGGGGTTCCATGGGCATCCCCAAGCTTAGGCTCTTGCCACTCCTTGTTCCATAATCCATCAAAATAATTCACCCAAAACTTGAAAACTTCACAACACAAAACTTAAAGTAGAAAACTCGTGAGCTCCGTTAGCGAAAGAAAACAAAAGACCACTTCAAGGTACTGTAATGAACTCATTCTTTATTTATATTGGTGTTAAACCTAATGTATTCCAACTTCTCTATGGATTATAAACTATTTTACTAGCCATATATTCATCAAAATAAGCAAACAACACACGAAAAACAGAATCTGTCAAAAACAGAACAGTCTGTAGTAATCTGTAGCTAGCGCAATATCTGGAACCCCAAAAATTCTAAAATAATTTTCTGGACGTGAGGAATTTATCTATTAATCATCTGCAAAAATAATTAACTAAATATCACTCTCCAAGTAAAAATGACAGCAGTTCTCGTGAGCGCTAAAGTTTCTGTTTTTTACAGCAAGTTCAACAAGACTTTCCCCAAGTCTTCCCAACGGTTCTACTTGGCACAAACACTAACTAAACACAAAAAACACAACCAAAACAGAGGCTAAATAAATTATTTATTACTAAACAGGAGCAAAAAGCAAGGCATAAAAATAAAATTGGGTTGCCTCCCAAAAAGCGCCATCGTTTAACGCCCCTAGCTAGGCATAAAAGCGAGGATCGTTCTAGGTATTGCCATCTTGATTCTTAATTTTTTTTTAGCGATGTTATGCTCGAATCTAGGAGGTTCCTTATGTTTCCCTTCATATTCAGAGATTTTGAGATCTAAAGAATCCAACCGCTTATTGCAAAGAGTAATCAGCATATTCACGCGGTGAATATTTCCGCTAACGCTCTTAAGAGATTCAAGAGATTTTTGTAAAAACTTAGTTACTTCGCAAATTTTCTCAAGAACTTGCATTTCCTCTTGGGTATGATGGGGCCCCTTTTGTTGAGGTAAAGTTACTACTATACCTTCCATAATTTCATGCGCGATACTGGGATCAATTTCAATAAAATTGCCTTTGGCAACACAAACCAAAAGTTGTATATGAGACATATTAAGCCCAACATAAAAGTTGCGAAGCAAAATTCTGAAATTTACTTCTAGGGTGCATTTACGATAAGATTCCATCATTCTAAACCAAGCATCCTTTAAGTTTTCTCCTTGCTTTTGTTTGAAGTGAAGGACTTCAAACTCGGGGGACAAAGGAGCAGAAAGAGGACTAGCCATGACGACAAGCAAACGAACTAGCACACGAGCAGAAAAGAGCGAACGGGCAAAAGAGCAAATAGAGAGGGAGGATAGATAGAGAGGGGGGCGAATAAAACGGCAAGGGTGAAGTGGGGGAGAGGAAAACGAGAGGCAAATGGCAAATAATGTAATGCGAGAGATAGGGATTGTGATGGGTACTTGGTATGTTGACTTTTTGCGTAGACTCCCCGGCAACGGCGCCAGAAATCCTTCTTGCTACCTCTTGAGCTTGCGTTGGATTTCCCCGAAGAGGAAGGGATGATGCAGCAGAGTAGCGTAAGTATTTCCCTTAGTTTTTGAGAATCAAGGTATCAATCCAGTAGGAGGCCACACTCAAGCCCCTCGTACCTGCACAAAACGATAGCTACTCGCAACCAACGCGATTATGGGTTGTCAATCCCTTCAAGGTCACTTACGAGAGTGAGATCTGATAGATATAATATTTTTGGTATTTTTGGTATAGATATGCAAAGTAAAAAGTAAAGGCAAAGTAAAAAAGCAAAGCAAGATTAAAGTGATGGAGATTGATATGATGAGAATAGACCCTGGGGCCATAGGTTTCACTAGTGGCTTCTCTCAAGAGCATAAGTATTCTACGGTGGGTGAACAAATTACTGTTGAGCAATTGACAGAATTGAGCATAGTTATGAGAATATCTAGGCATGATCATGTATATAGGAATCACGTCCGTGACAAGTAGACCGAAACGATTCTGCTTCTACTACTATTACTCCACTCATCGACCGCTATCCAGCATGCATCTAGAGTATTAAGTTAAAAACAGAGTAACACTTTAAGCAAGATGACATGATGTAGAGAGATAAATTCATGCAATATGAAATAAACCCCATCTTGTTATCCTCAATGGCAACGATACAATACATGCCTTGCTGCCCCTCCTGTCACTGGGAAAGGACACCACAAGATCGAACCCAAAGCTAAGCACTTCTCCCATGGCAAGAACTACCAATCTAGTTGGACAAACCAAACGGATAATTCGAAGAGACTTGCAAAGATAACAAATCATACATAAAAGAATTCAGAGAAGATTCAAATATTATTCATAGATAGACTTGACCATAAACCCACAATTCATCGGTCTCAACAAACACACCGCAAAAAGAAGAAGATTACATCGAATAGATCTCCACGAGAGAGGGGGAGAACTTTGTATTGAGATCCAAAAAGAGAGAAGAAGCCATCTAGCTACTAACTATGGACCCGAAGGTCTGAGGGAAACTACTCACACTTCATCGGAGGGGCTATGATGATGTAGAAGCCCTCTGTGATGACGGTCCTCTCCGGCGGAGCTCCGAAACAGGCCCCAAGATGGGATCTCGTGGATACAGAAAGTTGCGGCGGTGGAATTAGGTTTTTGGCTCCTGTTCTGGTCGTTTGGGGGTACGTAGGTATATATAGGAGGAAGGAGTACGTCGGTGGAGCACCGAGGGGCCCACGAGGCAGGGGGCGCGCCCTAGGGGGGCGCCCCCCACCCTCGTGACCGCCTCTTTGACTCGTTGGAGTAGGGTCCAAGTCTCCTGGATCACGTTCGGTGAGAAAATCACGTTCCTGAAGGTTTTATTCCATTTGGACTTCGTTTGATATTCTGTTTCTCTGAAATACTGAAATAGGCAAAAAAACAACAATTCTGGGCTGGGCCTCCGGTTAATAGGTTAGTCCCAAAAATAATATAAAAGTGGAAAATAAAGCCCAATATAGTCCAAAACAGTAGATAATATAGCATGGAGCAATCAAAAATTATAGATACATTGGAGACGTATCAATGATCATGTCATCAACATAAAGAAGGAGAAGAGTCCGACCATGAGGAGACGTGTGAACAAACAACATGGGATCATGATCATTGGGCAAGAAACCAGCGGCAGTCACCACAGAGGTGAAGCGCTCAAACCAGGCGCGAGGGGCCTGTTTGAGACCATAGAGGGAGCGGCGAAGGCTACAGACCATACCATCAGGAGCATAGTACCCCGGTGGTGGCTGCATATAAACCTCCTCACGCAACTCACCATTGAGAAAAGCGTTCTGAACATCAAGTTGAGAGATAGACCACTGACGAACAGAAGCCACAGCAAGAAGAGTGCGGACAGTGGTCATTGTTGGGGAACGTAGTAATTTCAAAAAATTTCCTATGCACACGCAAGATCATGGTGATGCATAGCAACGAGAGGGAAGAGTGTTGTCTACGTACCCTCGTAGACCGACAGCGGAAGCGTTATGACAACGCAGTTGATGTAGTCGTACGTCTTCACGGCCCGACCGATCAAGCACCGAAACTACGGCACCTCCGAGTTCTAGCACACGTTCAGCTCGATGACGATCCCCGGACTCTGGTCCAGCAAAGTGTCGGGGAAGAGTTCCGCCAGCACGACGGCATGGTGACGATCTTGACGTTCTACTGTCGCAGGGCTTTGCCTAAGCACCGCTACAATATTATCGAGGATTATGGTGGAAGGGGGCACCGCACACGGCTAAGAGAACGATCACGAAGATCAACTTGTGTGTCTAGAGGTGCCCCCTACCCCCGTATATAAAGGAGCAAGGGGGGAGGACGGCCGTCCCTTGGGTGCGCCAAGGAGGAGGAATCCTCCTCCTAGTAGGAGTAGGACTCCCCTCTTTCCTACTCCTACTAGGAGGGGGAAAGGAAGGGGGAGAGGGAGAAGGAAAGGGGGGCACCCCCCCTCTCCTAGTCCAATTCGGACCAGAGGGGGAGGGGGCACGCGGCCCACCCTGGCCGCCCCTCTTTCTCTCCACTAGGGCCCATAAGTCCCATTACTTCTCCCGGGGGGGTCGGGTAACCCTCCGGCACTCCGGTTTTCTCCGAAATCACCCAGAACACTTCCGGTGTCCGAATATAGCCGTCCAATATATCAATCTTTATGTCTCGACCATTTCAAGACTCCTCGTCATGTCCGTGATCACATCCGGGACTCTGAACAAACTTCGGTACATCAAAATATATAAACTCATAATGAAACTGTCATCGTAATGTTAAGCGTGCGGACCCTACGGGTTCGAGAACAATGTAGACATGACCGAGACATGTCTCCGGTTAATAACCAATAGTGGAACCTGGATGCTCATATTGGCTCCCACATATTCTACAAAGATCTTTATCGGTCAGACCGCATAACAACATACTTTGTTCCCTTTGTCATCGGTATGTTACTTGCCCGAGATTCGATCATCGGTATCTCAATACCTAGTTCAATCTCGTTACCGGCAAGTCTCTTTACTCGTTTCGTAATACATCATCTCGCAACTAACTCATTAGTTGCAATGCTTGCAAGGCTTATGTGATGTGCATTACCGAGAGGGCCCAGAGATACCTCTCCGACAATCGGAGTGACAAATCCTAATCTCGAAATACGCCAACCCAACATGTACCTTTGGATACACCTGTAGAACTCCTTTATAATCACCCAGTTACATTGTGACGTTTGGTAGCACACAAAGTGTTCCTCTGGCAAACGGGAGTTGCATAATCTCATAGTCATAGGAACATGTATAAGTCATGAAGAAAGCAATAGCAACATACTAGACGATCGGGTGCTAAGCTAATGGAATGGGTCATGTCAATCACATCATTCTCCTAATGATGTGATCCCGTTAATCAAATGACAATACATGTCTATGGTTAGGAAACATAACCATCTTCGATCAACGAGCTAGTCAAGTAGAGGCATACTAGTGACATTTAGTTTGTCTATGTATTCACACAAGTATTATGTTTCCGGTTAATACAATTCTAGCATGAATAATAAACATTTATCATGAAATAAGGAAATAAATAATAACTTTATTATTGCCTCTAGGGCATATTTCCTCCAGTCTCCCACTTGCACTAGAGTCAATAATCTAGTTCACATCGCCATGTGATCTAACATCAATAGTTCACATCTTTATGTGGTTAACACCCATAGTTCACATCGATATGTGAAAAACACCCAAAGGGTTTACTAGAGTCAGTAATCTAGTTCACATCACTATGTGATTAACACCCAAAGAGTACTAAGGTGTGATCATGTTTTGCTTGTGAGACAATTTTAGTCAACGGGTCTGTTATATTCAGATCCGTAAGTATTTTGCAAATATCTATGTCAACAATGCTCTGCACGGAGCTACTCTAGCTAATTGCTCCCACTTTCAATATGTATCTAGATCGAGACTTAGAGTCATCCAGATCGGTGTCAAAAATTTGTATCGACGTAACCCTTTATGATGAACCTTTTTGTTATGTCCATAATCGAGAAACATATCCTTATTTCACTAAGGATAATTTTGACCGATGTCCAGTGATCTACTTCCTAGATCACTATTGTATTCCCTCGCTTAACACAGTGTAGGGTATACAACAGATCTGGTACAAAGCATGGCATACTTTATAGAATCTATGGCTGAGGCATAGGGAATGACTTTCATTCTCTTTCTATCTTCTGCTGTGGTCGGGCTTTGAGTCTTACTCAATTTCACACCTTGCAACACAGGCAAGAACTCTTTCTTTGACTGTTCCATTTTGAACTACTTCAAAATGTTGTCAAAGCATGTACTCATTGAAAAAACTTATCAAGCGTCTTGATCTATCTCTATAGATCTTGATGCTCAATATGTAAGCAGCTTCACCGAGGTCTTTCTTTAAAAAAACTCCTTTCAAACACTCCTTTATGCTTTGCAGAATAATTCTATATTATTTCTGATCAACAATATGTCATTCAAATATATTTATCAGAAATGTTGTAGTGCTCCCACTCACTTTCTTATAAATACAGGCTTCACCGCAACTCATCAAAGCGTATATTCCAACTCTCAGATGCTTGCACCAGTCCATAGATGGATCGCTGGAGCTTGCACATTTTGTTACCCCTTTATGATTGACAAAACCTTTTGGTTGCATCATATACAATAAATCCATTAAGGAATGCAGTTTTGTTTATCCATTTGCCAGATTTCATAAAATGCGGCAATTGCTAACATGATTCGGACAGACTTAAGCATAGATACAAGTGAGAAACTCTCATCGTAGTCAACACCTTAAACTTGTCGAAAACCTTTTGTGACAATTCTAGCTTTGTAGATAGTAACACTACTATCAGCGTCCGTCTTCCTCTTGAAGATCCATTTAATCTCAATGGCTTTCCGAACATCGGGCAAGTCAACCAAAGTCCATACTTTGTTCTCATACATTGATCCTATCTCAGATTTCATGGCCTCAAGCCATTTTGCGGAATCTGGGCTCATCATCGCTTCCTCATAGTTCGTAGGTTCGTCATGGTCAAGTAGAATGACCTCTAGAACAAGATTACCGTACCACTCCGGTGCGGATCTCACTCTGGTTAACCTACGAGATTCGGTAGTAACTTGATCTGAAGTTACATGATCATCATCATTAGCTTCCTCACTAATTGGTGTAGTAGTCACAGGAACAGATTTCTGTGATGAACTACTTTCCAATAAGGGAGAAGGTACAATTACCTTATCAAGTTCTACTTTCCTCCCACTCACTTCTTTCAAGAGAAACTCCTTCTCTAGATCCATTCTTAGCAACGAATGTCTTGCCTTCGGATCTGTGATAGAAGGTGTACCCAACAGTCTCCTTTGGGTATCCTATGAAGACATATTTCTCCAATTTGGGTTTGAGCTTATCAGGATGAAACTTTTTCATATAAGCATCACAATCCCAAACTTTAAGAAACGACAACTTTGGTTTCTTGCCAAACCATAGTTCAGATTGTGTCATCTCAACGGACTTAGATGGTGCCCCTTTTTTTAACGTGAATGCAGCTGTCTCTAATGCATGATCCCAAAATGATATTGGTAAATCGGTAAGAAACATCATAGATTGTACTATATCCAATAAAGTACGGTTATGACGTTCGGACACACCATTATGCTGTGGTGTTCCAGGTGGCATGAGTTTGTGAAACTATTCCACATTGTTTTAATTGAAGACCAAACTCGTAACTCAAATATTCGTCTCTGTGATCAGATCGTAGAAACTTTATTTTCTTGTCACGATGATTTTCCACTTCACTTTGAAATACTTTGAACTTTTCAGACTTATGTTTCATCAAGTAGATATACTCATATCTGCTTAAATCATCTGTGAAGGTCAGAAAATAATGATACTTGTCGTGAGCTTTAATATTCATCGGACCACATACATCAGTATGTATGATTTCCAACAAATCTGTTGCTCGCTCCATTGTTCCGGAGAACGGAGTCTTTAGTCATCTTGCCCATAAGGCATGGTTCGCAAGCACCAAGTGATTCATAATCAAGTGATTCCAAAATCCCATCAGCATGGAGTTTCTTCATGCGCTTTACACCAATATGACCTAAACGGTAGTGCCACCAATAAGTTGCACTATCATTATTAACTTTGCATCTTTTGGTTTCAATATTATGAATATGTGTATCACTACGATCGAGATCCAATGAACCATTTTCATTGGGTGTGTAACCATATAAGGTTTTATTCATGTAAACAGAACAACAATTTATTCTCTTACTTAAATGAATAACCGTATTACAATAAACATGATCAAATCATATTCATGCTCAACGCAAACACCAAATAACACTTATTTAGGTTCAACACTAATCCCGAAAGTATAGGGAGTGTGCGATGATGATCATATCAATCTTGGAACCACTTCCAACACACATCGTCACTTCACCCTTAACTAGTCTCTGTTTATTCTGCAACTCCCGTTTTGAGTTACTAATCTTAGCAACTGAACTAGTATCTAATACTGAGGGGTTGCTATAAACACTAGTAAAGTACACATCAATAACATGTATATCAAATATACTTATGTTCACTTTGCCATCCTTCTTATCCGCCAATCACTTGGGGTAGTTCCGCTTCTAGTGACCAGTCCCTTTGCAGTAGAAGCACTTAGTCTCAGGCTTAGGACCAGACTTGGGCTTCTTCACTTGAGCAGCAACTTGCTTGCTGTTTTTCTTGAAGTTCCCTTTTTCCTTTTGCCCTTTTCTTGAAACTAGTGATCTTGTCAACCATCAACACTTGATGCTCTTTCTTGATTTCTACCTTCATCGATTTCATTATCATGAAAAGCTCGGGAGTCGTTTCCGTCATCCCTTGCATACTATAGTTCATCACGAAGTTCTACTAACTTGGTGATGGTGACTAGAGAATTCTGTCAATCACTATCTTATCTGGAAGATTAACTCCCACTTGATTCAAGCGATTGTAGTACCCAGACAATCTGAGCACATGCTCACTAGTTGAGCGATTCTCCTCCATCTTTTAGCTATAGAACTTGTTGGAGACTTCATATCTCTCAACTCGGGTATTTGCTTGAAATATTAACTTCAACTCCTGGAACATCTCATATGGTCCATGACGTTCAAAACGTCTTTGAAGTCCCGATTCTAAGCCGTTAAGCATGGTGCACTAAACTATCAAGTAGTCATCATATTTAGCTAGCCAAACGTTCATAACGTCTGCATCTGATCCTGCAATAGGTCTGTCACCTAGCGGTGCATCAAGGATATAATTCTTCTGTGCAGCAATGAGGATAAACCTCAGATCACGGATCCAATCCGCATCATTGCCACTAACATCTTTCAACACAATTTTCTCTAGGAACATATCAAAATAAATACAGGGAAGCAACAACGCAAGCTATTGATCTACAACATGATTTGCAAAATACTACTAGGACTAAGTTCATGATAAATTTAAGTTCAATTAATCATATTACTTAAGAACTCCCACTTAGACAGACATCTCTCTAGTCATCTAAGTGATCACGTGATCCAAATCAACTAAACCATGTCCGATCATCACATGAGATGGAGTAGTTTTCAATGGTGAACATCACTATGTTGATCATATCTACTATATGAGTCATGTTCGACCTTTCGGTCTCTGTGTTCCGAGGACATATCTGTATATGCTAGGCTCGTCAAGTTTAACCTGAGTATTCCGCATGTGCAACTGTTTTCACCCGTTGTATTTGAACGTAGAGCCTATCACACCCGATCATCACGTGGTGTCTCAGCACGAAGAACTTTCGCAACGGTGCATACTCAGGGAAAACACTTCTTGATAATTAGCGAGAGATCATCTTAAAATGCTATCGTCAAACTAAGAAAAATAAGATGTATAAAAGATAAACATCATATGCAATCAAAATATGTGACATGATATGGCCATCATCATCTTGCGCCTTTGATTTCTATCTCCAAAGTACTCTCATGATCTCTATCGTCACCGGCATGACACCAT
Organism: Triticum dicoccoides; assembly: GCF_002162155.2. Taxonomy (NCBI): domain Eukaryota; kingdom Viridiplantae; phylum Streptophyta; class Magnoliopsida; order Poales; family Poaceae; genus Triticum; species Triticum dicoccoides. The sequence continues at coordinate 545,852,087 of NC_041380.1, read as the reverse complement.
GATCTCCATCATCTTGATCTATATCAATGTGTCGTCACGTGGTCGTCTCGCCAGCAATTGCTCTTGCAACTATTGCTATCGCATAGCGATAAAGTAAAGCAATTATTGGGCGCTTGCATCTTATGCAATAGAGAGACAACCATAAGGATTTTGCCAGTTGTTGATAACTTCAACAAAACATGATCATCTCATACAACAACTTATATCTCATCACATCTTGACCATATTACATCACAACATGCCCTGCAAAAACAAGTTAGACGTCCTCTACTTTGTTGTTGCAAGTTTTACGTGGCTGCTATGGGCTTAAGCAAGAACCAATCTTACCTACGCATCAAAAACCACAATGATAGTTTGTCAAGTTGGTGTTGTTTTAACCTTCGCAAGGACCGGGCGTAGCCACACTCGGTTCAACTAAAGTTGGAGAAACTGACACACGCCAGCCACCTGTGTGCAAAGCACGTCGGTAGAACCAGTCTCGCGTAAGCGTACGCGTAATGTCGGTCCGGGCCGCTTCATCCAACAATACCGCCGAACCAAAGTATGACATGCTGGTAAGCAGTATGACTTATATCGCCCACAACTCACTTGTGTTCTACTCGTGCACAACATCAACGCATAAAACCTGGCTCGGATGCCATTGTTGGGGAACGTAGTAATTTCAAAAAAATTCCTACGCACACGCAAGATCATGGTGATGCATAGCAACGAGAGGGAAGAGTTTTGTCTACGTACCCTCGTAGACCGACAGCGGAAGCGTTATGACAACGCGGTTGATGTAGTGGTATGTCTTCACGTCCCGACCGATCAAGCACCGAAACTACGGCACCTCCGAGTTCTAGCACATGTTCAGCTCGATGACGATCCCCGGACTCCGATCCAGCAAAGTGTCGGGGAAGAGCTCCATCAGCACGACGGCGTGGTGACGATCTTGATGTTCTACTATCGCAGGGCTTCGCCTAAGCACCGCTACAATATTATTGAGGATTGTGGTGGAAGGGGGCACCGCACACGGCTAAGAGAACGATCACGAAGATCAACTTGTGTGTCTAGAGGTGCCCCCCTGCCCCGTATATAAAGGAGCAAGGGGGGAGGCCGGCCGGCCCTTGGGCGCGCCAAGGAGGAGGAGTCCTCCTCCTAGTAGGAGTAGGACTCCCCTCTTTCCTACTCCTACTAGGAGGGGGAAAGGAAGGGGGAGAGGGAGAAGGAAAGGGGGGAGCCGCCCCCCTCTCCTAGTCCAATTCGGACCAGAGGGGGAGGGGGGGCGCGGCCCACCCTGGCCGCCCCTCTTTCTCTCCACTAGGGCCCATAAGGCCCATTACTTCTCTCGGGGGGGTTCCGGTAACCCTCCGGCACTCCGGTTTTCTCCGAAATCACCCGGAACACTTCCGGTGTCCGAATATAGCCGTCCAATATATCAATCTTTATGTCTCGACCATTTCGAGACTCCTCGTCATGTCCGTGATCACATCCGGGACACCGAACAAACTTCGGTACATCAAAATATATAAACTCATAATGAAACTGTCATCGTAACGTTAAGCGTGCGGATCCTACGGGTTCGAGAACAATGTAGACATGACCGAGACATGTCTCCGGTCAATAACCAATAGCGGAACCTGGATGATCATATTGGCTCCCACATATTCTACGAAGATCTTTATCGGTCAGACCGCATAACAACATACTTTGTTCCCTTTGTCATCGGTATGTTACTTGCCCGAGATTCAATCGTTGGTATCTCAATACCTAGTTCAATCTCGTTGCCGGCAAGTCTCTTTACTCGTTTCGTAATACATCATCTCGCAACTAACTCATTAGTTGCAATGCTTGCAAGGCTTATGTGATGTGCATTACCGAGAAGGCCCAGAGATACCTCTCCGACAATCGGAGTGACAAATCCTAATCTTGAAATACGCCAACCCAACATGTACCTTTGGAGACACTTGTAGAGCTCCTTTATAATCACCCAGTTACATTGTGACATTTGGTAGCACACAAAGTGTTCCTCCGGCAAACGGGAGTTGCATAATCTCATAGTCATAGGAACATGTATAAGTCATGAAGAAAGCAATAGCAACATACTAGATGATCGGGTGCTAAGCTAATGGAATGGGTCATGTCAATCACATCATTCTCCTAATGATGTGATCCCGTTAATCAAATGACAATACATGTCTATGGTTAGGAAACATAACCATCTTCGATCAACGAGCTAGTCAAGTAGAGGCATACTAGTGACGTTTAGTTTGTCTATGTATTCACACAAGTATTATGTTTCCGGTTAATACAATTCTAGCATGAATAATAAACATTTATCATGAAATAAGGAAATAAATAATAACTTTATTATTGCCTCTAGGGCATATTTCCTTCAGTCATGTGGGCCACAGGAGCGAATGTCTCACCATAATCGCGCCCCTGCTCCTACTGGAAACCATGAGCTACAATACGAGCTTTGTAGCGCTCAAGAGAACCATCGGAGCGAGTCTTAATCTTGTAGACCCACTTGCAGGTGATGGGACGGACATCGGAAGGAAGGGGAACCAGATCCCAGGTGCTAGAGCGCTCAAGAGCAGCAAGCTCTTCGGCCATCGCAAGCTGTCATTCAGGCTGAGTCATGGCAGTCCGATAGGAAGTGGGCTCAGCAATAACAGAGAGACCGTACCGATCAGGGGAGTAGCGATCAGGCGGGGGGCGAGGCCGAGCATGGAGGTTGTGAACCAGAGGAGGCGTGGGAGGGGGTGCACCAGAGGTGGGAGGCTCATCAGAGGAGACATCCTCAGTACGAGATCGATGAGTATAGTGGAGAGGAAATGGTGAGAGAGGGCGGCGGACTGGAGATGATGGTGGAGAGGTGGAGGAGGAGGATGAAGAAGACGGGGTCGGTGGTGAATGAGAAGAAAGGAGAGGTGCCGGAGGAAGAGGTGACACATGAGGCACATAGCAGGGTATATCGGGAAGGAGAAGGAAAGAAAGGTCGTCCACAGAGAAACTCGAGGAAGATGAACGTGGGTAGTAGGAACGAGACTCGTCAAAAGTCACATCACGCGAGATGCGCAAGCGAAGACCCACAGGATCCCAACATCGATAGCCCTTGTGCTCATCACTGTAGCCAAGGAAAACACACTCAACCGACTGAGCAGTCAGTTTGGTGCGTTCTCGGGGGGCAAGAAGAACATAGCACACGCATCCAAACATACGAAGAGCTGAGTAGTCAGGAGAGCGACCAGTGAGACACTCCATAGGAATACCACCCTGTAGAGCAGTCGATGGCTGAATGTTGATGAGGTAGGTGGATGCTGAAATAGCCTCAGCCCAAAAATGGGGTGGAAGGGAAGCAGCAATCATCAGCACACGAGCCGTCTCAAGTAAATGACGATGCTTTCGTTCGGCAACGTCATTCTAAGCATGAGCACCAGGACACAAGAACTGGGCAAGAGTACCCTGTTCCGTGAGAAAACTACGCAACAGCTGAGAGATAAACTCTCTAGCAGAGTCAGCACGAAAAGTACGGATGGGCGTGGCAAACTGAGTGTGAACCATGGCAGCAAAGTGTTTGTATATAGGGAGAACCTCGCTACGAGATTTCATGAAGTAGAGCCAAGTGTAGCGAGAGAAATCATCAATAAACAAAACATAGTAGCGATGACCACCTTTCGAATCAAAGGGAGCAGGACCCCAAAGATCAGAATGAACTAAGTCAAAAGGACGCTGAGATACAGACGCACTAGTAGGATAAGGTAGCTGAGTCTGTTTGCCAAGTCTGCAACCATTACAATGTAAGGAGACATCTCCAGATACAGACCCTAAGAGGCCCTGACAGACTAAAGAAGACAAGCGAGCGCCACAGATGTGACCAAGGAGATGATGCCACTGCTGGAAGGACGCAGACGAAGAGGCAGCAAGAGCATGAGAGCTGGCAGAAGTGGTGGCAGCAGAAGGAACACAAAGCCAGTCAACCTACCAAAGGCCCTCTGACATACGGCGCCGGGGGCCAGCACCAACCAAATCCTTGGTGCGACGATCCTGAATGGAACAAGAGTCGGTATCAAGAATGACACGACAACCAGAATCAGTGAGTTGGGCAGCGGAAAAAAGATTCATGGTAAGGCGAGGAACATGTGAAACACTCGGAACAGAAAAATATGGAGTGGAAAGAACACCACGACTAGCAACAGGAAGATATGTGCCGTCGGCAGTAAGAACATTAACAGGCGAATCAAGAGGTCGTAGAGAAGACAACGCGGAAGAATCAGAGGACATATGAAAGGAGGCTCTAGAATCCAGAACCAACGAAGATGTACCTGACTGTGTAGATGCCAGTGATGGTGAGAAAGGGGATGCAGTCACAGCAGCAGCAAAAGCAGTCAACGAGGAGCCCGAGGAAGCAAGGAGACGCTTGAGGCGAACAATATCCTGGTCAGTGAGTGACGGGGTCGAGGAGGACACAGGAGTGCCACTGGAGAAGGAGGAGCGCCTCTGGTCACGCTTCTTCTGGCGACAATCAGACTCGGGGTGACCTGACCAGGAGTGATACGTCCATTTTGCATCATGCTTTTATATCGATATTTATTGCATTATGGGCTGTTATTTCACATTATGTCACAATACTTATGGCTATTCTCTCTTATTTTACAAGGTTTACATAAGGAGGGAGAATGTCGGCAGCTGGAATTTCTGGGCTGAAAAAGGAGCAAATATTAGAGACCTATTCTGCACAACTCCAAAAGTCCTGAAACTCCACGGAATACCTTATAATAAATAATGAAAAATCCTCGCCAAAGATGAAGACCAGGGGCCCACACCCTTTCCATGAGGGTGGGGGCGCCCCCCCTAGGGAGCGCCCCCTACCTCGTGGGCCCCCTGGTGGCTCTCCGATGACCAACTTCTCCTATATGAAGTCTTTCATCGAGAAAAAAATAAGAAGCAACCTTTCGGGACGAAACTCCGCCGCCACGAGGCGGAACCTTGGCGGAACCAATCTAGGGCTCCGGTAGAGCTGTTCTGCCGGGGAAACTTCCCTCCCGGAGGGGGAAATCATGGCCATCGTCATCACCAACGCTCCTCTCATCGGGAGAGGGCAATCTCCATCAACATCTTCATCAGCACCATCTCATCTCAAAACCCTAGTTCATCTCTTGTATCCAATTCTTGTCTCCAAGTCCGGGATTGGTGCTAGTAGGTTGCTAGTAGTGTTAATTACTCCTTGTAGTTGATGCTAGTTGGCTTAATTGGTGGAAGATCATATGTTCAGATCCTTTATGCATATTATTACCCATCCGATTATGAATATGAATATGCTTTGTGAGTAGTTACGTTTGTTCCTGAGGACAAGGGAGAAGTGTTGCTATTAGTAGTCATGTGAATTTGGTATTCGTTCGATATTTTGATAAGATGTATGTTGTCTAGCCTCTAGTGGTGTTATGTGAATGTCGACTACATAACACTTCACCATTGTTTGGGCCTACAGGAAGGCATTGGGAAGTAATAAGTAGATGATGGGTTGCTAGAGTGTCAGAAGCTTAAACCCTAGTTTATGCGTTGCTTCGTGAGGGGCTGATTTGGATCCATATGTTTCATGCTATGGTTAGGTTTACCTTAATACTTTTGTTGTAGTTGCAGATGCTTGCAATAGAGGTTAATCATAAGTGGGATGCTTGTTCAAGTAAGAACATCACCCAAGCACCGGTCCACCCACGTGTCAAATTATCAAAGTACCAAACGTGAATCATATGAACGTGATGAAAACTAGCTTGACGATATTCCCATGTGTCCTCGGGAGCGCTTTTCCTTATATAAGAGTTTGTCCAGGCTTGTCCTTTGCTACAAAAAGGATTGGGCCACCTTGCTGCACTTTATTTACTTTTGTTACTTTTTGCTTGTTACAATTTACCTTATCACAAAACTATCTGTTACCACTTATTTCAGTACTTGCAGAGAATACCTTGCTGAAAACCGCTTATCATTTCCTTCTGCTCCTCGTTGGGTTCGACACTCTTACTTATCGAAAGGACTACGATAGATCCCCTATACTTGTGGGTCATCAAGACTCTTTTCCAGCGCTGTCGGGGAGTGTACCGCCTTTGGTAGGTGGAATTTGGTAAGGAAAAATTTATATAGTGTGCTGAAATTTACTATCACTTGTTACTATGGAAAGTAATTCTCTGAGGGGATTGTTCGGGGTATCTTCACCCCATCCAGTAGAGCAAAGAGTTGCTCCTCAACCTACTGAACCTATTGAAAATGAAACTCCTTTTGAATTTCCTTCGGGTATGATGGAAAAACTGCTAGCTAACCCTTTTACAGGAGATGGAACAAAGCATCCTGATGAGCACTTAATATATGTGGATGAAGTTTGTGGATTATTTAGGCTTGCAGGTATACCCGATGATGTTGCTAAGAAGAAGGTCTTCCCTTTATCTTTGAAGGGAGACACATTATATGGTATAGGCTATGTGATGATATGAGATCATGGGACTATAAAAGATTGAAGTTGGAATTTCATCAAAAGTATTACCCTATGCATCTTGTTCATCGTGATCGCAATTATGTATATAATTTTTGGCCTCGCGAAGGAGAAAGCATCGCTCAAGCTTGGGGGAGGCTTAAATCAATGTTATATTCATGCCCCAATCATGAGCTCTCAAGAGAAATGATTATTCAAAATTTATATGCTCCGCTTTCTGATAACAATCGCACCATGCTCGATACTTCTTGTGTTGGCTCTTTTATGATGAAGACTATTGGATTTAGATGGGATTTATTGGATAGAATTAAACGCAACTCTGAAGATTGGAATCTCGACAAAGGTAAGGAGTCAGGTATGACACCTAAGTTTGATTGTGTTAAATCTTTTATGGATACCGATATTTTCCGTAAGTTTAGCACTAAATATGGACTTGATTCTGAGATGGTAGCTTCTTTCTATGAATATTTTGCTACTTATGTTGATCTCCCTAAGGAGAAGTGGTTTAAATATCATCCTCCCATAGAAGTAAAAGTAGCTGCACCAATTAAAGTTGAAGAAAAGACTGTCACTTATAATGATCCTATTGTTCCTACTTGTTATGTTGAGAAACCACCTTTCCCTGTTAGGATAAAGGATCATGTTAAAGCTTCAATTTTGGTTCGTAAAAGCAATATTAAAACATATACACCTCCTGAGCAAGTGAAAGTAGAACCTAATATTGCTATTGTTAAAGATCTCTTGTCTGATAATATAGATGGGCATGTTATTTAGTTCTATAATGAAACTACTAGAATTGCTAAACCCCGTGATACAGATAAACCTAGACCTGTGGTAGGCATGCTTGTTATTTCTGTTAAAATAGGAGATCATTATTATCATGGCTTATGTGATATGGGTGCTAGTGCTAGTGCAATACCTATTGACTTATACAAAGAAATTATGCATGACATTGCACCTGTTTAGTTAGAAGAAATTGATGTTACTATTGAACTTGCTAATAGAGATACTATTTCACCAATGGGAATTGTTAGAGATGTTGAAGTCTTGTGTGGGAAAACTAAATATCCTGCTGATTTTCTTGTTCTTGGTTCCCCACAAGATAGCTTTTGTCCCATTATATTTGGTAGACCCTTCTTAACTACTGTTAATGCTACCATAGATTGCACAAGGGATGTTGTTACTGTCGGCTTAGATGATATGACTCATGAGTTTAATTTCTCTAAATTTAGTAAAAAACACCGTGAAGAAGAATTTCCTAGTAAGGATGAAATTATTGGTCTTGCTTCTATTGTCGTACCTCCTAGTGATCCTTTAGAACAATATTTGCTAGACCATGAGAATGATATGTTTATGAATGAAAGAAGGGAAATAGATGAAGTATTCTTTAAACAGGAACCTATTCTGAAACACAATTTGCCTATTGAAATCCTAGGGGATCCCCCTCCACCTAAGGGTGATCCCGTGTTTGAGCTTAAACCGTTGCCTGATAATCTTAAATATGCTTATCTTGATGAAAAGAAGATATATCCTGTTATTATTAGTGCTAATCTTTCAGAGCATGAAGAAGAAAGATTATTGAAAACTCTGAAGAAGCACTGTGCTACTATTGGATATACTCTTGATGATCTTAAGGGCATTAGTCCCACTCTATGTCAACATAAAATAAATTTGGAAGCAGATGCCAAACCAGTTCGTGATCCTCAACGACGTCTGAATCCTAAAATGAAAGAAGTGGTAAGAAAAGAAATACTAAAGCTTTTGGAGGCAGGTATAATTTATCCCGTTGCTGATAGTCAGTGGGTAAGTCCTGTTCATTATGTCCCTAAGAAGGGAGGTATTACTGTTGTTCCTAATGATAAAGATGAATTGATTCCATAAAGAATTATTATAGGTTATAGGATGGTAATTGATTTCCGCAAATTAAATAATGCTACTAAGAAAGATCATTACCCCTTACCTTTTATCGATCAAATGCTAGAAAGATTATGCAAACATACACATTACTGCTTTCTAGATGGTTATTCTGGTTTCTCTCAAATACCTGTGTCGGCTAAAGATCAATCAAAGACTACTTTTACATGCCCTTTTGGTACTTTTTCTTATAGACGTATGCCTTTTGGTTTATGTAATGCACTTGCTACCTTTCAAAGATGCATGATGGCTATATTCTCTGACTTCTGTGAAAAGATTTGTGAGGTTTTCATGGACGACTTTTCCGTCTATGGATCTTCTTTTGATGATTGCTTGAGCAATGTTGATCGAGTTTTGCAGAGATGTGAAGAAACTAATCTTGTCTTGAATTGGGAAAAGTGCCACTTTATGGTTAATGACAATATTGTCTTGGGGCATAAAGTTTCTGAAAGAGGTATTGAAGTTGATAAAGCCAAGGTTGATGATATTGAAAAGATGCCATGTCCCAAGGACATCAAAGGTATAAGAAGTTTCCTTGGTCACGCTGGATTTTATAGGAGGTTCATTAAGGACTTCTCAAAAATTTCTCGGCCTCTGACTAATTTATTACAAAAAGATATACCATTTGTCTTTGATGATGATTGTGTAGAAGCATTTGAAATACTTAAGAAAGCATTGATCTCTGCACCTATTGTTCAGCCACCTGATTGGAATTTACCCTTTGAAATTATGTGTGATGCTAGTGATTATGCTGTAGGTGCTGTGCTAGGACAAAGAGTTGATAAGAAACTAAATGTTATTCAATATGCTAGTAAAACTCTAGACAATGCTAAAAGAAATTATGCTACTACTGAAAAGGAATTCTTAGCAGTTGTATTTGCTTGTGATAAGTTTAGACCTTATATTGTTGATTCCAAAGTAACTATTCACACTGATCATGCTGCTATTAAATATCTTATGGAAAAGAAAGATGCTAAACCTAGACTTATTAGATGGGTTCTCGTGCTTCAAGAATTCGATTTGCATATTGTTGATAGAAAAGGAGCTGAGAACCCCGTTGCAGACAACTTATCTAGGTTAGAGAATGTTCTTGATGACCCACTACCTATTGATGATAGCTTTCCTTATGAACAATTAAATGTCATAAGTACTTCTCGTAGTACCCCTTGGTATGTTGATTATGCTAATTACATAGTTGCTAAATTTATACCACCTAGCTTCACATACCAACAATAGAAAAAGTTCTTCTATGATTTGAGACATTACTTTTGGGATGACCCACATCTTTATAAAGAAGGAGTAGATGGTGTTATTAGACATTGTGTACCTGAGCATGAACATGAACAGATCCTACGCAAGTGCCACTTTGAAACTTATGGAGGACACCATGCGGGAGATAGAACTGCACATAAGGTATTGCAATCAGGTTTTTATTGGCCTACTCTCTTCAAGGATGCCCGTAAGTTTGTCCTATCTTGTGATGAATGTCAAAGAATTGGTAATATTAGTAGACGTCAAGAAATGCCTATGAATTATTCACTTGTTATTGAACCATTTGATGTTTGGGGTTTTGATTATATGGGACTTTTTCCTGCCTCTAATGGATATACACATATTTTAGTTGCTGTTAATTACGTTACTACGTGGGTAGAAGCTATTCCAACTAGTAGTGCTGATCATAACACTTCTATTAAAATGCTTAAAGAAGTTATTTTTCCGAGGTTTGGAGTCCCTAGATACTTAATGACTGATGGTGGTTCACATTTTATTCATGGTGCTTTCTGTAAAATGCTTGCTAAATATGACGTCAATCATAGAATTGCATCTCCGTATCACCCACAGTCTAGTGGTAAAGTAGAATTGAGTAATAGAGAACTCAAATTAATTTTGCAAAAGACTGTCAATAGGTCTAGAAAGAATTGGTCCAAGAAACTTGATGATGCATTATGGGCCTATAGAACTGCATATAAAAATCCTATGGGTATGTCTCCGTATAAAATGGTATATGGAAAAGCATGTCACTTACCTCTCGAACTAGAACATAAGGCATATTGGGCTATTAAAGAGCTCAACTATGATTTCAAACTTGCCGGTGAAAAGAGGTTATTTGATATTAGCTCACTTGATGAATGGAGAGCCCAAGCTTATGAAAATGCCAAGTTGTTTAAAGAAAAGGTTAAAAGATGGCATGACAAAAGGATACAAAAGCGTGAGTTTAATGTAGGAGATTATGTATTGCTATACAACTCTCCTTTAAGATTTTTTGCAGGTAAACTTCTCTCTAAATGGGAAGGCCCCTATGTTATCAAGGAGGTCTATCGTCCCGGTGCCATAAAAATCAACAACTTCGAAGGCACAAATCCGAAGGTGGTAAATGGTCAGAGAATTAAGCATTATATCTCAGGTAATCCCATAAATATTGAAACCAATATTATTGAAACCGTAACCCCGGAGGAATACATAAGGGACACTTTCCAGAACGTTTCAGACTCCGAAAAGGAATAGGTATGTGGTACGGTAAGTAAACCAATTCCAAAATAGTTTTTAAGGCAATATTTTTCTGTTTTGGAAAATTTAGAAAAATAGAAAATTAAGTAGCAGTCCGGGAAGGACACGAGGGCCCCACGAGGGTGGAGGGCGCGCCCTACCCCCCTGGGCGTGCCCCCCTACCTCGTGAGCACCTTGTGTGCCTTCCGGACTCCGTATTCTTACAAGATACGTATTTTGGTCGGTGAAAATTCACTATATATTCTCCCAAAGGTTTTGACTCCCGTATCACGCAATTATCCTCTGTTTTGTTTCGAGCTGTCCCGCTGCAGATTAGATCAACATGTCTTCCCAGGATTCGGAAGGAGAAAGCTATGTGGATGATTACTTAGCTAATCCTAAGATCTATGGAGATGTGGAGCACGATGGTAGGACCACGGAGGAAGAAGAGGACTATGAACCCAATGGGAAGGAGGAGACGAGCTCAGATGAATATGAAGCCCCATTACCTCAACCTGGGGATATGCACGTGGAGTTCAAAAAGTCAAGTCTCCCTGATAGGGTAAAGAAACCAAAATTCGAGTTTATCCCTTTTCGTCTCTTGCAGGAAAATAAGCAGGACCTATGCAAAAAGATATTGACCCTGGAGTGGGAGATTGATGATCTGAGGGATCAAAATGCCGTCCTCAAGAGTAAATTAAGGGAGAAGTCGATGCCATCAACTAAGTCAACAACACCTCCACCTTCTTCACCAACCAAGGATATATAATCACATGGATATGGTCACTCCCCTTGGAAACCTCCAAGCTTGGGGGAGGTGCCCCGGTATCGTATCACAATCACAACTCCTATCTTTACCGTTTTCCTTAGTTCAATCCTATTAGTAGTATTTTGATCTAGTAGAATAAAGTTTATGGCATGATCTAGTTTTAAGTTTTGCTTTATGATCTCTCTATGTAATCGAGTCCATGAGCTATATAATAAAGATTAGTGTTGAGTCAAGGGCTTGATTTTCTTGCTATGATGTTGGGTGAATAAAAGAAAAGAGAAAAAGAATAGTAAGAAACAAAAGTTCATATTGATCTTATTGGTAGTAATGACTTCACATAGAAAGATTGTGATGATTAAAAGTTGTTGGGAGTTGGCAGACATAGCTTTGGTCATCGTTGCAATTAATAGGAAGTAATAAGGAAAGAGAGTATTCACATATAAATATATTATCATTGACATCTTTTATGATTGGGAGCACTCATCAAAATATGACATGCTAAAGAGTTGATGTTGGACAAGGAAGACAACGTAATGGGTTATGTTTTCTTATATCTGAGATAAAGTATGTTGTCATGGATCATCCAACATGTTGAGCTTGCCTTTCCCCCTCATGCTAGCCAAATTCTCAGCACCAAGTAGAGATACTACTTGTGCTTCCAAATACCCTTAAACCAGTTTTGCCATGAGAGTCCACCATATCTACCTATGGATTGAGTAAGATCCTTCAAGTAAGTTGTCATCGGTGCAAAGCAATAAAAATTGCTCTAAATATGTATGATTAGGGTGGGAGAAATAAGCTTTATACGATCTTGTGATGTGGAAGTAATAAAAGCGACGGACTACATAATAAAGGTTCATATCACAAGGGGCAATATAAAGTGACGTTCTTTCGCATTAAGATTTTGTGCATCCAACCATAAAAGTGCATGGCAACCTCTGCTTCCCTCTGCGAAGGGCCTATCTTTTATTATTATCTTCTACCTTATGCAAGTGTCATGGTGATCTTCACCTCTCCCTTTTTCATTTTATCCTTTGGCAAGCCCAGCATGTTGGAAAGAACCTGATATATATATCTAATTGGATGTAGGGGGGCATGAGTTATTATTGTTGATGTTACCCTCGAGGTAAAAGGTTGTGGGGCGAAACTATAAGCCCCTATCTTTCTCTGTGTCCGATTAAAACTCCGTAACCACAAGTATTGCGCGAGTGTTAGCAATTATGAAGGACTAGATGATAGTTGAGTATGTGGACTTGCTTTTTAGCTCTGACATAGAATCTTTCTGATGTTATGATAAATTGCAATTGCTTCAATGACTGAGGTTATAGTTTGTTGGTTCTCAATAAGGTTTCTGATTCATACTTTTGCATTGTGAATAGATCCTCACTTGAACATAAGTAATCATATGACAATATCTATGTATGTTGTTGTTATGAGAATAATCATGATGCCCTCATGTCCGTATTTTATTTTTATCAACGACTCTACCTCTAAACATGGGGACATATTTATTGTTATCGGCTTTCGCTTGAGGACAAGCGAGGTCTAAGCTTGGGGGAGTTGATACGTCCATTTTGCATCATGCTTTTATATCGATATTTATTGCATTATGGGCTGTTATTTCACATTATGTCACAATACTTATGGCTATTCTCTCTTATTTTACAAGGTTTACATAAGGAGGGAGAATGCCGGCAGCTGGAATTCTGGGCTGGAAAAGGAGCAAATATTAGAGACCTATTCTGCACAACTCCAAAAGTCTTGAAACTCCACGGAATACCTTATAATAAATAATGAAAAATACTTGCCAAAGATGAAGACCAGGGGGGCCACACCCTTTCCACGAGGGTGGGGGGTGCCCCCCCCCCCCTAGGGGGTGCCCCCCTACCTCGTGGGCCCCCTAGTGGCTCTCCGATGACCATCTTCTCCTATATGAAGTCTTTCGCCGAGAAAAAAAATAAGAAGCAACCTTTCGGGACGAAACTCCGCCGCCACGAGGCGGAACCTTGGTGGAACCAATCTAGGGCTCCGGCAGAGCTGTTCTGCCAGGGAAACTTCCCTCCCGGAGGGGGAAATCATCGCCATCGTCATCACCAACGCTCCTCTCATCGGGAGAGGGCAATCTCCATCAACATCTTCATCAGCACCATCTCATCTCAAAACCCTAGTTCATCTCTTGTATCCAATTATTGTCTCCAAGTCCGGGATTGGTGCTAGTAGGTTGCTAGTAGTGTTAATTACTCCTTGTAGTTGATGCTAGTTGGTTTAATTGGTGGAAGATCATATGTTCAGATCCTTTATGCATATTATGAATATGAATATGCTTTGTGAGTAGTTACGTTTGTTCCTGAGGACAAGGGAGAAGACTTGCTATTAGTAGTCATGTGAATTTGGTATTCGTTCGATATTTTGATGAGATGTATGTTGTCTAGCCTCTAGTGGTGTTATGTGAACGTCGACTACATAACACTTCACCATTATTTGGGCCTAGAGGAAGGCATTGGGAAGTAATAAGTAGATGATGGGTTGCTAGAGTGACAGAAGCTTAAACCCTAGTTTATGCGTTGCTTCGTAAGGGGCTGATTTGGATCCATATGTTTCATGTTATGGTTAGGTTTACCTTAATACTTTTGTTGTAGTTGCAGATGCTTGCAATAGAGGTTAATCATAAGTGGGATGGTTGTTCAAGTAAGAACAGCACCCAAGCACCGGTCCACCCACATGTCAAATTATCAAAGTACCGAACGCGAATCATATGAACGTGATGAAAACTAGCTTGACGATATTTCCATGTGTCCTTGGGAGCGCTTTTCCTTATATAAGAGTTTGTCCAGGCTTGTCCTTTGCTACAAAAAGGATTGGGCCACCTTGCTGCATTTTATTTACTTTTGTTACTTGTTGCTCGTTACAAATTATCTCATCACAAAACTATCTGTTACCACTTATTTCAGTACTTGCAGAGAATACCTTGCTGAAAACTGCTTATCATTTCCTTCTGCTCCTCGTTGGGTTTGACACTCTTACTTATCGAAAGGACTACAATAGATCCCCTATACTTGTGGGTCATCAGGGAGCAATAACCACAGACGGTGTCACGGTGCGACGTGCCCTTCTCAGCATAAGGAGGCCGGCTCACCCCCTGGAGGAGTAGGCAGGAGCGGCGGAGCAGTGAGGCGAGCAGACGACACAGGAGCCCGGGCAGCCAATACTGACGGAACCAGAAGCAACCCAGCAAAGTGAAAGCAGGTCTCCTCAGCACGAAGCTCAGCAAGTATCTCGGATATAGGAACACGACCACGAGCAAGCAGGTGAGCACGTCTAGGCTCAAACTCAGACCTGAGACGAGATAAGAACTCATGGACCCGCTGAAACTCGAGATCTGAACGAGTAGTCTGACAGCAACAATAGGTTCCACAAACAACTGTCCGAAGAGAGTCAAGCTGGCGCCAGATGGCAGAGCACTGTGAATAGAGCTCATCAAAAGAAGAATCACCTTGCTGGAGTGCATGCTCCTGGCGCACCACAGATAGGTAGAGAGCATCACCAGAGGGCTGATAGCGCTGACAGAGGTAAGACCACATCACTGCAACGGTGCCAAGTCCCATAAACTCTGAGGCAAACTGAGGGAGCACACTCGCAGTGAGAACAGCAGCAGCCCGAGCATCATCATTGCACCACTGAGTGTAAGCAGACAGATCATCCCGGTACACAGAGAGAGCATCGGAATAAGAGGATACTTGCTGATCATAAGCATCAACCGCAGCATCATCCAGAGCCTTGGCAGCATCCCAAGCAGCCTGAGAAGCATCAGCAGCAAGGACCGGCGGCACTAGTGGGATTGGGGCCACTAGCGCAACCGGGCATGGTGGACAAGGGACCTCGCCAGAGAGAACACCCCATAGAAGGAGTCCACGCATATGGATGCGCATGAAGCCCACAAACTCAGAATAGTTGGTGCCATCAAAAATCACCGAGCACTGAGGAACCGCAACATAGCCCGAAGAGGACATCACTCAGCAGCTGCTGATTTTTTTTTGAGAAGTCAACGGATCCAGAAACTGGATCGGGATCGGGATCGGGCAGAGAGCGCGCTCGCTCGATCGAGCAGAAGCAGAGCCCGCGAGCGGGGCGGCCCAGCCGGGGATTGACCTGGGTCATGCTCGAGCGGCGCCTGGAGCGGCGGCCAATCGGGAGCGACGGGAGCGCCCGGAGCGGCGGCTTCGCGCTGGCCGGACGGGAGCGACAGGAGCGGCTGCTTCGCGCTGGCCGGACGGGAGCACCAGGAGCGGCGGCTTCGCGCTGGAGCGGCGCGACCAGACAGAGGCGGCGCGGCTAGACGGGAGCGGCGCGACCGGACGGGAGCAGCGCGCCAGCAGGGGCCGGTGCAGCCACAACGGCCTGGATAGGAGCAGGCGGTGGTGGAGGGTGCAACAGCAGTCGAGAGCGGCCGGAAAAATCGGCCGGAATCGAGCGGGAGTGGCTGGAGACGAGGTGGGCTAGGAAGGAGGAGCACGGACTTGCATCGTGCGGGAGAGCGAGGCTAACCTAGCATCTGATACCATGTTGGATAAATGAGCAACTAAGCTTTACTAAGGGCCAATGGCCAGTATATATACAGATATGATAAAGTGCAGAAAAGCCCCTTATACAATGGGGATGTACACAATGAACTATACACATCTAACACTTAAGACTAGGTTGAATCTGACTGAGGTCATCACGAGCTGATATTGACAATTTATATGATAAAGTACTGATTTTAAATTTTTTCCTGCAAAGAAAAAAATATGTGCCAACACTACATACAACAAACTTGGTATAACAGGTCAACACAAGATACGACTTTTTTCAAAAAGGAACACAAGATACAGCTAGAGGACTCACTTTAATTGTCCTTATGATTTTTTTTTTGATAATTCCAGTTAATGATGAAGGCGGCACTAGCACTCCATCTGTGAGCAAGGCGTCGTTACCCATGCTATTAGATGTGCTAAACTAATGCTCTACACATCCTTGTGAAATGTGTGAACGAAGATTTATCTATCAAGTTTAAGGCTATGGTTGTTTCACTGTGTTGTCCTCTTGTAGTTTTTCTTTTTCTTTTCAGAGCTCCTTTTGTGTTGTTCAGATCTCCTTTTCAATGTCTAGTTGACCACTGCTTCTTCTTTGGGTTTATTGAAACAAATTCCTGAATAATGATGAAAACTACGATAGCAGACTGTTAGATAATTAATCAAGATTGCGCTACTGAGATTCGTTGGTCTTTCCAATTTGTGTATGACCATGTCTGTCAGTGATACCCACAATAGCTAATGGTGTGGCTATGGGCATATGACAGCATGCTTTTCATGACACCGGAGTGTTCAGCCAGCAGACCTTCACAAATATGACCCAGCGTTTGGGTTACTATTAACATGTGGCTTATACATTACTAAATAGATGAAGCGGTACAAATTTAATAAGATGGGGACTTCATTGTCTTGTAATTTTTGCCTGACAATTTCTTATTATCATTATTCCACACTCAGAAATCATGTGGGAACACAGGGTATGGTTGCTCCTCTTTAATTTTTATTGTATGTTCATTCATTGCGCATTGGCCCAACTATGTGACATCAAAGTGAACAATTAAAACTTCCTTCCCTGGTGATTTATAATTCTTGCATACAATCTTTCGTCGAGCTTCTGAACCAACGCGCCGTTTTCTCATAGTTTTTATGGAGGTTGAAATTTCTCTTGGTATTATGTGTCTGTACATTGATGAACCATTGATGCTTTGTGTGAAGCACACGGTATATACTTCTGCAAACATTGTATGTTTCTTGCTTTGGAAGTGCGAAATAAACAGAAGTCTTGTGTCTGATTGTTCGACTGATTATTGTGCTGTTGATGTAGTGAGATTCTCATTTACAAAGTCGACATACATACAACGTGCCTGGATACATTTTATCTTTGATATTTGCCTATTGGAACCATAAAGCATGTTTGGGTAGAAGGATGTGGATTCGAATCCAGGTTTAGCTTAAGTGGGCCTACCTTATCCAAAATTCCAAATACTCCTAGTGTTCTATCCACACTGAAATGGCATAATCCCAAAACATGCCAGTAAGCACACTGCACACGGTTAATGTAGTAAACATGAGATCGTCCCCCGGTGGTGCCCATTTGCATCGACGTTCTCGGGCTCATGCAGGGAGACACCTTAACAAACTGATAAAGTCAAACACGCTGCCCTCCTTTGACCGATTATATTGGTCCAGGTGATGCCCACATTGAAGGAGTCACTCGAACTCAACGTGATCCAGGTGATGCCCATGTTAACGCAGGAACTCACTAGATTAAGGTTTGACTGTAGCCGGTTCCATGCTAGCAAAATTCCTAGAAGGAAGGACCGTACATGTGGGCCTCGTCGATGCTGAATCTAGAAAATGAAGATCGACACAACTTCGCAGGTTGACTGAATGCTTAAAACTGCCGAAGAGAAACTCTCATAATGCAAAGAAGGCGATAGGCTAAATTGTTTTCCCAATGCCGCTCATGCCGAAGTTATTGTATTGTCATATTCCTGAGTTTTTTTATCTCTCAAAGATGTGATATTTAGGTGAGGGGGATGCAAAATTCTACACAAAACAAGAAAATAATATGCTGCATCATTTGCTAGCTTCACTACATGGGCCACTCGTTGCATGGCATCCTTGGGAGACATATGTAGAGAGAGAAAATGCACTATATGTCAGACAAGTTGGTATGGATTTACCCATTGAATGAAATTTATCTGCAGTAGATATTTATTCATCTTAATTTGTACGGTTTATGAAGAGAAGTAGGTTTGGTGCATAGATAAATTTATAAGTACCATATAAAGTGGTTTGGACACTACGCAACCACATCATACAGTTGACTCCATCTATCTAAACACAATTTAACTCAACAATTCCATGCATTGCACTACAAAAGACAAAAGCATTGTGGAAGAGGAACGTTATGCATTGCACTCCATCTATCTGAACACAATGATGAGACACTCGACCACTGGAGCAATGAGACCAAGGTAGAGGGAGTTAATTGCACAAAACTACCATATGTGCGGCTAGGTTTGCAGAAAATCACCAAGTTGGTAATCCGTTGCAAAAATTACCATGTTCACACTAAACTTGTTGCTGAAAGCACTGAACGGGTGATTTAGCCCGTTTGATCACTTTTTGACAAGTAGGACCGGATTGTAAGAAGCTGACTTGGCAAAGAATTGACACAAACACCCCTGGAATCCAAAAAAAAATGCAATCAACACCCCCTATGGACAACTACCAGGGAGCTCCTCCATGCAACGCACCCTCTCTTCATCCCCTTCTTGTTGCTGATCATCGTAGTTCGCCGCGTCCTGCAGCACCCCAGCCACCAGCGCCTCCGCCCCTGCCCCCCTTGCAGCTCCATATGCCCGACCTGCAGCGCCCCAGCCACCAGCGCCTCCGCCCCTGCCTCCCTTGCAGCTCCATCGAACGACCACCTCCGCCACTTGCCTTAAGACGGCTGCCGTCCCACACGACCACAGCCCGGTTTGCCAACCACCATGCCCGCCTACGCCGGCGACCCTGCCTGCAACCTCCCATGGCGCCCCTCACTGGAGGTAAACGACGAGCTCACGGTGAGTCCTTGTCAGGCCCGCATCTTCAGTTAACAAGTGTCTCTCTTCTTCAGTTAACGACTGGCCCAGATTCACCTTCGAACCGACGATCGTACGGCTCGTGATGCTCGTCGTCCCACTGTACCGTTTCGTCCGTTTCCTGTAGCGTTTCATCTACGCCACTGTAGCCGTCACCCAGTGCCAGCTGAGTTATAAAGATCGCACCCAACATCTTGTAATGCATCGTTTATTCATGAGACCATTTCATTACTCAAAGCATATATCTTATAGTAATACAAAACCCTAGCGGGCGCCTACTTTCCCCTCCTGTTCATGAGATCTAGATCAAAATCCTCCTCAAATTCTCAAACGGGGTGTGACAATTGGTATCATGAGCATAGGTTTTCCTCGGCGGCGCGACAGATCGGAGCTGCAACGGTGATTTCCCACCCTTCCCTCCCTTTCCTGTCGGCGGCAGAAGTTTTGGTGGTGTTGGCGGTGGCGCAGGCGGCGGTAGACCCATTCGACGGCAACTCGTCGAGCCCGACTGGTTGTGTGAGCACACCGCTCACTCAGTAAAACCCCAGGTCGCGCGACATGTGGTGTTGTTCTGGTGGCGATCTCATTCGGCGGCGGTAGGGTGAGCGTTCAGATCGGGTTCCCGGCTCGTCCTGGAGGTAAAATTCCTCTCTGAATGACTTCACCAAGATGGGGCGCGGGAAGGCCAGCCTCGACGAATCCGAGGTAGCTGAACTTCTGGCCATGGAAGGCGAATTTCTGCAGCACCGTGAGGAGACCATAGATCTCCGAGGCAAAGTTGATGACCTGCGTAAGGACATGCACGGCATCGGCCTCAAGCAGGATACTATGGTTTCAGTCATGGACAGGGTCCAAAAAGCAGTCTCCTCTCTGAATACTCAACTCGCAGCCATGACAGATGTTCTTAAATCTTTGACAGTTGCTGGTGCCTCGACATCATCACACGCGGGTCAACCAGTTACTGAACAGCAGCAAGTAAACAAGGAAGCAAATGCAACAGAGGACAGGCAACTGGCAGACGAACTAAGGAAAAGACTAGCCTTGGAACAAGAGAAAACACGATAGGTTGCATCCCAAATCCCTCCCCACCTGGAGCCTATTCAAGTGCCCAGACATTCGGTTCCTCCGGGGTTTGGAAACAATCCGATTCTGGAGATCCACTCGGGCAACGGAACACCAACAACAGCATACAAAACTGCCCGAACACCTGGATTTCACGGTTTTCAGCCACCTGGCGTTCGGCAGAGCTGGGACGATTTCCAGAAGCAGTATGAGCAAGAGATGCGCACCCAGTTCCTCAAAAGCATCACAAAGGGACCGCGTATGGACTTTCCTCGTTTTGACGGCGACAACCCAGCCGGCTGGATATGCCAGTGCGAAAAATACTTTCAGATGGCTGGTGCTCCTGCTGAATACAAAGTCAACTTGGACCAACTCTATGTTGTTGGTAAAGCTGATGTGTGGCTGTGTCGTTCGGGTATCCTCAAAAAGCAGCTAACCTGGCCACAATTTACCGAAGAAAACATGCGCCGTTTCTCGTCTGCTAGCTCTTATGAACTAACTGAAAAGTTCAACAATCTGAAGCAGAGCACATCAATAGTGTCCGATTACACCGACCAATTTGAAGAGCTTATGACAGAAATTCAGACTGACAACCCAATCATGGATGAACAGTGGTTTGTCAAGTGCTATGTAAATGGGCTTCGTTCCAACATTAAATTTCAGCTGCGATCACTGCGACCAACATCTCTCACAGAAGCTTATTGGTTGGCAGTCGACATGGAAAAAGGCACAACAGAAAAGAAAGCACTTCAGTCCCACACTAGCACCAGCAAGAGCTATACTGGTTTTCATAATCCATACAAACCAGTAATAGAGAAAGTTACAGAACCCAAACAACCTGTAGTCAACCAAAGAGCCAGAGAACCTGGCAAGTGCTGGCGATGTGGCGATGCATGGTTTCATGGGCATAAGTGCAAACTTGCTCCTGCACTGAATGTTCTAACAGGTGAGGAGCCTACTGAACAACAGAAGGAAAAAGATGAACTAGAGGAACAGGATGTCAAAGAACAACCACAAATTGAAGAACATTGTATGACAATTTCTGTATAAGCCATGCAATCAGATAATGTCAACACCATTTCTATTCTGGTGCAAATAGGGGGCAAACAGGGCATTGCTTTAGTGGACTCAGGCAGTAACTCCACATTTATCAGCCTCAAATTTGCTCTGACAATCTCTTGCACTATACTCAAGGACACTACCCGTGCTATTACAGTTGCTGGTGGTGGTACATTGTGGTCTGGTTCCTATATACCTTCCATCACATTTACTGCAGGTCATACCAAATTCCACCAGCAATTCAGAGTGCTTGACCTACCTGGACATGATATGGTGTTAGGCAGTGACTGGATGGCCAAGCACAGCCCTGTGGCTTTTCACTATAACCCCAGACAGATCACAATTATGCAGGATAAGAGCACTCCTGTCACAATTAAAGCTTGTGACACTTTGTCTGAAGCCACTCCAATTGAAGCTGCAGAAGTGGACAAACTACTGTCCTCAAGAGCTCCCGGTTACGTGTTACAACTTATCAAGGACACTACTATGACAAAACCAGAGAAACACTCAGTTCCACAACCTGTGGAAGAAGTTCTGCAGCATTTCCCTGAAGTATTTCAAGAACCCAAGGGTCTGCCCCCTAAAAGATCACATGATCACAAAATACCACTGAAAGCAACTCCTCCTAATTCCAGGCCCTATAGAGTACCTCACATGCAGAAGAATGAATTGGAAAGGAAAATTGATGCAATGCTCAGAGATAAAATAATCAGGGCTAGTGAAAGTCCCTATTCCTCTCCAGCAATCCTGGTAATGAAAAAGATGGTACTTGGAGGATGTGCATTGACTACAGGAAGTTGAATGGGGCTACAGTAAAAAAACAAGTTTCCAATCCCTGTAATTGAAGATCTAATGGATGAATTACATGGAGCAACTTACTTCACTAAGCTGGATCTCAGGGCTGGTTATCATCAAGTGAGAATGGATGAAAATGATATACCCAAAACTGCATTTAGAACATACTTTGGGCACTATGAGTTCCTAGTAATGCCATTTGGGCTTGCTAATGCACCTGGTACATTCCAAGCCCTCATGAACAACATCTTTGGACCATACTTAAGGAAGTTTGCGTTGGTTTTCTTTGATGATATCCTGATATTCAGTAAATCCTTGTCAGAACACATTGAACACCTGTAGATAGTGTTATAATTGCTCAAAGAACATCAGTTATATGCTGATGTCTACTACATAACCTTCTTCTTGTAGATGTTGTTGGGCCTCCAAGTGCAGAGGTTTGTAGGACAGTAGCAAATTTCCCTCATGTGGATGACCTAAGGTTTATCAATCCGTGAGAGGCGTAGGATGAAGATGGTCTCTCTCAAGCAACCCTGCAACCAAATAACAAAGAGTCTCTTGTGTCCCCAACACACCCAATACAATGGTAAATTGTATAGGTGCACTAGTTAGGCGAAGAGATGGTGATACAAGTGCAATATGGATGGTAATTATAGGTTTTTGTAATCTGAAAATATAAAAACAGCAAGGTAACTAATGATAAAAGTGAGCACAAACGGTATTGCAATGCTTTGAAACAAGGCCTAGGGTTCATACTTTCACTAGTGCAAGTTCTCTCAACAATAATAATATAATTGGATCATATAACTATCCCTCAACATGCAAAAAAGAGTCACTCCAAAGTCACTAATAGCGGAGAACAAACGAAGATATTATGGTAGGGTACGTAACCACCTCAAAGTTATACTTTCCGATTGATCTATTCAAGAGTCCGTAGTAAAATAACACGAAGCTATTCTTTTTGTTCAATCTATCATAGAGTTCGTACTAGAATAACACCTTAAGACACAAATCAACCAAAACCCTAATGTCACCTAGATACTCCAATGTCACCTCAAGTATCCGTGGGTATGATTATACTATATGCATCACACAATCTTAGATTCATCTATTCAACCAACACAAAGAACCTCAAAGAGTGCCCCAAAGTTTCTACCGGAGAGTCAAGACGAAAACGTGTGCCAACCCCTATGCATAAGTTCACGGGGTCACAGAACTCGCAAGTTGATCACCAAAACATACATCAAGTGGATCACGTGATATCCCATTGTCACCACAGATAAGCACATGCAAGACATACATCAAGTGTTCTCAAATCCTTAAAGACTCAATCTGATAAAATAACTTCAAAGTGAAAACTCAATTCATCACAAGAGAGTAGAGGGGGAGAAACATCATAAGATCCAACTATAATAGCAAAGCTTGCGATACATCAAGATCGTACCACCTCAAGAACACAAGAGAGAGAGAGAGATCAAACACATAGCTGCTGGTACATACCCTCGGCCCCGAGGGTGAACTACTCCCTCCTTGTTATGGAGAGCGCCGGGATGATGAAGATGGCCACCGGAGAGGGATTTCCCCCTCCGGAAGGGTGCCGGAACGGGTCTAGATTGGTTTTCGGTGGCTATGGAGGCTTCTGGCAGCGGAACTCCCGATCTATTCTGCTCCCCGATGTTTTTAGGGTATATGGATATATATAGGCGAAAAAAGTCGGTCAGGGAGGCCACGAGAGGCCCACGAGGGTGGGGCGCGCCTAGGGGGGCAGGCGCGCCTCGTGGCCACCTCGAAGCTTCCTTGACTTCAACTCCAAGTCTCCTGGATCACGTTCGTTCCAAAAATCACGCTCCCGAAGGTTTCATTCCGTTTGGACTCCGTTTGATATTCATTTTCTGCGAAACACTGAAACAAGGGAAAAAACAGAAACTGGCACTGGGCTCTGGGTTAATAGGTTAGTCCCAAAAATAATATAAAAGTGTTTAATAAATCCCATAAACATCCAAAACAGATAATATACTAGCATGGAACAATCAAAAATTATAGATACGTTGGAGACGTATCAAGCATCCCCAAGCTTAATTCCTGCTCGTCCTCGAGTAGGTAAATGATAAGAACATAATTTTTGATGTGGAATGCTACCTAACATAGTCATCAATGTAATCTTCTTTATTGTGGCATGAAAGTTCAGATCCATAAGATTCAAGACAAAAGTTTAATATTGACATAAAAATAATAATACTTCAAGCATACTAACTAAGCAATCATGTCTTTTCAAAATAACATGGCCAAAGAAAGTTCATCCCTACAAAATCATATAGTTTGGTCATGCTCCATTTTCGTCACACAAGAATGCTCTCATCATGCACAATCCCGATAACAAGCCAAGCAATTGTTTCATACTTTAGTAATCTCAAACTTTTTTCAACTTTCACGCAATACATGAGCATGAACCATGGATATAGCACTATGGGTGGAATAGAATATAATGAGGGGGTTGTGTGGAGAAGACAAAAAGGAGAAAGTCTCACATCGACGTGGCTAATCAATGGGCTAGGGAGATGCCCATCAATTGATGTCAATGCAAGGAGTAGGGATTGCCATGCAACGGATGCACTAGAGCTATAAATGTATGAAATCTCAACAAAAGAAACTAAGTGGGTGTGCATCCAACTTGCTTGCTCATGAAGACCTAGGGCAATTGAGGAGGCCCATTGTTGGAATATACAAGCCAAGTTCTATAATGAAAAATTCCCACTAGTATATGAAAGTGACAAAACAAGAGACTCTCTATCATAAAGATCATGGTGCTACTTTGAAGCACAAGTGTGGAAAAGTGATAGTAGCATTGCCCCTTTTTATTTTTTTGGGCCTTCCATTTTTTTAGTTGGCCTTTCTTTTGGGGGGGGGGGGGCAATGCTCTATTAATTATTATCATCACACTTCTATTTATTTACAACTCAATGATTACAACTCAATACTAGAACAAGATATGACTCTATATGAATGCCTCCGGCGGTGTACTGGGATGGGCAATGAATCAAGAGTGACATGTATGATAAATTATGCATGGTGGCTTTGCCACAAATACGATGTCAACTACATGATCATGCAAGGCAATATGACAATGATGAAGTGTGTCATAATAAACGGAACGGTGGAAAGTTGCATGGCAATATATCTCGGAATGGCTATGGAAATGCCATAATAGGTAGGTATGGTGGCTGTTTTGAGGAAGATATAAGGAGGTTTATGTGTGATAGAGTGTATCATATCACGGGGTTTGGATGAACCGGCGAAGTTTGCACCAACTCTCAAGGTGAGAAAGGGCAATGCACGGTACCGAAGAGGCTACCAATGATGGAAGGGTGAGAGTGCGTATAATCCATGGACTCAACATTAGTCATAAAGAACTCACATACTTATTGCAAAAATCTACAAGTCATCAAAAACCGAGCATTACGCGCATGCTCCTAGGGGGATAGATTGGTTGAAAAAGACCATCGCTCGTCCCCGACCGCCACTCATAAGGAAGACAATCAAATAACACCTCATGTTTCAAATTTGTTACACAACGGTCACCATACGTGCATGCTACGGGACTTTCAAACTTCAACACAAGTATTTATCAAATTCACAATTACTCAACTAGCACAACTCTAATATCACTATCTTTGTATCTCAAAACAATTATCATGTATCAAACTTCTCTTAGTATTCAATGCACTTATATGAAAGTTTTTATTATATCAAAAGCAAATTACCATGCTGTTCTAAAGGACTTTCAAAATAATATAAGTGAAGCATGAGAGATTAATTATTTCTATAGAATAAAACCACCACCGTGCTCTAAAATATATAAGTGAAGCACTAGAGCAAATGACAAACTACTCCAAAAGATATCAGTGAAGATCAATGAGTAGTTGAATAATTATGCAACTATGTGAAGACTCTCCCATTTAATAATTTCAGATCTTAATATTTTATTCAAACAACAAGCAAAACAAAGTAAAATGACATTCTAAGAATGGCAAACATCATGTGAAGAAGCAAAAACTTAGGATCAACTGAAACTAACCGATAGTTGTTGAAGAAGAAAGGTGGGATGCCAACCGGGGCATCCCCAAGCTTAGACGCTTGAGACTTATTGAAATATTATCTTGGGATGCCTTGGGCATCCCCAAGCTTGAGCTTTTGTGTCTCCTTAATTCCTCTCATATCATGGTCTTCCTAAATCTCAAAAGCTTCATCCACACAAAACTCAACAAGGACTCGTGAGATAAGTTAGTATAAGCCAATGCAAAAACCTTATCATACTATACTGTAGCAAATCACTAAAATTATTATTCAACATTGCATACTAAATGCCTCTGCATATTTAGTAGTCCTATCCTCAAATAGAATCATTAAAGAAGCAAACATATGCAAACATAACAGCAATCTGCCTAAACAGGACAGTCTGTAAAGAGTGCAGAAATATCCATACTTCCCTACCTCCAAATATTATGAAATAAAATTACCACTGTAGTAAATTTATCATAGCTTATTATGCAAAAGGTTTCAACATTTTATCACATTCTTACTTTTCTAGGGAATTTTTGCAACAGCGGTAAACTTTCTGTTTTCAAACAGCAACATGTGGACTTGTAAAATAGGCATAGTAAAGGCTATCAATGCCACTTTTATTGAAATAAAAGATGCAAAACATTGCTCTAAATAACAGCAAGAAAATCCTAACAAAATAAATTGACGCTCCAAGCAAAACACATATCTTGTGGTGAATAAAAATATAGCTCCAAGTAAAGTTACCAATGAACGAAGACGAAAGAGGGGATGCCTTCCGGGGCATCCCCAAGCATAGGCTCTTGGTTGTCCTTGAATATTGCCTTGGGGTGCCTTGGGAATCCCCAAGCTTAGGCTCTTGCCACTCCTTATTCCATAGTCCATCGAATCTTTACCCAAAACTTGAAAACTTCACAACACAAAACTTATCAGAAAACTCGTAAGCTCCGTTAGTATAAGAAAATAAATCACCACTTACGTACTGTTGTGAACTCATTATAAATTCATATTGGTGTAATATCTACTGTATTCCAACTTTTCTATGGTTCATACCCTCCAATACTACTCATAGATTCATCAAAATAAGCAAACAACACATAGAAAACAGAATCTGTCAAAAACAAAACAGGCTGTAGTAATCTGTAGGTTCCGAATACTTCTGTAACTCCAAAAATCCTGAGAAATTAGGAAGTCCAAGGAAATTTGTTTATTAATGGACTGCAAGTGGAATTGGTATTTTATCGCTCTCTAGTAAAACATTAAAATTATTCTCGTGAGCGCATACTTTCTATTTTTTACAGCAAGATCGAATAACAATCACCCAAGAAGATCCTAAAGGCTTTACTTGGCACAAACACTAATTAAAACATAAAAAACACAATCATAACAGAGGATAGATGATTTATTTATTACTAAACAGGAACAAAAATAAAATTGGGTTGCCTCCCAACAAGCGCTATCGTTTAACGCCCCTAGCTAGGCATGATGATTTCAATGATGCTCACGTAAAAGATAAGAATTGGAACATAAAGAGAGCATCATGAAGAATATTACTAGCACATTTAAGTCTAACCCACTTGTCGGGGGACTAAACCACGAACACCTATGGGACCGGCGGACCGAGTCCCTTTCGGTTCGGCGGGGGCGGAGGTCGTGCAAAGAGCGGATCGAGGCGAAGCACACGAGCGGTTTACCCAGGTTTGGGTCGCACGGATGCGTAAAACCCTACTCCTGCTTTGTGGTTTGTATTGAGTTCTTGCTCGGGAGCGCGGAGTGCTACAGTACACACCAGCAGCTAGCAAGACCGAGCGTGAATGTTCGAACCCCCCTCTATGTCGCGCATGGGCCTCCTTTTATATGCTCAAGGGGTCACCGACAGGTGGCAACGTAGACAAGGGCAAAAAAGGGAAAGGTGCTGCGGTAGGTACAGCTACCTGCTACAGTGTATCATACCTAACCCTAACGGCAGGGGACAAGGGCATTAAATGCCCGTCTGTGTCGCCTAAACAGTGCAAAAGGGACCGTCAGGGACGCCACCGCTCGCCACGATGGCAATCTTGTCAGCGTCGCTTGCCACTGCGCACCGCTGGCTGCACAGCCTCCCGCCGCGCACGCCCGGAAGGGTCCCAGAGCGACATGTTGGTGGATGTGCTGGAGCGCGGGCACAGAGTGGTGGCTTGCCGCGGCAAGCGCCTTGCCGCGGTCGTTGTCTTGTCGCGTCCGGGAGCTTGTCGCTCACCGGGCCTTGCCGGGACGCGAGGCGCGCTGCGGCAAGTTCCTTGAGGTGCCTTGGTTGGCCTTCCCGGCAAGCTCCTCTTGCCGGGGTCTTGTCTCCTTAAACGCCTTGCCTTGGTTGGCCTTCCCGGCAAGCTCCTCTTGCCGGGGTCTTGTGGTGTCTTGGTTGGATACTTTGTTCTTGAACGGCTCCAAAGGAACCATGGAGGACCTTGGCGGTCACCCGGCAAGCCTTGCCGCGGGATGCTGCGACTGCCCGTGCACAAGTTCGGGATACTAGGGTACCCCTACTCTAGTACACCGATAGGAGCCCCCGGGCCTGGGCCATACACGGTGCCGAACGCTGTTGGGCCAGGCCCAAAACAGGGCACGGGCACGCGCGGCCTAGGTTACGCCGTATCTTTCTCCGTATCCACCGCGCCCTCCCCGAACGGCACGCGTTGAATGCGGCATCGTGGGAGAGATCGTGGGTGGTTATTCTATTCGGAAATGCGGAACGTCCGCCCCCTCCCTCTTTATAAGCAGGGGAAACAGGGGCAGTTCGCACATTCGCCCGTTGCTGCTTCCAATCTCAGAAATCTCGGCCACTCCCTCGTCTTCCCAAAGCCGAAAGAGAGCAGCGCTCCGCCCCCCGTCGCCACCAGCACCACCAACGCCGTCGACCTCCTCCACCACTTCCGCCATGGCTCCAAAAGCCGACAAGGGGAAGGTCGTGAAGTCGACCGAGGCACAGCGGCTTGCGGCGCTGCAGAAGGAGCGGGCCGTCTTCCCCCCCAAGCTTGCCGCGAAGGAGCTGAGGGAGAACTACTACCTCTTCTGGTCGGCGGAGACGCGCGCGCATCCGCGCACGAAGGTACTCCCCGTCGCCGCTTGGAAGAAGGCCCCAAACGGGTACCCTTTCTTCGCATTGTTCTTCTACTGCGGGCTCTGCCTGCCTTTCTCTGAATTCTTCTGCGACATCATGAATACCTACGGATTCTACCTCCTTGACTTCACCCCCAATGTCGTTCTGACCATGGCAGTTTTCGCACATCTCTGCGAAAACTTTGTCGGAGTCCACCCCAGTGTAGCCCTCTTCCGCCATTTCTTCATACCCCGAGTAGAGAGAGGAGAGCCTTTGTCCGGCGGAATCGCCTGGATCTCGAGGGCCGGCAAGAAGGAAACCTATCTGGAGGGAGAATTCCGCGGCAAATGGGAGGAGTGGAGAGCAGACTGGTGCTGGATTGACGAGGAGAACCCGCAGCCATTCACCGCCCGGCGCCAAACCCCAGTAGCACGCGGCAGCGATTGGAGTGATGTGGCCCCGGAAGACGACAGGCTGAAGATTGCTGTCACCCGGATCCTGCGCCTCAGGCTTGCCGGGCTCACTGTAGGTGCCGTTGGCGCAGATTTTCTTCGCTGCCGCATCGCCCCCCTGCAGGAACGGGGGAGACCCACTTGGGAGTTCAAGAATGCGGCGGATATAATGAGGCTGCGGCCGGGCCTCAACTACAACTTTACTGTTCTGGAGCTCAATGCGATGCTCCAAGAACTGTTCAAGTATGACCCCCAACATCCCGAAGTGTTCAGGTTGCCGGGGGGTGTCGTTCCGTTGTGCAACAATTCCTCGCTCGACCGCATCCGTGCAATGATGCCGGAGTGCGACTCGCATGGAATTGTGCCAACTTGGCAGGAGCCTGCAGACGACGTCGTGCAGTAGTTCTTCGATGACTTGGTAGAAGTGGCGATCCGCCCCGACGAGAAGGACGGCCTCACCCGCGACACCACCGATGCGGAGATGGCACTCATCACCACCAGGCTGGAAGAGGCGGCGGCAGCTGCAGCCGCGGGCGAGTTTGGATTTACCGTGGAGGAGGCAGATGCAGCAGAGGCGGCAAGCCGTGCCGAGCGAAGGGAGCCTACCGGCGAGAAAGAGCTTGCCGGGCAGAACGTTGAGTCGAGCGAGCCCGCCAAGGATACGAGCGGCTCGCTGGAGATCAACTCGTCTTCCACTTCGTCTTCGGGAAGCTCGCCGCAAGCAGAGCCTCCATCCCCACCAAGAAGGTGTCTCCGCAAGGCCGGTGACGTAGCGGAGCGGCAAGTGGGTCAACAGTCGCCGTGCCGCATGACACGCTCCACCGCGGCAAACACTGTTGCCGCGGGAGCGCCTCATGCTGCGACGACAACTGGAGCGGGGTCCTCCCGGACCACCGCTTCTGCTCCTGCCGCTTCTCATGCCGCGACGACAGCTGGAGTGGGGTCGTCTCAGACCGCCGCCACGGCTCCCGCCAAGCGGCCAAGGGAAGCTTCTCCTTCGCCTCCTCGCGCCGGGCGTGCGCTGGACTTCGACTTCTCCGCGTTCAGCTCCGACGAGGAAGAAGAAGAAGAGTAAGCTTCTCTTGCTGTACTTGTAGTTCTTCAATTCTTGCTGTTTTGTCTTGTGTCTCACTTGCTTTACTCTGAACTTGTTCCTTTTCAGGACTCTGGCCCAGAGAGCAACGAAGAGAGCCAAGGCCCCGGTGATTATCATCGAGGATGAACCCACGGCGACAGCGGGGGGCGCACCCGAGACAACCTTGCCGGACCCGGCAACTTTTCTCCAGAGCAGCCCCCAGCGTAAGTATATGGTTTACTTTCCGCTGCGAGGCGCGCATGGGTACTTGTCTTTGCTGATATCTGCTTGTTGATTTGTGTAGGAGCCGAGCAGCCCCACCAGGAGCCAAGGGAGAGTCCTCCGGCGAGGGAGGGCTTTCCGGTAAGGGAGAGGTCTCCGGCAAGGGAGGGTTCTCCGGCAAGGGACAGCGCCAGCGGCCCTCCGATGGCGGAGAACCTGACTGCAGAAACTGGCACAGGTAATCCATTTGCTGCAAAACTTCCCTTGGGTCCTTCTTCTCTTGATCTTCCTGGGTTTTTGCTGGATTTTGCTTGACTCTTCTCCCTTTGCCGGCTGTCAGACCCATCTGCTGCGGAGCAGATGGAGACCGAGGTCACCGCCGAAGAAGCAGCCGGCGCTGGTGATCCCACCGGCGCTGAGGCCGCCAAGGCTGCCGCTGCAGCAACTGGCGAGGGGTCTGGTGATCGTACTGACGGCCCAGAGGCCGTAGGACCGCCAGGCGCTACGCCGACCACCGACCCGTCCGCCGAAGCCGCAGCGCCAAGCTCCGAGGAGCCCCAGCCGGGCATCTACCTGAAGGCCGGCGATGACATCTTCATCAACCTCCCCTGGGCGTCAAGCTCCAGGGCGCCGGTCGAGGGGGAGATCTTTGACGAGGAGGTGCTCGCCTCCGCGGGGCTGACGCTGGTCGACGCGCCAAGCAGCAGCAGCAACGAGCCTGAGGAAGAGCGGCTGCTGCGGAAGTTGATGTCGCTCTACCGCGCGCGGCAAGCCAAGCTGGACTCCCGCGAGGCGCTTGTCGCGAAGGCGGGAGTAGACATCGAGAAGCGCGCGGAGGAGCTCCGGGGCTTCCACCAGGAAGCTCGTCGGTCCTTGGCAGAGGAGCCGGAGCAACTCGACGAAGCGCAGAAGGCCTTCCTCCTCGAGAAGGCCGAAGTCGAAGAGCAGCAGCGGCTTGCCGCTGTGAAGCTATCCGCGGAGGAGGGCGAGCTGGCGCAGCGGAAGGTCAATCTTGACGCCCACGAGGAGGAGCTTGCCGCGCGCGAGGAAAAACTCGGCGGAGCCCTCAAGCAAGCAGAGGACGCTGCCGCCGCCGCCGAGGCCGCCAAGAAGGAGTTGGAGACGAAGGTGGCGCAGCTGGAGGCTGCTCTCGCCGAGAAGAGCAAAGAGCTCAGCACCGCCAAGGACTCCAACACGGGTCTTGAGTTGAAGCTGACCGCTTTGACCAAGACGTTGGACAGCGCCAAGAAGCATGAGGCGGCCTTGAGGGAAGAGATCAAGGCCGACAAGGCGCTGCTAGAGAGTGTCGCCGCCACCCAAAACGCCTTCAGGGAAACTGTGGAGCACTGGACGGAGAGTCTCGTGAATGCCGCCACAGACATCGACAAGGAGCTGGCGCAGCTGGGGATGGAGGATCTCGGGTATCCCTCTGACGAGAACCTCCAACCCAGCGCCAAGCTCGTCTTGTTCTTCAAGGGCGTGGCGACGTCCCTTCAGCAGCTTCGGGAGAAGATCCCAAAGCAGCTGGCCGACGAGTCACGCAAGATCTGTGCGGGAGCTCTTCAGAAAGTGTTGATGAAGGTGGCCTTCCGCAATCCGGGCCTCAACCTCACCAACGTCCTCAGGACCTTGCCGCCGGATGCTGATCTGGAGGCGCTCAAGACCCTTGTTGCACCCATTGTGGACAAGGTGAGCGGGATCAAGAGGATCGAAGGCGATCGCGTAGACTAGGCCGCCTGTTTCTTCTTTTCTTATCGTTGTTTCTCATGTTATGAAACAATCTGTTAGAGCCGCGACAAGCTATCTTTGTAATATAACTCTATTCTGGTTACTAATTGCAATGTTATTCCCTTTATTTGATTCCTTCCTTTGTACGTTTTTGCCCTACGCTTTTAGGGAACTTGCCGGTGCAGGCACCTGGGCCGCGAGCGCTGAGTGCGGGACGTCAGCAGCCTGCTGGCGATGCCGCTACCGGCAAGAAACCTTGTCGCAACTAGTCGCAGCTCACTTAAGTTGTTGAGCGGACTCGAAACAAAGTAAGGGCGCAACTAGCTACGAGTTGGTTCCTCCGCGCACAGGTTTTCCATACAAAGTGCGGTCGTTCAAGGGAGATAACTTAAAATTTAAAAAATCTAATTGCTCAAAACTTTGGCAACTTAGCTTTTCTGTTGTTTGCTTCCTGGTAAGGCGAAATTTTCTTGAACGACGCCTGGTCCATACCATTATCTTCTCCTTTCCTTCCCGGCAAACTTGTGGGCGAGGGAACCTTCCTTTCCTTGAGAAAAAAGAAAGAAGAGAAAATAACGATACGGAGCCTTACGGCTCGTTATTGCTTACCGTGGAGTAGGTGCTGCACAAAGTGTCAGATCATATATGCCAAAAAATATAAAGCATGAAATTGACAAGATGTGTTGAGCACGTGAGCTTTTTAGGGAACTTGCTGGTGCAGGCACCTTAGCCGCGAGCGCTGAGTGCGGAACGTCAGCAGCCTGCTGGCGGTGCTGCTACCGACAAGAAACCTTGTCACAACTAGTCGCGGCTCACTTAAGTTGTTGAGTGGACTCGAAACAAAGTAAGGGCGCGACTAGTAGGTGCTGCACAAAGTGTCAGACCACATATGCAAAAAATAGAAAGCATGAAACTGACAAGATGTGCGGAGCACATGAGCTTTACTTATGCACGGGGTCTGCGCCCAGCTTTGTACAAAGGATTACATGCAACAGCGGCAAGACTTGTACAAAAGGTGGTTGCCGAAACAGGTTCCGGCAACCGCGCCTTACGGGTAAAACTTACGAAGATGCTCAATGCTCCAGGAGTTGCTCACCGGAATGGCATCTTCGGTCTCAAGGCAGACAGCGCCAGGCCTAGTGACTCGTTTCACCCGGTAAGGGCCTTCCCACTTCGGCGTCAACTTGTTGGAATTCTTGGCGGACTGAACACGCCGAAGAACAAGGTCGCCTTCCTCGAGACTTCTGGCGTTAACTTTGCGGCTATGGTAGCGGCGCAAAGCTTGCTGGTAGCGAGCAGCTCGCACAGCAGCCTGAAGACGGTCTTCCTCAAGGAGCAGCGCGTCATCTTGTCGCAGCTGCTCTTGCTCGAGCTCATCATAAGCGAGCATTCGAGGTGACCCGTATACGAGTTCCGTGGGGAGAACTGCCTCTGCTCCATAGACTAGAGCGAAAGGTGTCTGTCCAGTGGCTCGATTTGGTGTCGTCCTGATCGACCAAAGAACCACGGGCAGCTCCTTGATCCAGTTTCTTCCGCACTTGTGCAGCCTGTCGAAAGTTCTGGTCCTGAGCCCACGCAGCACTTCAGCATTTGCCCTCTCTGCTTGATCGTTGCTTCTCGGGTGAGCAACAGAAGCGAAGCAGACCTTGGCGCCAAGATCTTGGACGTACTGCATGAAGGTGCGGCTTGTGAATTGCATACCGTTGTTGGTGATTATCCTGTTAGGGATCCCAAAGCGGCAAACAATTGACCTGAAGAACTTGACTGCTGACTGTGCTGTCACCTTCCTCACTGGTTCCACTTCCGGCCACTTTGTGAACTTGTCGATTGCAACGTACAAGTACTCAAAGCCCCCGACTGCTCGGGGAAAGGGGCCGAGGATGTCGAGCCCCCAGACCGAAAATGGCCAGGATAAAGGGATCGTCTGGAGAGTTTGAGCTGGTTGGTGTATCTGCTTGGAATGGAACTGGCACGCTTCACACTTGGTTACTTGTGCAGTTGCATCCTGGAGGGCTGTCGGCCAAAAGAAACCTTGCCGGAATGCTTTGCCGACAAGTGCTCTTGCGCCAATGTGGTGACCACATATGCCTCCATGTATCTCTGCCAACAGCTTTTGTCCGTCTTCCCGGTGAATACACTTCAATTTCACACCGTTGAGTCTTCTTCTGTACAGTGTCTTGTCGACAAACTGGTACATACTTGACTGCCGGGCTACTCTTTCCGCTTCTTCTTGCTCTTCGGGAAGTTCTCCTGTCTGAAGGAAACGGACAATCTGTTGTGCCCATGCTGGAGCTTGTGGCTCGACAACAAGGACTAAAGGCAAATTCGCTGCTGCGGGAACATCCGCTTCCACGGCGAGAACCTGCGGATCCGCCGGAGCTTGACGTTCCCCGGCAAGTTTGCCGGAGCAAAACTTGTCGGGAGCTTCTGCTTCGATGGAACAAACCCTAGGGTTTGCCGGAGCAGATTGCTCCTCAGCGCAAGGCAAATCTGTTGCTGCGGGAACGTCCGCTTCTACGGTGAGAACCTTCGGCCCTGCCGGAGCTTGAGGTTCCCCAGCAAGCTTGCCGGGGCAAAACTTGCCGGGAGCTTCTGCTTCAACGGAACAAACCCTAGGGCTTGCCGGAGCAGATTGCTCCTCAGCACTCTTGGTGTTGATCTTGGGGACCTTCTTGGCGGCGGCTTCGGGAAGCTCTGCCGGAAAATAATCACCAGAAATCAACTTCCTCTTCTTGCTCTGTCCAGTTGATGGTGTCACGGACGGTTGAGTCAGCTTGAGCACAAAGATCCCTGGTTCCACAGGTAACTTAAGTGCAGCGCATTTTGACAGGCCGTCGGCAATGGCGTTCTGAGCTCCTGGAACATGCTCCATCTGCAGGCCGTCAAAGTGCTCTTCTAGCTTTCTCACTTCGTCGACGTAGGCTTCCATCAATGGACTCTGATAACTCTTATTTATTTGGCGGACGACAAGCTGTGAGTCACCCCGGACTATGAGCTTCTTGATCCCAAGGTCTGCCGCGATCCTGAGACCGGCAAGCAAGCCTTCATACTCTGCAGTATTGTTTGTTGCTTGCTCCTTGGGAAAGTGCATCTAGACTATGTACTTGAGGTGCTCTTCGGTGGGTGCGATAAGCAGCACACCAGCGCCGGCGCCTTGCAGCGAAAAAGCACCATCAAAGTACATCAGCCACTCTTTGCTTGCTTCGTCGACGGGGATGCTTGTTTCTGGAATTTCTTCATCTGGTGTTGGCGTCCATTCTGCTATAAATTCTGCCAATGCTCTGCTCTGGATAGTTGAAGTACTCTCAAACTTGAGGCCAAAGCTTGACAGTTTCAGTGCCCACTCAACAATCCTGCCTGTCGCTTCTGGATTCTGTAGTATCCTCTTCAGCGGAAAGCGAGTGACAACTGTGATCTCATGTGCTTGGAAGTAATGGCGCAGCTTTCTCGAGGCCATGAGAAGACCGAAAAGCAATTTCTGCACGCCAGAGTACCTTGACCTAGCCCCCTGAAGAAGGGAACTGACAAAGTAAACTGGGCGCTACACCATTTTCTTCTGTGTCTCCTCATGCATTTGCGCGGATCCATCTTTGTCGGGACCAGAGCTTGCCGGGGAAGCCCCTTGCTTGTCGCTGGATGCGCTTGCCGTGGTTGCTGGCTTGTCATCTGCCTCCCTCTCCGCTACTAACGCAGCACTAACCACTTGATTGGTTGCCGCTATGTACAGCAGCAACTTCTCTTGTGGCTTAGGTGCGACAAGTATTGGAGGGGAGGACAGGTATCTCTTCAAGTCTTGCAGCGCAGCCTCCGCTTTCGGAGTCCATTTCATTGGACCTGCCTTTTTCAATAATTTGAAAAACGGCAGTGCGCGCTCAGCAGACCTAGAGATAAACCTGCTAAGTGCAGCCACACAACCGGCAAGTTTTTGTACATTCTTGACGCGCTTTGGTGCTTCAATCTGCTCAATGGCCTTGATCTTGTCGAGATTGGCTTCAATTCCCCACTGAGACACGAAGAACCCGAGAAGCTTGCCGGAGGGGACTCCAAACACACATTTCTCTGGGTTGAGTTTGAGGCTGATCTTGCGCAGATTTGCAAAGGTCTCGTCTAAATCTTGGATCAGAGTCGCCTTGTCCTTGCTCTTGACCACTATGTCATCCATATAGGCTTCCACATTTCTGTGTATTTGTGGCTCAAGAGCGACATGGACTACTCTTGCAAATGTTGAACCAGCATTTTTTAATCCGAAAGGCATCCGTATGAAACAGTATGTGCCACATGGAGTAATAAATGCGGTCTTCTCCTCATCCTCTTCTACCATGAAGATCTGATGGTATCCTGAATATGCGTCAAGAAATGAAAGCAAATCACATCCGGCTGTGGAGTCAACAATCTGGTCAATGCGTGGCAAAGGAAATGGGTCTTTGGGACAAGCTTTGTTAACATCGGTAAAATCGATACAAAGTCTCCATTTCCCATTCGCCTTGCGCACGACTACAGGATTGGCCAACCACGTAGGATGGAGCACTCCTCTGACAAGGCCTGCTGCTTCCAACTTCTTGATCTCTTCTGCAATGAATTCTTGGCGCTCCACTGCTTGCTTCCTGATCTTCTGCTTGACGGGCCGCGCATGAGGGCAAACGGCAAGGTGGTGCTCAATTACTTTCCTGGGAACACCGGGGATGTCAGACGGTTGCCACGCAAACACGTCGACATTCGCCTGCAGGAAAGCAATGAGCGCGCTTTCCTATTTAGGGTCGAGAGTGCCACTGATGGTGAAGGTACCACCAGTGCCGTCCTCCTTGGCGGACAGCTTCTTCGTCTCTGGCGGAGCTGCCATTGCCTTCTTACACTTGCCGGTGGAGCTCGATGGTGCGTCCTCGACGGCAGCGCAGCACTCCGAAGAGGTGCGCTTGCCGGAGTGGGCATCAGAACTCTTGCCGGACTTGGTCTTCTTCTTCCCCCCAGGAGCTTCAGCGGCAAGTGACTTGCGATCTGTTGCGGCTGCCGCTTCCCGGTAGATCTTGTCGGCGCAGATAAGAGCATCCTTCTTGTCACCGGGGACAGAGATGACGCTTATCGGGCCTAGCATCTTCAGCATGTTGTATGCGTAGTGAGAGGCTGCCATGAACTTGGCGAGTGCTGGACGACCGAGTATCCCATTGTAAGGCAATGGAATATCGACAACGTCAAAAGTGACCCTCTCAGTCCTGAAGTTCAACTCGCTGCCAAATGTTACTGGCAACGTGACCTTCCCCTTCGGCTTGCTCCTTCCCGGGTTGATTCCTTTGAATGTGCCGGTCTCTTCAAGCTCGCTGTCAGGGATTTGGAGTTTCTGGAGTACCGCGGAGGAGATCAGGTTCAAGCCGGCCCCGCCGTCAACTAACATCTTAGTGACCTTGAGGTTGCGGATAGTTGGTGAAACCAACATCGGCAAGCACCCGACCGCAGTTGTGCGATCAGGGTGGTCCTCAATATTAAAGATGATAGGCGTGCTGGACCATTTCAGAAGCTTGCGTGACTCGACGGGTGGCTCTGCCGCATTGACTTCCCGCACCCACTGCTTGAGTTGGCGGTGTGAAGTATGCAGAGAAGCACCGCCATCAACGCACAAGACCTCTGTGGCTTTCTGGAACTCCTGCTCACTGGTCTCGACATCCTCCATGTCTTCGTCGTCGTCGTCGTCTTCATCCTTGTCGCGGCCGCGGGGAGGTCTGTCTCCTTGCCGCTGCTTGGCCTTGCCGCGGCGTCCTCCCCGGCCGGCGCGCTTCTTGCCGGATTCTCCATCGCCACCTTGGGCCCTCTCCTTGTCTCGTCGCTCGTACTCAGCTTTTTGTTGCTGGACAAGCTGCTCGACCTTCTTGCAGCTCTGGAGGTCATGGCCCTTGGTGTGGTGGATCTTGCAGTACTGCTTGTCGGTGCCGTCCTGCTTGTCGGCGACTGCCACAGCCTGGCAGTTGGTGCATGCGGCAATCTCCTTGCCGGAGCTACCAACTTTGGCTTTCTTGGCGCCACCTTCATTGCCGGACTGCTCAACGACTAGCACATCTTTGCCTTTCTTCTTCCTGTTCCGCCGCCGGTTTTTCTTTGCCGGGGCAGCATCCTCGCTGTCAGATTCTCCTGCTCCTGCATTCTCTCCAGGGAGTTTCCTCCCTTCCTCAGCACGTGCACACTTGTCGGCCAGGTCATATAGCTCGCTGACGTCTCTGATCTTGCACATCGCCATCTCCTCCCGCATCCTGCGGTTACGCACGTTCTGATGGAACGCGCTGATGACCGCGGCAGGGTGGACATCTGGGATGTTGTGCTGTACACGGCTGAATCTCTGAATGTACTTGCGCAGGGGCTCTCCTTCCTTCTGGGTGAGCAGATGAAGGTCACTCTCTTGGCCATGGGGTTTGTGTCCGCCTGTAAAGGCGCCGACAAACTGATGGCAAAGGTCTGCCCAGGAGGATATGGAGTTGTCCGACAAGTGCATGAGCCAGGACCTGACGTTGGGTTTGAGCACCAGGGGGAAGTAGTTGGCAAGGATCTTGTCGTCCCGCCCCCCGGAAGCCTGCACCGCGATGGTGTAGATGCTGAGGAACTCCGACGGATGCGACTTGCCATCGTACTTCTCTGGTACATCTGGCTTGAAATTCTTCATGCTGGGCCACTGGACTTGCCGCAGCTCACGAGTAAACGCAGGGCAACCTACCGCGTACGGCAAGTCGCCTGGTTCCCCTGGCGCATGCATGTCAACAGAGGGCACAGCGCGCTGGTCCGACTGACGTCGCGCTTCTCTTTGGCGCTCGATGTGGGTACGAGCGTCTTCTTGATGTCGTTCGTGAAGAACTTGGCGCTGATCGTGACGAGCTCGTGGATCTGATGACACGGTGGAGTCGCTGTCGAGGTAGATCCGGTGAGTCGGCGATCTTGGCCTTCGGGGCGGAGAGTGCACAGTGGTTGCACCCCCACCGGTCTTGTCGCCACCGGCTCGTGCCTGGCTGGCTTGCCGCGGCTGCGACGTGCTCGGCTGCCGTTGGGTGTCGCCGTTGGTGAAGCCGATGAGATTCTGAATGGTGGCCCTCCAGTCGTCGATCTTGTTCGCCGTTGGAGGGTAATCTAGGAGCAGTTGAGCTCGCGCCAAAGCTTCTGCCGCAGTGGCGGGTGGTGGTGGCGAACGGTGCGAGGAGCGGGATATGCTCGGACTTCTAACTATGTTAGAAGGAGCAGTGTCCCGTCCAGGCGACCGTGCCTCGCTCGTGCCAGCATGTTGGTGTGCATGTTGGTCTTGAGCATTCCGAGATCCGCCAGCTCGATCTTGGTCCAGCAAATGCATGGTACCGTGAGTACCATAACGCTGCCAGTCCCGCGCTTCCTGAGATGGGCGCGGTGCATGTACGGACGCCGAGGTCTTGGAGTGCGCCCGGTCGTTGTGGGAGCCGGCTACGCCGCCGATGGGCAGCGCAACCTTGTCCTTGGACCTGGCAGCACCATGAGCTCCTCCATCGACGCCCGTTCTTCCGCCGTCGTTTGCCCCACCAGCCGTTTGCTCCGGCGGTGGTGGGCTCGGCGTGGACGGAGCAGCTGCCTCCGAAGCCTTCTTCTTCGGCGGCATGTCGATGAAGATGATGAAGATCTAGCTCGCGCGAACGCCGGATCTGGTTCACACAACCTCGACGCCCCCTACCTGGCGCGCCAAAGATGTCGGGGGACTAATCCACGAACACCTATGGGACCGGCGGACCGAGTCCCTTTTGGTTCGGCGGGGGCGGAGGTCGTGCAAAGAGCGGATCGAGGCGAAGCACACGAGCGGTTTACCCAGGTTCGGGCCGCACGGATGCGTAAAACCCTACTCCTGCTTTGTGGTTTGTATTGAGTTCTTGCTCGGGAGCGCGGAGTGCTACAGTACACACCAGCAGCTAGCAAGACCGAGCGTGAATGTTCGAACCCCCCTCTATGTCGCGCATGGGCCTCCTTTTATATGCTCAAGGGGTCACCGACAGGTGGCAACGTAGACAAGGGCAAAAAAGGGAAAGGTGCTGCGGTAGGTACAGCTACCTGCTACAGTGTCTCATACCTAACCCTGACGGCAGGGGACAAGGGCATTAAATGCCCGTCTGTGTAGCCTAAACAGTGCAAAAGGGACCGTCAGGGACGCCACCGCTCGCCACGATGGCAATCTTGTCAGTGCCGCTTGCCACTGCGCACCGCTGGCTGCACAGCCTCCCGCCACGCACGCCCGGAAGGGTCCCGGAGCGACACGTTGGTGGATGTGCTGGAGCGCGGTCACAGAGTGGTGGCTTGCCGCGGCAAGCGCCTTGCCGCAGTCGTTGTCTTGTCGCGTCCGGGAGCTTGTCGCTCACCGGGCCTTGCCGGGACGCGAGGCGCGCCGCGACAAGTTCCTTGAGGTGCCTTGGTTGGCCTTCCCGGTAAGCTCCTCTTGCCGGGGTCTTGTCTCCTTAAACGCCTTGCCTTGGTTGGCCTTCCCGGCAAGCTCCTCTTGCCGGGGTCTTGTGGTGTCTTGGTTGGATACTTTGTTCTTGAACGGCTCCAAAGGAACCACGGAGGACCTTGGCGGTCACCCGGCAAGCCTTGCCGCGGGATGCTGCGACTGCCCGTGCACAAGTTCGGGATACTAGGGTACCCCTACTCGAGTACACCGACACCACTTCCTATGCATAGGGATTTTGTGAGCAAACAACTTGTGGGAACAAGAATCAACTTGCATAAGAAGGTAAAACAAGCATAACTTCAAGATTTTCAACACATAGAGAGAGGAAACTTGATATTATTGCAACTCCTACAAGCATATATTCCTCCCTCATAATAATTTTCAGTAGCATCATGAAGGAATTAACAATAGAACTATCACACAAAGCATTCTTTTCATGATGCATAAGCATAGAATTTTTATTACTCTCCACATAAGCAAATTTCTTCTCATGAATAGTGGTGGGAGCAAACTCAACAAAATAACTATCATGTGAAATATAATCCAAATGAAAATTAAAATCATGATGACAAGTTTCATGGTTATCTTTATTCTTTATAGCATACGTGTCATCACAATAATCATCATAGATAGGAGGCATGTTTTCATCATAATAAATTTGCACATCAAAACTTGGGGGACTAAAAATATCATCTTCATCAAACATAGCATACCCAAGCTTGTGGCTTTCAATATCATTAGCATCATGGATATTCATAGAATTCATACTAACAACATTGCAATCATGCTCATCATTCAAATATTTAGTGCCAAACATTCTAATGCATTCTTCCTCTAGCAATTGAGCACAATTATCGGAATCCTTATTTTCACGGAAGACATTAAAAAGATGAAGCATATGAGGCACCCTCAATTCCATGTTTTTTGTAGTTTTCTTTTATAAACTAAACTAGTGCTAAAACAAGAAACAAAAAGGTTCGATTGCAAGATCTAAAGATGTACCTTCAAGAACTAACCTCCCCGGCAACGGCGCCAGAAAAGAGCTTGATGTCTACTACACAACCTTCTTCTTGTAGATGTTGTTGGGCCTCCAAGTGCAGAGGTTTGTAGGACAGTAGCAAATTTCCCTCAAGTGGATGACCTAAGGTTTATCAATCCGTGGGAGGCGTAGGATGAAGATGCTCTCTCTCAAGCAACCCTGCAACCAAATAACAAAGAGTCTCTTGTGTCCCCAACACACCCAATACAATTGTAAATTGTATAGGTGCACTAGTTCGGCGAAGAGATGGTGATACAAGTGCAATATGGATGGTAGATATAGGTTTTTGTAATCTGAAAATATAAAAACAGTAGGTAACTAATGATAAAAGTGAGCACAAACGGTATTGCAATGCTTTGAAACAAGGCCTAGGGTTCATACTTTCACTAGTGCAAGTTCTCTCAACAATAATAACATAATTGAATCATATAACCATCCCTCAACGTGCAACAAAGAGTCACTCCAAAGTCACTAATAGCGGAGAACAAACGAAGATATTATGGTAGGGTACGTAACCACCTCAAAGTTATCCTTTCCGATCGATCTATTCAAGAGTCCGTAGTAAAATAACACGAAGCTATTCTTTCTGTTCAGTCTATCATAGAGTTCGTACTAGAATAACACCTTAAGACACAAATCAACCAAAACCCTAATGTCACCTAGATACTCCAATGTCACCTCAACTATCCGTGGGTATAATTGTA
Organism: Triticum dicoccoides; assembly: GCF_002162155.2. Classification (NCBI taxonomy): domain Eukaryota; kingdom Viridiplantae; phylum Streptophyta; class Magnoliopsida; order Poales; family Poaceae; genus Triticum; species Triticum dicoccoides. Next base: position 545,809,074 of record NC_041380.1, on the reverse strand, counting down.
CGATATGCATCACACAATCTCAGATTCATCTATTCAACCAACACAAAGAACCTCAAAGAGTGCCCCAAAGTTTCTACCAGAGAGTCAAGACGAAAACATGTGCCAACCCCTATGCATAAGTTCACGAGGTCACAGGACTCGTAAGTTGATCACCAAAACATACATCAAGTGGATCACGTGATATCCCATTGTCACCACAGATAAGCACATGCAAGACATACATCAAGTGTTCTCAAATCCTTAAAGACTCAATCCGATAAGATAACTGTTGGGGAACGTAGTAATTTCAAAATTTTCCTACGCACACACAAGATCATGTGATGCATAGCAACGAGAGGGGAGAGTATGATCTACATACCCTAGTAGATCGACAACGGAAGCGTTTGGTTGATGTAGTCGTACGTCTACACGGCCCGACCGATCAAGCACCGAAACTACGGCACCTCCGAGTTCTAGCACACGTCAGCTCGATGACGATCCCCGGACTCCGATCCAGCAAAGTGTCGGGGAAGAGTTCCGTCAGCACGACGGCATGGTGACGATCTTGATGCACTACTGCTGCAGGGCTTCACCTAAGCACCGCTACAATATTATCGATGACTATGGTGGCTGGGGCCGCCGCACACGGCTAAGAATAAGATCACATGGATCAACTTGTGTCTTTCTGGGTGCCCCTGCCTCCGTATATAAAGGACTAAAGGGGGGTGCAGCCGACCTAGGAGAGGCGCGCCAGGAGAGTCCTACTCCCTCTGGGAGTAGGATTCCCCCCCCCCCCCAATCCTAGTTGGAATAGGATTCGCGGAGGGGGGAAAAGAGAGAGAGGGGCCGGCCCCCTCTCCTTGTCCTATTCGGACCAAGGGAGGGGAGGGGCGCGCGGCCCATGTTGGGCTGCCTCTTCTCTTTTCCACGAAGGCCCACTATGGCCCATATAGCTCCCGGGGGGTTCCCGTAACCTCCCGGTACTCCGGTAAAATCCCGATTTCACCCGGAACACTTCCGATATCCAAACATAGGCTTCCAATATATCAATCTTTATGTCTCGACCATTTCGAGACTCCTCATCATGTCCGTTATCACATTCGGGACTCCAAACAAACTTCGGTACACCAAAATGCATAAACTCATAATATAACTGTCATCGTAACCTTAAGCGTGCGGACCCTACGGGTTCAAGAACAATGTAGACATGACCGAGACATGTCTCCGGTCAATAACCAATAGCGGGACCTGGATGCCCATATTGGCTCCTACATATTCTACGAAGATCTTTATCGGTCAGACCGCATAACAACATACGTTGTTCCCTTTGTCATTGGTATGTTACTTGCCCGAGATTCGATCGTCGGTATTCCAATACCTAGTTCAATCTCATTACCGGCAAGTCTCTTTACTTGTTCTGTAATACATCATCCCGCAACTAACTCATTACTTGCAACGCTTGCAAGGCTTAAGTGATGTGCATTACCGAGAGGGCCCAGAGATACCTCTCCGACAATCGGAGTGACAAATCCTAATCTCGAAATATGCCAACCCAACATGTACCTTTGGAGACACCTGTAGAGCTCCTTTATAATCACCCAGTTACGTTGTGACGTTTGGTAGCACACAAAGTGTTCCTCCGGCAAACGGGAGTTGCATAATCTCATAGTTATAGGAACATGTACAAGTCATGAAGAAAGAAATAGCAACATACTAAACGATCGGGTGCTAAGCTAATGGAATGGGTCATGTCAATCAGATCATTCACTTAATGATGTGATCCCGTTAATCAAATAACAACTCCTTGTTCATGGTTAGGAAACATAACCATCTTTGATTAACGAGCTAGTCAAGTAGAGGCATACTAGTGATACTCTGTTTGTCTATGTATTCACACATGTATTATGTTTCCGGTTAATACAATTCTAGCATGAATAATAAACATTTATCATGATATAAGGAAATAAATAATAACTTTATTATTGCCTCTAGGGCATATTTCCTTCAGTCTCCCACTTGCACTAGAGTCAATAATCTAGATTATACAGTAATGATTCTAACACCCATGGAGCCTTGGTGTTGATCATGTTTTGCTCGTGGAAGAGGCTTAGTCAATGGGCCTGCAACATTCAGATCCATACGTATCTTGCAAATCTCTATGTCTCCCACCTGGACTAGACCCCGGATGGAATTGAAGCGTCTCTTGATGTGCTTGGTTCTCTTGTGAAATCTGGATTCCTTTGCCAAGGCAATTGCACCAGTATTGTCACAAAAGATTTTCATTGGACCCGATGCACTAGGTATGACACCTAGATCAGATATGAACTCCTTCATCCAGACTCCTTCATTTGCTGCTTCCGAAGCAGCTATGTACTCCGCTTCACATGTAGATCCTGCCACGACGCTTTGTTTAGAACTGCACCAACTGACAGCTCCACCGTTTAACGTAAACATGTATTCGGTTTGCGATTTAGAATCGTCCGGATCAGTGTCAAAGCTTGCATCAACGTAACCGTTTACGATGAGCTCTTTGTCACCTCCATATACGAGAAACATATCCTAGGTACTTCAGGATGTTCTTGACCGCTGTCTAGTGATCCACTCCTGGATTACTTTGGTACCTCCCTGCTAGACTTATAGCAAGGCACACATCAGGTCTGGTACACAGCATTGCATACATGATAGAGCCTATGGCTGAAGCATAGGGAACATCTTTCATTTTCTCTCTATCTTCTGCAATGGTCGGGCATTGAGTCTTACTCAACTTCACACCTTGTAACACAGGCAAGAACCCTTTCTTTGCTTGATCCATTTTGAACTTCTTCAAAACTTTGTCAAGGTATGTGCTTTGTGAAAGTCCAATTAAGCGTCTTGATCTATCTCTATAGATCTTAATGCCTAATATGTAAGCAGCTTCACCGAGGTCTTTCATTGAAAAACTCTTATTCAAGTATCCCTTTATGCTATCCAGAAATTCTATATCATTTCCAATTAGTAATATGTCATCTACATATAATATCAGAAATGCTATAGAGCTCCCACTCACTTTCTTGTAAATACAGGCTTCTCCAAAAGTCTGTATAAAACCAAATGCTTTGATCACACTATCAAAACATTTATTCCAATCCGAGAGGCTTGCACCAGTCCATAAATGGATCGCTGGAGCTTGCACACTTTGTTAGCTCCCTTTGGATCGACAAAACCTTCTGGTTGCATCATATACAACTCTTCTTCCAGAAATCCATTCAGGAATGCAGTTTTGACATCCATCTGCCAAATTTCATAATCATAAAATGTGGCAATTGCTAACATGATTCGGACAGACTTAAGCATCGCTATGGGTGAGAAGGTCTCATCGTAGTCAATCCCTTGAACTTGCCAAAAACCTTTTGCGACAAGTCGAGCTTTGTAGACAGTAATATTACCGTCAGCGTCAGTCTTCTTCTTGAAGATCCATTTATTCTCAATTGCTTGCCGATCATCGGGCAAGTCAACCAAAGTCCATACTTTGTTCTCATACATGGATCCCATCTCAGATTTCATGGCTTCAAGCCACTTTGCGGAATCTGGGCTCACCATCGCTTCTTCATAGTTCGTAGGTTCATCATGATCTAGTAGCATGACTTGCAGAACAGGATTACCGTACCACTCTGGCGCGGATCTTACTCTGGTTGATCTACGAGGTTCAGTAGTATCTTGTTCTGAAGTTTCATGATCATCATCATTAGCTTCCTCACTCACTGGTGTAGGTGTCACAGAAACAGTTTTCTGTGATGCACTACTTTCCAATAAGGGAGCAGGTACAGTTACCTCGTCAAGTTCTACTTTCCTCCCACTCAGTTCTTTCAAGAGAAACTCCTTCTCTAGAAAGTTTCCGAACTTAGCAACAAAAGTCTTGCCTTCGGATCTGTGATAGAAGGTGTATCCAATAGTCTCCTTTGGATATTCTATGAAGACACATTTCTCCGATTTGGGTTCGAGCTTATCAGGTTGAAGCTTTTTCACATAAGCATCGCAGCCCCAAACTTTCAGAAACGACAACTTTGGTTTCTTGCCAAACCACAGTTCATAAGGCGTCGTCTCAACGGATTTTGATGGTGCCCTATTTAACGTGAATGCGGCCGTCTCTAGAGCGTATCCCCAAAACGATAGCGGTAAATCAGTAAGAGACATCATAGATCGCACCATATCTAGTAAAGTACGATTATGACGTTCGGACACACCATTGCGCTGTGGTGTTCCGGGTGGCGTGAGTTGCGAAACTATTCCACAATTTTTCAAATGTACACCAAACTCGTAACTCAAATATTCTCCTCCATGATCAAATCGTAGAAACTTTATTTTCTTGTTACGATGATTTTCAACTTCACTCTGAAATTCTTTGAACTTTTCAAACGTTTCAGACTTATGTTTCATTAAGTAGATATACCCATATCTGCTTAAGTCATCTGTGAAGGTGAGAAAATAACGATATCCGCCACGAGCCTCAATATTCATCGGACCACATACATCTGTATGTATGATTTGCAACAAATCTGTTGCTCTCTCCATAGTACCGGAGAACGGTGTTTTGGTCATCTTGCCCATGAGGCACGGTTCGCAAGTACCAAGTGATTCATAATCAAGTGGTTCCAAAAGTCCATCAGTATGGAGTTTCTTCATGCGCTTTACACCGATATGACCTAAACGGCAGTGCCACAAATAAGTTGCACTATCATTATCAACTCTGCATCCTTTGGCTTCAACATTATGAATATGTGTGTTACTACTATCGAGATTCAATAAGAATAGACCACTCTTCAAGGGTGCATGACCATAAAAGATATTACTCATATAAATAGAACAACAATTATTCTCTGATTTAAATGAATAACCGTCTCGCATCAAACAAGATCCAGATATAATGTTCATGCTTAACGCTAGCACCAAATAACAATTATTTAGGTCTAATATTAATCCCGAAGGTAGATGTAGAGGTAGCGTGCCGACTGCGATCACATCGACTTTGGAATTGTTTCCCACGCGCATCGTCACCTCGTCCTTAGCCAATCTTCGCTTAATCCGTAGTCCCTGTTTCGAGTTGCAAATATTAGCAACAAAACCAGTATCAAATACCCAGGTGCTACTGCGAGCATTAGTAAGGTACACATCAATAACATGTATATCACATATACCTTTGTTCACCTTGCCATCCTTCTTATCCGCCAAATACTTGGGGCAGTTCCGCTTCCAGTGACCAGTCTGCTTGCAGTAGAAGCACTGAGTTTCAGGCTTAGGTCCAGACTTGGGTTTCTTCTCTTGAGCAGCAACTTGTTTGTTGTTCTTCTTGAAGTTCCCCTTCTTCTTCCCTTTGCCCTTTTTCTTGAAACTAGTGGTCTTGTTTACCATCAACACTTGATGCTCCTTCTTGATTTCTACCTCCGCAGCTTTCAGCATTGCGAAGAGCTCGGGAATAGTCTTATTCATCCCTTGCATATTATAGTTCATCACGAAGCTCTTGTAGCTTGGTGGCAGTGATTGGAGAATTCTGTCAATGACGCAATCATCTGGAAGATTAACTCCCAATTGAATCAAGTGATTATTATACCCAGACATTTTGAGTATATGCTCACTGACAGAACTGTTCTCCTCCATCTTGCAGCTATAGAACTTATTGGAGACTTCATATCTCTCAATCCGGGCATTTGCTTGAAATATTAACTTCAACTCCTGGAACATCTCATATGCTCCATGACGTTCAAAACGTCATTGAAGTCCCGATTCTAAGCCGTAAAGCATGGCACACTGAACTATTGAGTAGTCATCAGCTTTGCTCTGCCAACGTTCATAACATCCGGCGTTGCTCCTGCAGCAGGCCTGGCACCCAGCGGTGCTTCCAGGACGTAATTCTTCTGTGCAGCAATGAGGATAATCCTCAAGTTACCGACCCAGTCCGTGTAATTGCTACCATCATCTTTCAACTTTGCTTTCTCAAGGAACGCATTAAAATTCAACGGTACAACAGCACGAGCCATCTATCTACAAACAAGCATAAACAAGCAAGATACTTATCAGGTACTAAGTTTCATGATAAATTTAAGTTCAGTTAATTTACTTAAAGAACTCTCACTTAGATAGACATCCCTCTAATCCTCTAAGTGATTACGTGATCCAAATCAACTAAACCATGTCCGATCATCACGTGAGATGGAGTAGTTTCATTGGTGAACATCACTATGTTGATCATATCTACTATATGATTCACGCTCGACCTTTCGGTCTCCGTGTTCCAAGGCCATATCTGTATATGCTTGGCTCGTCAAGTATAACCTGAGTATTCCGCGTGTGCAACTGTTTTGCACCCGTTGTATTTGAACGTAGAGCCTATCACACCCGATCATCACGTGGTGTCTCAGCACGAAGAACTTTCGCAACGGTGCATACTCAGGGAGAACACTTCTTGATAATTAGTGAGAGATCATCTTATAATGCTACCTTCAATCAAAGCAAGATAAGATGCACAAAAGATAAACATCACATGCAATCAATATAAGTGATATGATATGGCCATCATCATCTTGTGCTTGTGATCTCCATCTCCGAAGCACCATCGTGATCACCATCGTCACCGGCGCGACACCTTGATCTCCATCGTAGCATCGTTGTCGTCTCGCCAAGCTTGTGCTTCCACGACTATCACTACCGCTTAGTGATAAAGTAAAGCATTACATCGCGATTGCATTGCATACAATAAAACGACAACCATATGGCTCCTGCCAGTTGTCGATAACTCGGTTACAAAACATGATCATCTCATACAATAAAAATCAGCATCATGTCTTGACCATATCACATCACAACATGCCCTGCAAAAACAAGTTAGACGTCCTCTACTTTGTTGTTGCAAGTTTTACGTGGCTGCTACGGGCTTAAGCAAGAACTAATCTTACCTACGCATCAAAACCACAACGATAGTTTGTCAAGTTGGTGCTATTTTAACCTTCGCAAGGACCGGGCGTAGCCACACTCGATTCAACTAAAGTTGGAGAAATTGTCACCCGCAAGCCACCTCTGTGCAAAGCACGTCGGGAGAACCGGTCTTGCGTAAGCGTACGCGTAATGTCGGTCCGGGCCGCTTCATCCAACAATACCGCCGAACCAAAGTATGACATGCTGGTAAGCAGTATGACTTATATCGCCCACAACTCACTTGTGTTCTACTCGTGCATATAACATCAACATATAAAACCTAGGCTCAGATGCCACTGTTGGGGAACGTAGTAATTTCAAAATTTTCCTACGCACACGCAAGATCATGTGATGCATAGCAACGAGAGGGGAGAGTATGATCTACGTACCCTAGTAGATCGACAACGGAAGCGTTTGGTTGATGTAGTCGTATGTCTCCACGGCCCGACCGATCAAGCACCGAAACTACAGCACCTCCGAGTTCTAGCACACGTTCAGCTCGATGACGATCCCCGGACTCCGATCCAGCAAAGTGTCGGGGAAGAGTTCCGTCAGCACGACGGTGTGGTGACGATCTTGATGCACTACTGCTGCAGGGCTTCGCCTAAGCACCGCTACAATATTATCGAGGACTATGGTGGCTGGGGCCGCCGCGCACGGCTAAGAATAAGATCACGTGGATCAACTTGTGTCTTTCTGGGTGCCGCTGCCTCCGTATATAAAGGACTAAAGGGGGGGTGCGGCCGGCCTAGGAGAGGCGCGCCAGGAGAGTCCTACTCCCTCTGGGAGTAGGATTCCCCCCCAATCCTAGTTGGAATAGGATTCGCGGAGGGGGGAAAAGAGAGAGAGGGGCCGGCCCCCTCTCCTTGTCCTATTTGGACCAAGGAAGGGGAGGGGCACGTGGCCCATGTTGGGCTGCCTCTTCTCTTTTCCACTAAGGCCCACTATGGCCCATATAGCTCCCGGGGGGTTCCGGTAACCTCCCGGTACTCCGGTAAAATCCCGATTTCACCCGGAACACTTCCGATATCCAAACATAGGCTTCCAATATATCAATATTTATGTCTCGACCATTTCGAGACTCCTCGTCATGTCCGTGATCACATCCGGGACTCCGAACAAACTTCGGTACACCAAAATGCATAAACTCATAATATAACTGTCATTGTAACCTTAAGCATGCGGACCCTACGGGTTCGAGAACAATGTAGACATGACCGAGACATGTCTCCGGTCAATAACCAATAGCGGGACCTGGATGCCCATATTGGCTCCTACATATTCTATGAAGATCTTTATCGGTCAGACTGCATAACAACATACGCTTTTCCCTTTGTCATCGGTATGTTACTTACCCGAGATTCGATCGTCGGTATTCCAATACCTAGTTCAATCTCGTTACCGGCAAGTCTCTTTACTCGTTCTGTAATACATCATCCCACAACTAACTCATTAGTTGCAATGCTTGCAAGGCTTAAGTGATGTGCATTACCGAGAGGGCCCAGAGATACCTCTCCGACAATCGGAGTGACAAATCCTAATCTCGAAATACGCCAACCCAACATATACCTTTGGAGACACCTGTAGAGCTCCTTTATAATCACCCAGTTACGTTGTGACGTTTGGTAGCACACAAAGTGTTCCTCCGGCAAACGGGAGTTGCATAATCTCATAGTTATAGGAACATGTATAAGTCATGAAGAAAGCAATAGCAACATACTAAACGATCGGGTGCTAAGCTAATGGAATGGGTCATGTCAATCAGATCATTCACTTAATGATGTGATCCTGTTAATCAAATAACAACTCCTTGATCATGGTTAGGAAACATAACCATCTTTGATTAACGAGCTAGTCAAGTAGAGGCATACTAGTGATACTCTGTTTGTCTATGTATTCACACATGTATTATGTTTCCGGTTAATACAATTCTAGCATGAATAATAAACATTTATCATGATATAAGGAAATAAATAATAACTTTATTATTGCCTCTAGGGCATATTTCCTTCAATAACTTCAAAGGGAAAACTCAATTCATCACAATAGAGTAGAGGGGGAGAAACATCATAAGATCCAACTATAATAGCAAAGCTCGCGATACATCAAGATCGTACCACCTCAAGAACACAAGAGAGAGAAAGAGAGATCAAACACATAGCTACTGGTACATACCCTCAGCCCCGAGGGTGAACTACTCCCTCCTCGTCATGGAGAGCGCCAGGATGATGAAGATGGCCACCGGAGAGGGATTCCCCCCTTCGGCAGTGTGCCAGAATGGGTCTAGATTAGTTTTCGGTGGCTACGGAGGCTTCTGGCAGTGGAACTCCCGATCTATTCCGCTCCCCGATGTTTTTAGGTATATGGATATATATAGGTGAAAGAAGTCGGTCAGGGGAGCCACGAGGGGCCCACGAGGGTGGAGGCGCGCCCAGGGGGGCAGGCACGCCTCCCTGCCTCGTGGCCACCTCGAAGCTTCCTTGACTTCAACTCCAAGTCTCCTAGATCATGTTCGTTCCAAAAATCACGCTCCCAAAGGTTTCATTCCATTTGGACTCCGTTTGATATTCCTTTTATGCGAAACACTAAAACAAGGAAAAAACAGAAATTGGCACTGGGCCCTGGGTTAATAGGTTAGTCCCAAAAATAATATAAAAGTGTTTAATAAAGCCCATAAACATCCAAAACAGATAATATAATAGGATGGAACAATCAAAAATTATAGATATGTTGGAGATGTATCATATGCCAAACTCTCCAAGTGTGTAATTGCAGTTACACAAATAGATTACTTGGGGCATGTTATTTCTGCTGAGGGAGTTGCTACTGATCCCTCTAAAGTGGCAGAAGTGGTTGACTGGCCCATTCGCACTACATCCAAACAACTCAGAGGATTCTTGGGCCTCTGTGGATATTATAGAAGATTTGTCAAGAACTTTGGATCCATAGCCAGACCTTTGCATGATGTGCTCAAGAAAGACAGTTTCTCCTAGACTGACGAACAAACTAGTGCTTTCCAACAGTTGAAACAAGCAGTGACTAATGCCCCAGTGCTAGCCCTACCAAATTTTATTGAGCCCTTTGTCCTGGAGATAGATGCTTCTGGAACTGGGATAGGAGCAGTAATGATGCAGCAAGGGAAACCAATAGCATATTACAGCTCCTCCCTCTGTCCAAAGAATGCTGCCCTGTCCACTTATGAAAAGGAAGCACTAGCAATTCTGGCTGCTTTAAAGAAATGGAGGCACTACTTCCTGGGCAATGATCTCATCATAAAAACAGACCACCAGAGTCTGCAATTTATGACAAATCAAAAGGAACACCAGCATACAACACAAACTGATGTTGAAGCTCCTAGAGTTTAACTTTACTCTGCAGTACAAAAAGGGCAAGGAAAACATTGTTGCTGATGCCCTATCAAGAAAAACCTCACTCTTGGCTATTTCTCTGGTCACTCCATAGTGGATTTCTGTAGTAGAAAAGTCCTATGCCAATGACGGCACTTGCCAATCTCTCCTGGAAAAGCTCCTGCTGTCCCCTGACCATTCAGTGAACCAAAACACTCTGCATTCTGGCATTATCAGACACAAAGGAAGAATTTATGTGGGCAAGGATTTATCTTTGAGAAAGAAACTTCTGGCTGCACTTCATGCTTCTGCTTTGGGAGGCCACTCAGGTATGAAAGCTACATATCACAGAATCAAGCAAATCTTCTACTGGTCAGGTCTCAAGCAAGAGGTGGACAAGTTTGTCTCTGAATGCCTTATCCGTCAGAAGAACAAGGGAGAAAATTGCCCTTACCCTGGGTATTTAGATCCCCTTCCACTTCCTGATATGGTTTGGACACACATCAGTATGGATTTCATCGAGGGCCTGCCTAAATCTCAGGGAAAGGATGTCATATTTGTGGTGGTTGACAGATTATCCAAGTTTGCTCACTTTATCCCTCTCTCTCATCCATATACTGCCCACACGGTGGCCACTGCATTCATCGACAATGTACTGAAACTACATGGCCCTCCACTATCCATTGTCTCTGACTGTGACTGCATTTTTATCAGTCAAATCTGGCAAGACATGTTTAAGGGGATGGGCACTGAACTGCGCTACAGTTCTGCATACCACCCGCAGTCGGATGGCCAAACGGAGCGCGTGAACCAATGCATTGAAAACTACCTGCGATGCCTGACATCAACTCAGCCCAAGAAGTGGGCACAACATCTATCCATGGCAGAGTACTGGTACAACACCTCATACCATTCCTCTCTACAGAAAACACCGTTCGAAGCAGCCTATGGATACCCACCTCTCAATATTTGCGAGAACATTCTGCCGGATAACCTGACAACAGAAGCTCAGCAGTTCTTCACTGACAGAGATGCACTACTCCAGCACCTGAAAACCGACTTAACTGCAGCTCAAGCACGCATGAAGAAGTACGCAGATCGTAAACGCACTGAGAGTACTAGAAGTAGGTGACATGGTATATCTCAAGATGCAACCCTACCATCTGAATTCTTTCGGCGCGCGCTCTCACATTAAGCTACAGAGCAAATACTACGGGCCCTTCCGTGTCACAGCTAAAGTGGGACGAGTCGCTTACAAGCTCCTCTTACCTGACAGCACCAACATCCACCCGGTGTTTCACGTCAGCCAGTTGAAGAAGCACGTTGGGCAATCAGCTATTCCTTGCACTGACCTTCCTCTGGTTCGAGCAGACGGCATGATACTTACTGAACCAGTCCTGGTTTTGGAGACTCGCCAGGTACCGCGCAACAACCTGCTGGTGGTCCAGTGGCTCGTCCAATGGGCAAACTTGCCACCTGATGAAGCGTCATGGGAAGACGTGGCATTCATGAAGAAGACATTCCCTGCATTCTTCAAAGCGACCATTGATCGCTGGTTCAACAGATCACCTCCTTGAGGACAAGCTCGATTTCGCACGGGAGCATTGTCAGGTCTGCATCTTCAGTTAACAAGTGTCTCTCTTCTTCAGTTAACAACTGGCCCAGATTCACCTTCGAACCGATAATTGTACGGCTCGCGATGCTTGTCGTCCCACTGTACCGTTTCGTCCGTTTCCTGTAGCATTTCATCTACGCCACTGTAGCCGTCACCCAGTGTCAGCTGAGTTATAAAGCTCACACCAACGTCTTGTAATGCATCGTTTATTCATGAGACCATTTCATTACTCAAAGCATATATCTTATAGTAATACAAAACCCTAGCGGGCGCCTACTTTCCCCTCATGTTCGTGAGATCTAGATCAAAATCCTCCTCAAATTCTCAATCGGGGTGTGACAGTCCTGCTTCTCGTCCTTGTCCAGGAGCGACGACGTCCATGCCATGGACTGGCCGCAGAGGTCGGGGTAGTCGAGGCCCCTCAGATCCAGGTGGTGCGCGCACTCGTCGGGTAGGAGAAGGGCACGGCGGCTCAGAGTGTCCAGCTCATCGCTGGCAGAGGGACGACGCCTCACCGGAGGTCAGGGGCGCGAGCTCTGCCGGAGGTCCTGTCTGGCATCGTGGAAGACGCATGGCACAGAGGAAGAGATGATGAAAGGTGTGGCCGACGGTGGGCTTCCGGTCGCGGCGACGGGAGCCGATGGGGGCGGTGCGGTCGGGTGCGAGTGTAGGCGGTTGTTGCCTCCTCTCGAGCGGATCGAGAATAGGGGGTTGGGAGCAGGGGGTTGATTGCATGCTTTTTTGGATCCAGGGGTGTGTATGTAATTATTTTGTCAAGTCCTTACAAATTGGCCCTACCTGTCAGAAAGTGGTTAAATGGGCCAAATCACCTGATCAGTGCTTTCTGCAATAAGTTTAGTGCGAACCCAGCGATTTTTGCAACGGATTGCCGATTTGGTGGTCTTCTGCAAATCACCACAAATGTGGTAGTTTTCTGCTTTTAACTCAGGTAGAGGACAATGGTGTGCCTTGATGTGCCCTCGGAAAGGTCGGATGTGCCACACCACCATCCATCCACCACCGAAAAGGGCCTTCCCGTCCCGCTCAAATGGTGGCACCCACCCAAAGCTCACATAGGAACCTGCGACTGGACCAACCATAGAACCTAACGTCGTCTGCCCAACGTGTCCGAGATGGTTGTTGAGGCCATCAATCTCGTCCAGCAGCTTGCCCCGAGGAAGTGGGACGGTGTCGTGCACCGGTCCATCGGGATTTAGTAGAGAGATGAGGAGAAGAGCAAGCACTTCGCCCTGCAGACTCTGATGAGGAGATGAGAGGCCAGGCTTCGCAGCTTTCGACTCCCGATCTCTGATGTGTATGCGTAGTTGTTTTCCTGACTTACTGAATAATGAAAAATGTTGTTCTCGTAATAGTACAATTTGGTGACGAAACATTGCAGTTTGGTTTCTACGGGTTTGGCATAACGTGTTATTGTGCTGAAGCCTACCAACATTCCTATAATTTGGATGATGAGAGTCCACTTAGTTTGAGCTGCACTTGTAATACTTGAGACCAGCTTGAGTTTGATTGAGGTCGTCACTAGCCTTCCCATTACCCTGTTTGTTTTTCTTTCATTGTTGACCCGTGGCAGATGAAGCATTATAAATGTAATAATAAGGGGAACTCCATTGTCATGTAATTTTTGTACAATGTTTTTTTATCGTTTATCTACACTCACAAACCATGTTGGAACAAAAATCGTATCAGCGAGGGAAAACAAAGTTTGAGAGAGTTCTGCTTTATCAGATAGAGAATTTTCGTCATTCAAGATCAATTAAGAATGTGATGTGGTTTATCAGACAGTTATTTATTTTAAAATATTGCACCTTTAGGAATAAAACGTGTTGTTAGGTAGTTAGGGCATCTCCAGCGCCTGACCCCCAAATCGCCCGCATACATCCGGACCACGGAAGCCATTCAACGCGGGCCTTTATTGGTCCGCTCGACGGTCCAGATGTGTTTTTCCCACAAATCGGAGACAAATGTGGGGGGCTTTACAGGCGTCCGGGCCGTTGCCAAGTCCGCCTCTGATCGCCCTGGCCCACCCAAACCCCCTCCCTCGTCCGCGCGTGCTTTTTGCCCGAAACGGTCAGCACCGCTCCATATTGTCAGTGCCGCATTCATGCTAGCCAGAGCAGACATGACCTCTCACTGGCACCAGCATTGAACCGGCGCATCGGCCGAGAGAGCACCAATCGTGCCGTTTCCCGGTGGACGCGACTACTCCGTGTTAAAACGACACCATGGTTGTCTGTCCATCCGTCTGATGCCCACATTAATGACACCTGTTCCCGAGGCGGCTACTCCAGCGCCACCCGTCCATCCCTCTGCCGCCCACCATTGCCGACTCGCCCGCTATATAAACTGCAACCCCGGCCATAGTCACATTCATCCTCCTCCAGTCCTTTTCTCCTCTTCCGCACCATCCCACCATGGCCTCCTCGCGGTCCAAAGCTCTCTAGGACCGACTGTCGCCGGAGCAGAAGAAGGAGATGGCCGCCATTGCTGCTGGCTGGCCGGTAGGCAGCCGGCCGGAGGCCGACGACGTCCCAATGGTGGACGTGGCCCAGGATAAGCCGGCGCCACCCTTGCCGGTGCATTGCACCATGATCATCAGTGAGGTCCATGCCCATTATATGGACATGGTGCAAGAGGAGCAGTTCCGGGAGGCACATGCCGACGCCGCCTACAACCACCAGCTCCTCCAGGAGCACCAGCAGGCGGAGGAGCAGCTCAACGCCGTTAGGGAGATCGCGTCGGATGCGGACGTGGCGGAGCAAGCGGCGCTGCTCAAGTCCTACCGCTCGAAACATCCGCCTTGCCGGCTGGCAATACCACCAGCATTAGGCGGAACTGGAGGCCACCTACAAGGAGTTCGACGAGGCGATAGATGAGGTGTGGGGCAAGACCGACGACGCGGAGGACATCGCTGACTCCAGCGAGGCCGTGCCCAGCCGCCACGACCATGAAGACGGCACGTCCGCCGGCGCCGCTGGCAGCGAGGAAGAGTAGCGCACAGTTGGTTGCCGCTGCTCGGGATCCTAAAAGGCCATCGCTGCTCCCCTTCTGTTTAAGCCAAGCTTGGTGGGCTGAGCATCGTCGTCCGATTAGTCGCTTGGCGGCGACGTGAAGGCGGACAATTTCACTTCCCGGGGCTCCGGAAGGGAGCTGGAGAGCGTCGAGGCAGAACTGGAGAAGATGAAGCTTCAGTTCTCGGGGATCATGGTCTGACATGGGGAACAGGCGCCGGCGATCATTTAGTTTAGGTCTAGAATAGAAGTATGTCCGTAATTATAACTCCAGTGTCAGACGTGCTCCGCTTTTAGTTGAAGTATGTCCGTAATGTAATGAATTTCGTCATGTTTATATGAAATCCACCTTGTTTGCATAAATCTCTTCCGGTTCATATAAAAATCCACCTGGTTTGCATGAATTTCGTCTAGTTGGTTTAAAAAGTTGTTGAAGTATATGTGGACATCATTGGATGGCCGCCTCCTACATCCGTGTCTACGGACTGGTTCCGCCTGTCCACGGACGGATGTGGGAGAAAATCTGCGGATCGGCTTTGGAGACGCCATTACACTATGCTTCTGTTACTCAAGAAACGACAGAGTTAGGTAGTCGAGGTATTCTAGTATTTTTCTATTAGTTTCTCGTGTCTATGGATATGAATACACACACAAAGTACTTGATTTGTGCAATTTATTCTTTGAAACCTAGATTTTTACAACTTTTTGGTGGTTAAAATGTGCAAATGGGTAGTTTGCACATTTGGAAGCCTGAAACTGCGTAAAAATGTTTCTGTGTAAGTTTCATGTATAGAAACATGCAACACGGTGGTTTACACATTTTAAAGCCCAAAGGCTCACATTTTAACCACCAGCTCCTCCACTTGTGCATTTCTTGGGTTAGAAATGTACACCCTTTGTGCTGCTTAGTGCATAGTTATCGGCAGGTGTCCATCTTACTGTTCGACGATTGCCATTTGTACACACTGTGAACTGATAATTTCTGGTCGGTGCAAGCCCCAGGTATGTCGTATGCTCTGACCTCACACAAGCAGGAGGAAGCAGCCATGAAACTGCAACCGCATGGTGCGTGGGGGGCCATCCTCCTTCGTCCCCTTTAATTTATCCACCAAGATCCCAAATGGAATTTGCCAAGATCCCTACTCCTTTGGAACCAAGCCATTGACATTTGTGGCTTTCTTTGACCGACATATCGCCATGGCGCACCATCAACCGTGGTGCAAGAAACCTTAAACAAATGGACACTTGAGACCTCACTGTCCAGTGAGACCTCTATATATCCAGAATTCTGACCAAAAACATCACCAATCCAGTCCTGCACTTCGCTATCCTGTAAACATCACCTTCTTCTCACCCACCACTAGCTCCTCTGACGAGTGAGGAGCAGAGTAATGGATCCAGGACCGTGGATGAGTAGTCCGGCTGCACTCTCAGTACTGTCATGGATCTGCGGCGGCCTCGTGGCCGCCGTGCTCCTCTGGCAAGCCGCCCGGCTGCTCGACCAGCTGTGGTGGCGGCCTAGGCGGCTGGAGCGGGCGCTCCGTGCGCAGGGCCTCCCCGGCACGCGGTACCGCTTCCTCCTCGGCGACGTCAACGACTACGCCCGGCAGACCAAGGCGGCGTCGTCGGGGCCGCCGATGCCGCCGCGCTGCCACAACGTCGGCCCCCGCGCCATGCCGTTCCTCTACAGCACCATCCAGGAGCACGGCACGCCGTGCATCTCCTGGTTCGGTCCCGTCCCCAAGGTGAGCATCACCGACCCTGCCCTGGTCCGGGAGGTGATGTCCAGCAAGCTCGCCCGCGACGTCGAGAAGTTCAAGTTCCCGGCGCTCACCAGGCTGCTCGCCGACGGGGTGGGGAACTACGAGGGCGACAGGTGGGCCAAGCACCGGAGGATCCTCAACCCCGCCTTCCATGCCGAGAAGCTCAAGGTGTGTATGTCTCACTCACCTTCACGCAGTTGTTGTTCCACACTGTCTATGTGCTTCTTGATATCCATGGCTGGGCTGCTGAGCTTGGTTAATTTGCAGCTCATGTTGCCGGCGTTCACTGCGTGCTGTGAGGAGCTCGTTGGCCGGTGGGAACGGTCCCTTGGGCCTGACGGCTCCTGGGAGGTGGATGTCTGCCCGGAGCTCCAGAGCCTGACCGGAGATGTCATCTCGCAGACGGCGTTCGGCAGCAGTTACCTGGAAGGGAGAAGGATTTTTCAGCTGCAGACTGAGCAAATTGGGCGATTCATGGCAGCGATCAGCAAGATTATGATTCCCGGTTACATGTGAGTTGCTACTTCTTTTCTTTTCTAACTACTTGCTGGTAGACTGGTACTACTAATTGAAGTTCATTAGCACTTCATTAGACTCTGTGTACCAAAATATGTGAAATGAAAAGTAGTAATACTGCAATCATTTAACAGTAAAATTTACTCAACTACTATAATCTACTTCCTCCGTCCAACAATATAAGAGTGTTTTGCAAGTTATGTAACTTGCAAAACGCTTTTATATTATGAGACGGGTGGAGTATTTACCTAAGCAGAGCGATATTCTTTTCCCTTACAACCTTATTTTTCAGGTCCTTTCCTACCAAAAATAACCGAAGGATGCATCAAATTAACAACGAGATTGAGTCCATCTTGCGGGGCATAATTGCAAAAAGGATGCAAGCTATTCAGGAAGGAGAAAGAACAAAAGATGACTTACTCGGCTTATTACTAGAGTCTAACATGACAGACACAGATGAAAATGGCCAATCCACCCTAGGAATGTCATCAGATGAAGTCATGGAGGAGTGCAAGTTGTTCTATTTTGCAGGAATGGAGACAACATCAATATTGCTTACATGGACAATGATTGTACTTAGCATGCACCCGGAGTGGCAGGACCGTGCAAGGGAGGAGGTTCTTGGCCTATTTGGAAAACACAAACTCGAGTATGAGGGTGTTAATCGGCTCAAAATTGTGAGTACCAATTTGAAGTTACTTAATTTGCTACAAGCAACTAGAGGTACAATGTCTTATTAACATGATGTGCAGGTGACAATGATTCTATATGAAGTTCTTCGGTTGTACCCACCGGCTACTGTATTCACCCGGAAAACATACAAGAAGATTGAGATTGGAGGCATCACGTACCCAGCCGGTGTGATGTTTGAGATGCCAGTGTTGTACATCCACCACGACACGGACATTTGGGGAGAAGATGTGCACCAATTCAACCCGGATAGGTTTGCCGAGGGGATCTCCAAGGCGTCCAAGGACCCGGGCGCATTTTTCCCATTCGGTTGGGGGCCACGGATCTGTATCGGCCAGAACTTCGCGTTGCTTGAGGCCAAGATGGCATTGTGCATGATCCTTCAACGCTTTGAGTTTGAGCTCGCACCGTCATACACCCATACGCCGCATAGCGTGATGATGTTGCGTCCCATGCATGGTGCTCCGATTAGGCTTCACACTATCTCTTCGTAATCTCATGCTCAGACTAGGCTTCACATTATCTCTTTGTAGTATCATACGCATGGCATTCGCCTCCTATGTGATATGTATGTAGTCTTATCCGCGGCAGGTTTTAGTCACCATATGTGTTTTTTACTAATAAAAGTCCAACAATTTTGGACTCATGAGAACTCAATTGACTTAGGAAAACTATTTTGTATTGTGCTTCTCTTGTGTTTTTTAGAAAAATAGCAAGTTTTATTCATCAACTATAGGATTACAGTCAACTAATACTATATATAAGACACAGTCTAGTACATGGCGCAACTACCACCTGATCTGCCATAAGTTGGCTAGACATTGAGGGCCTGTTTGGTTCCCTCCGTGAAGAAGCTGCCTGTCTTAGGTAGCGATCTCTCAGGAGTCCGATTTAGGACAGGTAGCGATCTCTCAGGCGTCCGATTTAGGAGGCCTGAGGCTGAGATTGTTGCCTGAGCAGCCGGCTGCCTGTCAGGGCAACAACCACACTCTCTGAGCAATCATATTGTGATCACCCTCAATTTTAAGGAGGAAAAACTCACAAGCACACATGAGACGTGCGCCTAATCTCAGCCATCAAGTGACTGTAAATAGATCGATCAAGTGAAGTGCATGACATGATATTGAAATCAGTTATGCAATCGGGTTATATCACAATGGACAACTTAGACCATTGCAAAGGCAGTGCACTAGTCTCAGACTATAATACATCGTTGTGGTGAGACAAGTATGTGTATGCGGCAAAAATGACCACTTCATTGGGATCTCGAAGGAGCATCCAAGTTGAAAGTGCTAGTGATCGACTAGAGGGGGGTGAATAGGCGATTTTTATGAAGGTCTTCAAAACATGTAAATTTCGAAGACAGACGATAGAAATAAATCTATTACCATGCAGCGGAAGGTAGACTACACTAGGCAAACCATAGTCAAATATTCAATGAAGTGAAAGCACAATGACTAATAGCAGCTAGGCAGTAAGGATCAGGTAGAAGGATATTGTGAAGCCAATCAGAACAAGTAATCACTCAGTGAAGTCAAATGGATAATGCAAATAGGTACTGACTTCACAAGAGCCAACTGTAAATAAAGAGATGAGAAAGATAGAACTAGTGTGCGGGATGAAGACAAAGGTTTGGTAGACCAGTTCCAACTGCGATGACAGTTGTACGTCTGGTTAGGGCGGATAGGTATTTAAATCTGAGGACACACAGTCCCGGACACCTAGTCCTGAACCGCAGCTCAGGACACTTAGTCCTCACCGTATTCCCCTTGAGCTAAGGTCACGCAGACCTCGCCCAATCACTCTGGTAAGTCTTCAAGGTAGACTTCCAAACCTTCACAGACTTCGTTCACCGGCGATCCACAATGACTCTTGGATGCTCAGAACGCGACGCCTAACCGGTTGGAGGATTCACAGTCCTCAAGTGTAATAAGTCTTCAGATCACACAGACAGGAAGACTTAAGTGATGCCTAACACTCTTTGGCTCTGGGTGATAGGGCTTTATCCTCTCAAGAAATTCTCTCTCAAAGACTTCGAGGTGGGTTGCTCTCAAACGACATAAGCCGTGCTTTAACTCTGAGCAGCCAACCCTTTATGGTTGTAGGGGGTGGGCTATTTATAGCCACTAGGCAACCCGACCTGATTTGTCCGAAATGACCCTGGGTCACTAAGGAACTGACACGTGTTCCAACGGTCAGATTTCAAACACACACGACAATTTTACTTGGGCTACAAGCAAAGCTGACTTATCCAACTCTGGACAAGATTTGCTCTCATAGTCTTCACTCGAAGACATAGGATTTCGGTTAAGCATCACTTCAGTCATTCTGACTGGTTTTCTTGGACCCCACTTAACAGTACGGTGGTTCCTATGACTCAACAAAGAAAACCACAGAACGACGAAACTGCTAAGTCTTCGCGCTCCATAGTCTTCACGCGATGTCTTCTCTTGTCATAGTCTTCAATGTGAATGTCTTCACATACCACCTTTGACTTCAATGTCTTCATACATTTTTAGGGGTCATCTCTGGTAGGAAAACCGAATCAATGAGGGACTTCTACCTGTGTTATCCTGCAATTCTCACAAACACATTAGTCCCTCAACTAGGTTTGTCGTCAATACTCCAAAACCAACTAGGGGTGGCACTAGGTGCATTTACACAAGTACATACAACTTCGTCCGCCTCGACAGACTGTCGACCGAAAGGGATCATCCAACCCACCAAGTGTGCAACCAAGGTCTTAGAATATTCTTTTTGCGTAACCAAACTGGGACGACAATAGGTGATCGATTGCTTTTGTTTTATCACCTTCTCAACTCCCCATTGTCAAATTTGGAACAATCTCGCAAGTAACCATATAAATAACTCCTTGTAACCTTAGCCGGTGGACATGATTTTACCGTGAACCAAGTCAGTATGAATATCTTGGATTCTCCACATAAGCATGATGATCATAGCATGAACTTCTTCAAACTTATCGGTCGACACATGAGATCTCCTCATGGCTTGGGAGTAGCCACTCATGCTCATTAAATCTTAGATCTTTTTTCTCGTTCGGACGTGATAAAGAGGATGAAAGGACCGTGAATTGCACAGCTAGAAAATCGTCAACCCCACCTCCCACGCAAGTATTCTTCTTATTATGGCTCTTATTATCTTTCGAACAAATTAGTGAACATCGTCGAGAATGCCTTGCTTGCACTCGTCCCCTCCAAATATGTCAACATTTCTCATTGTAAGAATTGTAGTAAGAACATTTTGGGCAAAAAGAAAAAGGAATTGTACCAAGGACAAATGTATTTTTTTTTTCTTAACCAAGATCAGATGCCCCCCGAAGATAAGAACAAATCAATAAGAAGGTTCTATACTATGCCACTTTTTTTAGGGAGAATCCAAACTGCCACCTCATCTCCCACGTACAGCCGGAGGGCCCCGGTGGCCCAATCCACGGTGGGCCGGCGATCGGCTCGCCAGCTCACGGCCGCTAACGGAATTAAACGCGACGAAAAGGACACGCGAAAACGAACGAGAAGCAGACGCGAAAAAGAAGAAGAAGAAAGAAAAAAAAAAGCGTCTCCTCTCCCCTCCCCTCCCCTCCCTCGTGCCTTGGCCCGTTTGCCGCACCCGGCACGCACCCCATTCCACGGCGATCGGTCGCGACGACCCGCGCCGGCCACCGCGCGCGGAGCCCGAGCCCCCGATGATGGGCGACGACAAGGCCCCGCGGAGCCTCAGCCCGATGGGCGGCCGCGACCGCGACCGCGAGCTCCTCATCCCCGTCTCCGGCGGCGGCGGGGGCGGCTCGGTCCCCCGCGCCGGGGGCGACGACGACGACCTGGACAGGACCGCCGCCTCCCCCTCCGCCTCCGCCGCGCTCTCCTCCACCGGCCGCGAGGTTCGCCCCCCTTCCCTTCACGCCTCGTTCGTTCCCCTAGGGTTTACCCTGTCGTCCGACTGCGGCTCCGGGTCTGTGGCCTGGCTGTTGGAATCAGTCCACGGTCTGTGTTGGTATTCCTCTGGCGGCTCACAGCTTATTGTCGTCGGATTTGTTGATTGTGCGGAAAGTAGGTTCGAAATGACTGTTTATGTTAAACGCTGCAAGTTCGTAGGACTAAGGATGTCGACCCTTGGTGAGTGTTTGTTGTGCTGAAGCTAACTATTGGATCGAGTGGTCAAATTGGTGATGAGCTCGATCACTCTTTTGGTGCAATTTGAGGGTAATATTTATATCTTCTTAGCGATGAATTTGAGGAGAAATTGCTTTATTTAACTCCCTTGGAGGAACATATTATGATGTTATAATGTTACAATCCCCATACAGAAGGCAAACATACAGTGCATAAATGCTTTTTTTTAGAACCTTGAGTGATTGTTAATCTGCCTAGGGTGCTTGCCGCGCTGACAGAAAATTCGGACCAATCATTATCTGACAAAGATGAAAGTAGATTGCTGATGTTCTTTATTCTTGTTCATTCATGCTTTTCCTTTTTGATACTTGCCTTGCACACAATGTATGCCCTTCATGTTTGTTAGCTTTGCTTGTATTTCTGAGGTTAGAACAACTTAATGTTGAACTTTTTCTCTTTCTCTTTTCGGCAATACAGGCTTTCCATAAGGTGGTCCGCAGCTGGGCCTCAAAGAAATTCATGACTGGGTGGTAAGTCATTCTACTAAGATATATCCCACAAAACAAAAGTCATGTTAAACGGATGGTAGAGCTGTATGATCTTGCCAGCATTCAATTTCAGTGACTACCGATTCAGAAATAATTTAGGCAGATTTTTTCATAAGGTTGCCAGGAGCATAGCTAAATAGTATGGACAGTGTCTCAGTGTGATATCCACTCTGGTTCTGGGTCTTATCTCTTTCTTTGAAAAGAATCAGCATAAGAGATCAAGGGAATATCAAATAGGTCATATTTGGTGCATCATTATGTATTATTCAACAAATAGAATGGGAGGCAAGAACCCAGAGGAGATGTGTTACCATATTTTCCCCAGTTGCCAACCCGTAAGCCACAATTAACAGGGATTTTTGGAAATCCAAGTATTTTCAGTTAACTTCATTTGGACAATTATGCTCCTCTGCTGTTATCTACTCCCTCCGTTCGGAATTACTTGTCGCAGAAATGGATGTATCTATATGTATTTTAGTTCTAGATACATCCATATCCGAGACAAGTAATTCCGAACGGAGGGAGTAGTTTGGTTGTCCAGCAAGACATATGTTGTTCCTTTTTGTGAAGTCTGGCATTGGTTTGAAGACACCAATTCAGGCATTAGAAATACTGGCTGAACCTAATAAACCATACTCGAAGTTGCATCCTTATTCTGCTACGACCAGTGAATATGCACACCAACCGTTACTAGCTGTCCTGCTTCTGGAGATTCTTCAAACTCAATACCTGTCTGAAATTATGTTACCATGATGTTATATAAACATTTTGTTTTCACGCACACACTGATACTGTTTTGATTTTCTTTTCTGGGATAATGCCAGTGTGATTCTCTTCCCCATAGCGATAACATTCTACTTCACCTGGTGGTTCATTCATTTTGTTGATGGATTCTTCTCTCCAATCTATGCACAATTGGGAATCAACATTTTTGGTATGTAAATTATTCCGCTTCTTTTGATACTGAATTTCTTGGATGGTTTGTCTCTTATGCTGTAGTTTCTTCAATAAATGACTGGCTTCATCCTGTTTCGACTTTGGGGTTTGATCCTGTAGTGTTATTATTATATTATATGTTACTTTGTGGTGTTGTCTATTATACAGTCTGCTTTATTTGTAATATGTATGCGGAACCTAAAAACTTAGGTGCATAGTTTGATAATCATTTGAAGTTTTAGTTTATTGAGTCATTAGATTCTTAAATGTCTGCAAAATCTGAGAAACTTGACATGAAATTGGGTCGTTGAAATCAGTTATTATTTTGTAACTTATTCATTGCTAAGGAGGATGCTTATTGCCTATCCAGCTTATTTCCCACTGTACTCATTTGAATCCCCAGGTCTTGGTTTCATCACTTCTGTTACTTTCATATTTTTCGTTGGAGTCTTCATGTCATCTTGGGTTGGAGCATCTGTTCTTGGCATTGGTGAATGGATCATTAAGCGCATGCCACTTGTGCGCCATATCTACAATGCATCTAAGCAAATTAGTGCCGCTATATCGCCAGGTAAATTCGCAGTTATCAAGATATTCAATCTGCAGAGTAGCTTATGCGCTAAATTTTTGTTTCTTTTTACAGATCAAAACAAACAGGCATTCAAGGAGGCAGTCATCATACGACATCCCCGTATTGGGGAATATGCATTTGGATTCATTACTTCATCAGTCTCGCTCCAGGTCTTCACTATTATACTGAGTTCCCAATGATGATTAGCTTACACCTATTTTTCATGATTTTTCTTTATGCTCAGTATGCAGTTATGTTATCCTGTGATCGGTATGAACCCTTTCATGGTGGAATGTTGAAATTCAGTTTTACCACAAAATTTGACTAACTCACCTTGTAAAGGATGGAAATGAATACTTATAGAATGCTCAAAATGATGATAAATGTTTTTTTTTTGCAAACCATTCTATTGTTTGCTCTGATTTAAGGTATAGCTTTGACTCATCTGAATGTGTAATATCCCTTCATTATGTCATAACAGAGCTATTCTGGTCAAGAGGACCTTTACTGTGTCTATGTGCCGACCAACCATCTCTACATTGGTGATATCTTCATGGTGAACTCAAAGGATGTGATAAGGCCTAATCTTTCTGTGCGTGAAGGCATTGGTAACTCCTAAACTCTATCCTCTCGGTGTCTTGTCTGTTAATCTGCTCCAAAACATGTGAAAAGGCGCTGACATATTTCTGCACCGTTTGGCAGAGATCGTTGTGTCTGGTGGTATGTCAATGCCCCAGGTTTTGTCGACCCTGGATCCACATCCACATCTGCATGCAATCCACACAGACCGAGGTGGAGCGAGCAGAAGCTGAGGCAAACTACCTGCATACCTGTTCGTCAATATCAAGTGTAGAACTCTCAACACAGACCACACCAGTGCGGCGAACAAGATCCTGAGCGCGATGCACTAGCAATCTGTCACGCCTGAGGATCAAAGGATCTTGTAATTAAGTAGAAGTAGGTAACTCACACGCGTTGTCGATCCGATGGATTTTGTACAATTGGCTTGGACTTTGTCTTCGTAATGCCGCCCCAGATGCTTCCTAGCCATACTTATATTTTCTTAC
Source organism: Triticum dicoccoides (assembly GCF_002162155.2). Taxonomy (NCBI): domain Eukaryota; kingdom Viridiplantae; phylum Streptophyta; class Magnoliopsida; order Poales; family Poaceae; genus Triticum; species Triticum dicoccoides. Next base: position 545,783,935 of record NC_041380.1, on the reverse strand, counting down.
GGTTGTTCAATTGTTTTCTTCTGGCTGTTTCGGAGTCCAAATTAGCTTTCGGCATCAACAATGTCTGACTAAGGTGCCTTACTGTAAAAGAAAACAATGCCTGCCTGAGTTGTCTTACCTTGAATTCTTGGACTAATTAACCTCCTATTGGTCAGGTGATAGTAGACACTAGACCAGCAATGGTGGAACTGGAACCTTGACTTTGAAAGATCTGCTGGAACAACAGTGATATGATAAACTTTGCAGTCTGCTGGAAAAATTAGCTGATGTGATCAACTTTGCACAATACTGGTGGAGACCAACCTAAGCATTCTCATCTCCACCAGCCTAAGCATTCTCATTTCTCCACGGATAAATTTGACTACATTTCTATCGTTTTCGTGCGTGGTTCTCTGACTGGTCTAGACTACATTGACCTGCTCCTGCTACACAGCAGCATGGTAAGATCTTGGCACTGCATTCATCAATCGTTCCATGGCTTTCAGAACCATGGTTGGCGTGTGCATGATCTTGGCTTGACTACTGTTCACGCAGGATGTGCTTGCCGCCAGAGACGTTGCTCAAACCTGCGGAAGCGGACAGCCCAGGCAGGTGCCTGGTCGCTAGGAACTAGTTCCGCCATTGATGTCAGCCCTCAAATCTTTAGCGTATGTAAAGAAGACAAGGCTATCCTGATGAACTAGTACGCGTAGAGTATATACTCCTTGTACCAGAAATATTCCGGGTAGCTATTGTTTCAATTTGTGCACTGAGTTCTGCGTCGCCACTTGAATTATTTTTCCCAATGCCGCTCATTCCTGAAGCATAATCACTTCAGAATAGCAATTGCGACCGAGTTTTCTTTACTTAAATATATGAAGTTGGACAAGCAAATAAGGAACCAATCTACTATATTTGTTTGCCAGGCTACAGCGTCATGTCACTACTCACATCTTAGTATTTATAAAGAGGAAACATATACAAATATAACTAGTAGGTGCGGCTTTACTCGTCGTACTGAAAGTATCCGCATAGCTATTAATTCAGATTTTCACATAGAGTGGTCTATAGTACTGTGTGGCTTACAAAAGCTGAAATCTTACTACCTTGTAACAAGTTACCACACATGAAGTTTCTAAACAAGTTACCACACTTATAACATCCACGATGCGGCTATATCTCCCACGTATCAAGGCACGACTTAGAGGCATAATCGTATGGTGATTTAGTCGCAGGAGGGGTAATCTTCACACAATCCCATTTACTGAATAAGAAAGGGATAAAGAGTTGGCTTACAATCGCCACTTCACACAATACATAAATAATTCATACATCATCCAAAGTACAAACAAGGTCCGACTACGGAACCCAAAATAAAGGAAGACAACCCCAAATGCTAGATCCCCGATCGTCCCAACTGGGCACCACTACCCATCAACCGGAAAAGACACAAAACCACGATCAAGACCTTCATCGAGCTCCCACTTGAGCTCGGTTGCGTCACCTGCACTGGTATCATCGGCAACTGCAACTGTTTGGAAGTATCCGTGGGTCACGAGGACTCAGCAATCTCACACCCGCGAGATCAAGACTATTTAAGCTTATGGATAGGATAAGGTAATGAGGTGGAGCTGCAGCAAGCACTAAGCATATATGGTGGCTAACATACGCAAATAAGAGCGAGAAGAGAAGCAACGCAACGCAACAGTCGTTGAGGGAGTCCTGGATTAGGGGGTCTCCGGACAGCCGGACTATATCCTTTGGCCGGACTGTTGGACTATGAAGATACAAGATTGAAGACTTCGTCTCGTGTCCGGATGGGACTCTACTTGGCGTGGAAGGTAAGCTAGGCAATACGGATATGGATATCTCCTCCTTTGTAACCGACCTTGTGTAACCCTAACCATCTCCGCTGTTTATATAAACCGAAGGGTATTAGTCCGTAGGACAACAACCACAACATACAATCATACCATAGGCTAGCTTCTAGGGTTTAGCCTCTCTGATCTCGTGGTAGATCTACTCCTGTACTACCTATATCATCAATATTAATCAAGCAGGACGTAGGGTTTTACCTCCATCAAGAGGGCCCGAACCTGGGTAAACATCGTGTCCCCTGCCTCCTGTTACCATCCGGCCTAGACGCACAGTTCGGGACCCCCTACCCGAGATCCGGCGGTTTTGACACCGACATTGGTGCTTTCATTGAGAGTTCCTCTGTGTCGTAGCCGTTAGGCTTGATGGCTTCTACTATCATCGATAGCGATGCGATCCAGGGCGAGACTTTTCTCCCTGAACAGATCTTCATATTCGGCGGCTTTGCACTGTGGGCTAATTCGCTTGGCCATCTGGAGCAGATTGAAAACTACGCCCCTGGCCGTCAGGTCAGATTTGGAAGTTTGAACTACACGGCCAACATCCGTAGAGACTTGATCTTCGACGGATTCGAGCCACAGCCGGGCGCGCCGCACTGTCATGACGGGTATGACCTAGCTCTGCCGCCGAACAGTACCCCAGAGGCCGCGCCCGCATCAGCACCGACCCTTAGCTTGGAGCCAACTGCGCCAATCGAGGACGGGTGGCTAGACACCGCCTCAGGGGCTGCAGTCTCAACGACGATCGAGCCGAACACCAGCCTAATCCCCTGCACAGCCCGTGACTCCAAGGTGACGGACTCTTTTTCGGACTACGAACCGTCCGCGCCCCTTCCAATCGAATCCGATTGGGCGCCGATCATGGAATTCACCGCCGCGGATATCTTTCAGACTCGCCCTTCGGCGACATTCTGAATTCACTAAGGGCTCTCTCTTTGTCAGGAGAGCCCTGGCCGGATTATGGCCAACATGATTGGGATACGAACGACGAAGAAATTCGACGCCCACCCACCACCCACTTCGTAGCCACTGTCAATGATTTAACCGACATGCTAGACTTCGACTCCGAAGACATCGACGGTATGGACGACGATGTAGGAGACGAATATGAACCATCGCCTATAGGGCACTGGAAAGCCACCTCGTCATATGACATATACATGGTGGATACACCCAAAGAAGGTAACGGCGATGAGATAGCGGAGGATGACCCCTCCAAGAAGCAACCCAAGCGCCAACGTCAGCGGCGCCGCTCTAGGTCCCGCCAAAGCAAATGTGGTGATACCGGCACAGGAGATAATAACACTCCGGATAGTGCCGAAGACAACAACAATCCCCTCCAGCAAGATTTAGAGCAGGAGGATGAAGGAGCTAGCTCTCCTGAGAGAGCAGCAGACGGAGAGGAGGAGGATGACAATTACATGCCTCCCTCCAAAGACGAGGCAAGCCTCGGCGACGATGAATTCGCCGTACCAGAGGATCTCGTCCAACAAGAGCGCTTCAAGCGCCGGCTTATGGCCACGGCAAATAGCCTGGAAAAAAAGTAGCAGCAGCTTCAAGCTAATCAAGATCTGCTAGCTGACAGATGGACTGAAGTCCTCGCGGCCGAGGAATATAAACTCGAGCGCCCCTCCAAGAATTACCCAAAGTGCAGGTTACTACCCCGACTGGAGGAAGAAGCATATGATACGGCTGATCGGCCACCTCGTGGCCGCGATAGAGAAGCATTCCAGCCAAAAGCTCGGCCTCCACCCCGACGCCATTCAAGTAAAAAGGCATGGGGAGATACGCCAGACCTGCGAGACATATTGGAGGAGAAAGAAAAGCATGCAAGATCGATCTACGGATCATGAGGGCGCACTACTCTGCGAGACGATAAACGTCATGCCGGATACAGCAAAAGCAAATCCGGTCGGACCGAACACAGCGGGCAAGACCCTTTCGAGCTGCGTCGCGATATAGCCCAATACAAAGGCGCCGCACACCCCATATGCTTCACACACGAAGTAATGGAACATCAATTCCCAGAAGGTTTCAAACCTGTAAATATTGAATCATACGACGACACAACATATCCCGCAGTATGGATCAAGGATTTCCTCCTCCACATACACATGGCCCGCGGTGATGACTTACATGCCATCAAATACCTCCCACTAAAGCTCAAAGGACCAGCACGGCATTGGCTTAACAGCTTGCCAGCGGACTCCATTAGCTGTTGGGAAGATCTGGAAGCCGCATTCCTCGATAACTTTCAGGGCACTTATGTGCGACCACCAGATGCCGATGACTTGAGCCACATAATTCAGCAGCCAGAAGAGTCGGCCAGGCAATTCTGGACTCGGTTCCTTACAAAGAAAAGTCAGGTCGTCGAATGTCCGGATGCAGAGGCCTTAGCGGCTTTCAAACATAACATCCGAGACGAGTGGCTAGCCCGGCACCTTGGTCAGGAAAAGCCGAAATCTATGGCAGCTCTCACGACGCTCATGACCTGCTTTTGTGCGGGAGAAGACAGCTGGCTAGCTCGCAGTAATAACATATCAAAGAACCATGGTACCCCGGATACCAAGGACGACAATAGCAAGTCACGTCGCAACAAACATAAGTGCCGCATTAACAGCGAAAATACCGAGGATACGGCAGTCAATGCCGGATTCAAAAGCTCTAAACCCGGTCAGCGGAAAAAGCCATTCAAACAAAACATGCCGGGTCCGTCCAGCTTGGACCGTATACTCGATCGCTCGTGTCAAATACACGGCACCCCAGACAAGCCAACCAATCACACCAACAGGGATTGTTGGGTGTTCAAGCAGGCCGGCAAGTTAATTGCCGAAAATAAGGACAAGGGGCCGCATAGCGATGACGAGGAAGAACCCCGGCAGCCGCACACCGGAGGTCAGAAGAGGTTTCCCCCGCAAGTGCGGACGGTGAACATGATATACACAACCCACATCCCCAAGAGGGAGCGGAAGCATACACTCAGGGACGTATATGCGTTGGAGCTAGTCACCCCAAAGTTCAACCCTTGGTCCTCCTGTCCGATCACCTTCGATCGCAGGGACCACCCCACTAGTATCCGTCATGGCAGATTTGCCGCACTGGTCCTAGACCCAATTATTGACGGATTTCACCTCACTCGAGTCCTTATGGATGGCGGCAGCAGCCTAAACCTTCTTATCAGGATAAAGTGCGCAAAATGGGTATAGACCCATCCAGGATGAAACCCACAAAAACGACCTTTAAAGGCGTCATTCCAGGTGTAGAGGCCCATTGCATAGGCTCAATTACACTGAAAGTGGTCTTCGGATTCCCGGATAATTTCTGAAGCGAAGAATTAATCTTCGATATAGACCCGTTCCGCAGTGGTTATCACGCGCTGCTCGGGCGAACCGCATTTGCTAGATTCAATGCGGTACCGCATTATGCATACCTCAAGCTCAAGATGCCAGGACCTCGTGGAGTTATTACAATCAATGGAAACACAGAGCGCTCTCTCCGAACAGAGGAGCACACCGCAGCCCTCGCAGTAGAAGTGCAAAGCAGCCTCTCAAGGCAATCAACCAGTTCGGCGCTTCAAAGCCCGGACACCTTCAAGCACGCTTGGGGCAATCGGCAAATAGACCGCCTGGCGCGATCTGAGCTCACGTAGCAATACAGCGGCCACCCCAATCCCAGCCCAACGGTGAAACTCGTGCCGCGCGTATATAATTACGCATTAAAAATACCATGGGCACAGGTGGTGAGGGGGGCACAACTGCGGCACGCCCCAAGACGCGGCCTAAACCGCACTAGGGGCTTCCTGTTTGGTTATTTTTCTTTTTTTTAGGACCTTAATCTCTGGAAACACTGTCCAGCAGCACTATTGCCGAACACATGATGCAGCAACCAAGGAGGCAGACAGCTACGTCATACCACGGAATTCCCAGGTGGATTACAGTAATGAGTGAAATATTCGATTTAATATCATTCCTCAGCTTGCCCTTGGAAGGGACATAGTCCTACTCTTTGCTTATCGCACTATCTGTATCACTCTGCTTTAACGCAATTTTTTAATAAACAATGCATGACATTACGACTATTATTGCATTCTTCTTATATATATATATATATCTATGTGTTCATTAATGACGCCTTGCAACCGTACACCTTGGTACGGCTAATACACCAGTGGCTTACGTACCTCACAATACGGTGTGAAAAGTCTGAACACTTTCACAAGTGCGGCACCCCGAACTTATAGCATTATATGCATCAGCTCCGAATCATGTCTTTGGTCAAATGTTGGGTTTGCCCGGCTCCTATGTTTTGGTACCTTACGTTCCGCTCTATCGGCTAAGGTAGCGCTAGGAGAACTACTGCGATTGTGCCGCGGTTCTGCTGGGTTTAGCACCTCAGTAGAGAAAGCTAAAACTGACTGTCATGATAAGGCGAGAGACTGGTCGCTGTTCGGTGAGGTTTTTGAGTCCCTAAAGACTTATGCCGCTTAGAGCGAGGGGCCGGCCCTGTCCGGCTTAAAGGCGTGTATCGCGCCCCAAATTTGGCCTTCCGAATACCAGGGGCTTCGCCGAAATTTAAAATTATAGAATTCTATGGCTAAGTGAGAGTGATAAAGCATTATTAGTCCGGTTGCCTTGTTCGCTGTGCTGAGCACCTCCCTCGAAGGGCCCAAACATGTGAACAAGAGTGCTCAGGTTTATCCCGAACACCCCAGCACTCGTGGCATGGGGGCAGAAGCCGAGGACTAGCCATCTCTCAGATTGGATAAACAGCCAAACAGAAGGTAATATTTTAAATTCAAACAAGCATTGCATAGCGCATATGAAACAAGTTTTCATAAATACAGGATAAAACGAGAAAGTCTCACTCAAATATTACACCTTTGGAACACTCGTCCGCTATGAGACGGGCACCCGGCAGAACACCCTCGTAGTACATCTCGGGGTGGCGGTGCTCCTTGCCCTCCGGCAGCCCTCCTTAATCAGCTTCACGGTGTCCAGCTTGACCCACTGCAATTTCACACGGGCGAAAGCCCGGCGTGCACCTTCAATGCAGACAGATCGCTTGACGACCTCCAGCCGCGGGCAGGCATCCACAAGCCGTCTCACCAGGTCGAAGAAGCTGTTCGGAAGGGCATCGCTAGGCCACATCCGGACTATAAAGCTCTTCATGGCCTGATCGGCCGCCTTATGTAGCTCGACCATCTGCTTCAGCTGGTCGCTCATTGGCACCGGGTGTTCGGCCTCAGCATACCGAGACCAGAACAGCTTCTCCGTTGAGCTTCCATCCTCGGCCTAGTAAAATTGTGCGGTATCGGACACGCTGCGGGGCAAATCTGCGAATGCTCCTGGAGAGCTCCGGATTCGGGTAAGTAATCGGTAATTTACTTTTACATGCTTGCTTTGCATATAGAAAGCCTTACCCGCCGCTATCTTCTTCATTGCGTCGATCTCCTGAAGGGCCTTTTGGGCTTCAGCCTTGGCACTTCTTGCGCTCTCAAGGGCCGCGGCAAGCTCAGACTCCAACATATTTGAGTCAAGCTCCAACGCCTCGTGCTTCGCCACGAGAGCCTGGAGCTCTTCCTGCACCTCGCCCACCCGAGCCTCGTGCTTCTCTCGCTCGGTGCGCTCCTTGGCCGCTATATCCTCGGCCTTGGTTAGCGCTTGCTTCAGGGTCGCCACCTTGGTCGTGGCCCCTGGCAAATATACGTTGATCCTGTCATTTTGCAATCGCGTCTTCTTTTATATATACATATCTATAGACAGGGTATTACTTACCTTTGTTCTCCTCGAGCTGCCTCTTGGCAAGGCCGAGCTCTTTCCTGGACCCCTCGAGGTCCTGTTTCAGTACGGCGACCTCCGCAATCAGTGCGGCGGACGTCAACAGCGAAGCTTGCATATGCATATTGACATACTTATATTAGACTCTTGCGATATTATTTGATCCTCTGTTTGGCTTTTCTTTGTGAACACCGAACAAAGCATCAGGGGCTACTGTCTATGCGGTAATATTTCTACTATATTTTAAACACTTACCTCAAAGCCTGTTAGAAGGCTGGCATAGGCTTCAGTCAATCCGCTCTTGGCGGACTGAACCTTCTAGACCACCGCACTCATAACAGTACGGTGCTCCTCGTCGATGGAAGTGCCGTGAAGCGCTTCCAGCAGATTATCCGGCGCTTCTGGATGGACAGGGGTCACCGGCACAAGCATCTTGCCCCTCTTAGAAGGAGGCCGCCTGCCCGAGCCTGGAACCACTGGAGGTTCCAGCGCGGTGTTTGGCTGAGGGCCGAACTCGGAGTTCTCAGGGGCTCCGTCCCCTCGGCTCCCGGATTCTGGAAGGTCTCCTTGAGGCACCTCCGAGACTGTCTCCCCTTGGTCCGGTGCCTCTTAAGACAGCACCTCGGCGTCGTCGGCAGGATGAAGGGAGGTGGCGGTCGGGACTGGATCGCTATCCATGTCCGACGAGCCCAGGGAGCCGTCCGATGATACCTCGATATTGGCTTGTGGCGGCCTGCATAATTATGTTCGGCGTTAGGGAAAACAGTGCGACAAAGGAATTCTATGAGTTACTCTAGTATCCGAATACTTACGATCTCCCCGGGGGCTTGGCCCTGGGCAACCACTCGTCTTCGCCTTCGTCGACGGCGGTGGAACTGTTCGGAAGGAGATTCCTTCCCTTCTTGGACCCTTCGGCCCCCCCAGTTAGGGTGGCCTTCCTTTTCTTATCTCCCCCTGCAGGAGGGGGAGCATCTTCTTCTTCTTCCTTGTCTTCGGGGGAGGAGTGCGCCGCAGAGTCATCGGACGGTGAGTCTGACGACGCCTGGAGTCGGGAACTCTTTCGGGTTCCCTTGGCCTTCCTGGTCTTCTCCGGCACCGTATAAGGAGCCGGAGTCAGCATCTTCGCCAGAAGCGCGTCTGCTGGGCCTTCGGGCAAAGGAGCCGGACAGTCGATCTGTCCGGCCGTCTCCCGCCAGTCCTGTCAAAGGTACGGGAGTTTAGATCCCGCATGGAGTCAACCTATAAAAAATAAGTATCCTGCGAGAGGTAAAGCAGCTTACCGCTTTGGCTTGGCGCTTCACGCTGAATCCACGATCCTCAGTAATGGGAGGGGGGACCTCGGCGCTTTTGAACAGCACCCTCCAGGCATCTTCGTGAGTTATGTCGAAAAGCCTGTTCAGAGTTCGGTGCCGCGCCGGGTCGAACTCCCACAAGTTGAACTCCCGTTGTTGGCACGGGAGAATCCGGCGGTGGAGCATGACCTGGACCACGTTGACAAGTTTGAGCTTCTTGTTCACCATGTTTTGAATACATGTTTGGAGTTCGGTCAGCTCTTCCGAACTACCCCAGGACATGCCCTTCTCTTTCCAGGAGGTGAGCCGCGTGGGGATGCCAGATCAAAACTCGAGGGCCGCTGCCCATACAGGGTCGCGTGGCTCGGTGATGTAGAACCACCCCGATTGCCACCCCTTTATGGTTTCCACAAAGGAGCCCTCGAGCCATGTTACGTTGGGCATCTTGCCCACCATGGCGCCTCCGCACTCCACCTGGCGGCCGCCCACCACCTTCGGCTTGACATTGAAGGTCTTCAACCATAAGCCGAAGTGGGGCTTGATGCGGAGGAGGGCCTCGCACACGAGGATAAATGCCGAGATGTTGAGGATGAAGTTCGGGGCCAGATCGTGGAAATCCAGGCCGTAATAGAACATGAGCCCTCGGAAGAATGGATGGAGAGGGAATCCTAGTCCGTGGAGGAAATGGGTGAGGAATACTACCCTCTCATGGGGCCTGGGGGTGGGGATGAGCTGCCCCTCATCTGGGAGCCGGTGCGCGATGTCGTCGGGCAGGTATCCGGCCCTCCTCAGTTTCTTGATGTCTCCCTCCGTGACGGAGGAGACCATCCACCTTCCTCCCGCTCCGGACATGGTTGGAGAAGGTTAAGGTGGGAAGTGTGGACTTGGGCGCTAGAGCTCGAGTGTGCGAAAACGGATGAGCAAAGGAGGAAGAAGGCGTGGATAGGAAGGTTAATCCTTATCCCTTTATATGGGCGGACGAAACTAAGCATTCCCACTTTCCTGGTAAAACTCGCTTATCCACCAAGCGCCGTAATTGATGGCGCAGTTGGGTTACCCACGCCCGTATTGATGAGGATCCCGTAATAAGGGGACACGATCTCTGCTTTGACAAGACATGTCGTAAGACTGCCTTGCGTTATGTGCGGGGCTGGTTAAAGGAAACGGTTCGAATAATCACCGGGCCATGACATAACGTCATGCTGCCAAAACAAGCCTGCAAATTAGATCAGCGGAAATATTATTCTCTCTACGGTGGAATGTGGAACTTATTTTGCAGGGTCGGACACTATCCTCGTATTCAAATTCTTCTGTGATGTATTCGGAGAAGGAACCCGCCTTGCAATGCCGAAGACAATACTGCGCGCCGGACTCATCGTCATTGAAGCCTGGTTCAGGGGCTACTGAGGGAGTCCTGGATTAGGGGGTCTCCGGACAGCCGGACTATATCCTTTGGCTGGACTGTTGGACTATGAAGATACAAGATTGAAGACTTCGTCTCGTGTCCGGATGGGACTCTACTTGGCGTGGAAGGCAAGCTAGGCAATACGGATATGGATATCTCCTCCTTTGTAACCGACCTTGTGTAACCCTAACCCTCTCCGGTGTTTATATAAACCGAAGGGTTTTAGTCCGTAGGACAACAACCACAACATACAATCATACCATAGGCTAGCTTCTAGGGTTTAGCCTCTCTGATCTCGTGGTAGATCTACTCTTGTACTACCTATATCATCAATATTAATCAAGCAGGATGTAGGATTTTACCTCCATCAAGAGGGCTCGAACCTGGTTAAACATCATGTCCCTTGCCTCCTGTTACCATCCGGCCTAGACGCACAGTTCGGGACCCCCTACCCGAGATCCGCCGGTTTTGACACCGACAGTCGTGAAGCTAGAAGTGGTTAAGAAGTGATCCTGAAACTACTTACGTTCAAGCATAACACAAGACCATGTTCACTTCCCGGACTCCGCCGAAAAGAGACTATCACGGCTACACACGCGGTTGATGCATTTTAATTAAGTTAAGTGTCAAGTTCTCTACAACCGGACATTAACAAATTCCCATCTGCCACATAACCACGAGCACGGCTCTCGAAAGTTTATACCCTGCAGGGGTGTCCCAACTTAGCCCATCACAAGCTCTCACGGTCAACAAAGGATATTCCTTCTCCCGGAAAGACCCGATCAGACTCGGAATCCCGGTTACAAGACATTTCGACAATGGTAAAACAAGACCAGCAAAGCCGCCCGATGTGCCGACAATCCTAATAGGAGTCGCACGTATCTTGTTCTCATGGCAACACCGGATGATACTAGCTACGAGTAAAACCAGCCCTCAAGTTTCCCCGAGGTGGCCCCGCAGGCAGCTCAGTTCGGACCAACACTTAGAGAAACACTGGCCCCCAGGGGGGGTTAAAATAAAGATGACCCTCGGGAGCGCGACTCCTAAGGGAAAAATATAGGTGGTGGTGAGGCAAATGGCAAAACCAAGGTTGGGCCTTGCTGGAGGAGTTTTATTCAAAGCAAACTGTCAAGGGATTCCCATAACACCCAACCGCGTAAGGGACGCAAAATCAAGGAACATAACACCGGTATGACGGAAACTAGGGCGGCAAGAGTGGAACAAAACACCAAGCATAAGGCCGAGCCTTCCACCCTTTACCAAGTATATAGATGCATTAATTAAAATAAGAGATATTGTGATATCCCAACATATCCATGTTCCCACATGGAACAAACTACAAATGCACCTGCACTAGCAATGCTATAAGAGGGGCTGAGCAAAGCGGTAACATAGCCAAACAGCGGTTTGCTAGGAAGGTGGGTTAGAGGCTTGACATGGAAACATGGGAGGCATGATATAACAAGTGGTAGGTAGCGCGACATAGCGATAGAGCAGACAACTAGCAAGCAAAGATGGAAGTGATTTCGAGGGTATGGTCATCTTGCCTGCAATCTACTCAGAGTTGTCGAAAGCTTGATCCTCGTTAGCGAACTCAACATGTTCATCGGTCACGTACTCGTCTCTTGGCTCTACCCAAGGCAAGAACACGAGCAAAGGAACAACAATCAATCACGGTGCAATGCACAAGCAACATGATGCAAGACATGGCATGATATGCAATGCATATGTGGGCTCCGGAAGGGAAAGAATGATCAAGGCATCAACTTGGCAAACCAAGTATGCCGCTGGAAAGATGAGATGATTTCTATTGAAATCGATATAAAGATCACTGGAAACGGATGCACGGTTTGCAAATGGCAATCAAAACAAGAATGACGCAAATCTGCGATTAACAGCATGATAACACTTAGAATGCAACAAGAAACTAAGCTAATGCACGCCAACATATCAACAAGGCATATGGCAGTGATGTACAAGAGTGCAAAAGATATCAGCTTCACATACTTGGTGAAAATACTAACATGTCAAAAACAACATCAGGAAGCACTGTTTAGAGCTAGCAAACAACATGCTACAGGAACATATCATAGCAAACAAAGGCATGGCATGATTCTAATAAATGCATAGAACAAAAGTCCCTTACTAAACATGAGCCAAAAAGTCACAGAAAATAAGATGGCACCCATGTAAACATAGCAAGTTTTATTAACAGTTTCAGACTTAGAAGAAAAATAGAGCATGGCATAAACAAATTCATGATAGCAATTCTGCGAGCTCATGCCACTCAATACAAAGCATTGCATGACAACAAAACCATACCAATAGAAATATGACATGTTCATGAAGCTAACCATGGCAAGAGAAAGATCATAGGGTACATGCATCACTAACAACAACCATGGCAATATTGAATTAACATGTTAACAATCTGCCAGAAATAATTTATAGCAAAAGTAGAGCAAGCAAATGACATGCTTGAGCACTCCATAATTGCAACCAGGGGCAGTAATGGATATAGAATAACCACATATTCAAAACATCCTTACCGAAGTATCTCAAAACAAGCATGGATCTCATGTTAGGATCAAGTTTACATGGCATCAAAATAACAACAGGAAAAGGACTTAGCGAAATCCTAAGTCCCTAAAAACAGCAACATCACAGAGCCTAGTTTGCATGCTTGTGCTAGTCACCACATATATCACAAAAATACAAGACTTGCACCCCTGTAAAGATGGCATGTTGTAGTTCAAAACACATGTAGACCTCATGCTCATATAATGCACACATCAAATGCAACAAAAATGACAAATCTCCATGATTAGATAAGTACTAGCAGTTAACATTTTATAGAACTCTTGCATCGATTAAAAGGGCATCAAAATGGATAGTAACATGCATGGAAATGCTTCTAACATGAAGACCTCAACGAGACAAACAATTTGACATATCATATGCGTGATTTGGAGCTAGGATCATGGAGATATGACATGATGAAGTAGGGCACAAAATGTTACAGATTCGGGACTTAGAAGAAATCTCACCCTCCAAAAAAGTCAATGGGGTGGAGGGATCCGGGAAGATGCGGTACAGGACGGATCCGGGGCGTTCGGATGTGGGGATGGGTGGATCTCATCCACCTTCTCCGGATCCGACCGGAGAGGAACTCCAGCAAGCTCCGGCGATGACGGGAGGGCGCGAAGACGCGAGATCCAGCGGAGACGGCGAGGCGGCGGACAAGAAGGCCCGGCAGTCGGTGATCATGGATGGCGGCGGCGGCGAGGCGCAAGGGCGGCAGCGCCGCTAGGCGCGTGGCAGCGGAGGCGGCGGCTCGCGGTGCAGCGGAGCAACGGCGTCGTGCGGCGGGCGGCGACTGGGCGCTGGAGGCGAGCGGTGGCGCGGATGGCGGGGCATGGCGCATGTGGCGACGCATGGCGACCGGCGAAGGTGGCATGGCGGCGGGCGCTCGGGCCGACCCGGGTGAGGGAGTCCTGGATTAGGGGGTCCTCGGACAGCCGAACTATGTACTTTGGCCGGACCATTGGACTATGAAGATACAAGATTGAAGACTTCGTCCCATGTCCGGGTGGGACTCTCCTTTGCGTGGAAGGCAAGCTTGACAATTCGGATATGTAGATCTCCTTCCTTGTAACCGACTCTGTGTAACCCTAACCCCCTCCGATGTCTATATAAACCGGAGGGTTTAGTCCATAGGACAAGAACAATCAGAATCATAGGCTAGCTTCTAGGGTTTAGCCTCTACGATCTCGTGGTAGATCAACTCTTGTAATACTCATATCATCAAGATAAATCAAGCAGGACGTAGGGTATTACCTCCATCGAGAGGGCCCGAACCTGGGTAAACATTGTGTCCCCTGCCTCCTGTTACCATCCGCCTTAGACGTACAGTTCGGGACCCCCTACCCGAGATCCGCCGGTTTTGACACCGACATTGGTGCTTTCATTGAGAGTTCCGTTGTGTCGTCGCCATAAGGCTTGATGGCTCCTTCGATCATCGGCAACGATGCGATCCAGAGTGAGATTTTTCTCCCCGGACAGATCTTTGTATTCGCCGGCTTTGTACTGCCGGCCAACTCGCTTGGCCATCTGGAGCAGATCGAGAGCTACGCCCCCGGCCATCAGGTCAGGTTTGGAAGCTGAAACTACGCTGCCGACATCCATGGAGACTTGATCTTCGACGGATTCGAGCCCATGTCAGATGCGACGCACAGTCTCGACAAGCATGACTTAGCTCTGCCGTCAGACGGTGTTCCGGAGATCACACCTGTGGCTACTCCGGCCTTCGATCCGGAGCAGATCATGCCGTTCGAGGACGTGTGGATAGACCCCGCCATGGAGGCCGCACACTCAGCGGCGATAGAGCCTAATACTGACTTCACTCCCTATGAGACCTGTGTTGTCGGACCCTTGGATTCATCCCCGGCCACAGGCTCTGAACCGCCCAGCAACACAGACCACACCAGTGCGGCGAACAAGATCCTGTGTGTGATGCACTAGCAATCTGTCACGCCTGAGGATCAAAGGATCTTGTAATTAATTAAGTAGAAGCAGGTAACTCACACACGTTGTCGATCCGATGGATTTTGTACAATTGGCTTGGACTTTGTCTTTGTAATGCCGCCCCAGATGCTTCCTGGCCATACTTATATTTTCTTACGGTTGTTCAATTGTTTTCTTCTGGCTGTTTCGGAGTACAAATTAGCTTTCGGCATCAACAATGTCTGACTGAGGTGCCTTACTGTAAAAGAAAACAATGCCTGCCTGAGTTGTCTTACCTTGAATTCTTGGACTAATTAACCTCCTATTGGTCAGGTGAGAGTAGACACTAGACTAGCAATGGTGGAACTGGAACCTTGACTTTGAAAGACCTGCTGGAACAATAGTGATATGATAAAATTTGCACAATCTGCTGGAACAATTAGCTAATGTGATCAACTCTGCACAATACTCTAGTGGCGACCAACCCAAGCATTCTCATTTCTCATAGATAAATTTGACTACATTTCTATGGTTTTCGTGCATGGTTCGATGACTGGTCTAGACTACATTGACCTGCTCCTGCTACACACCAGCATGGTAGGACGTAAAATCTGCATGTACAGGCGCTTGTCTTGGCACCGCATTCATCAGTTCGTTCCATGCCTTTCAGAACCATATGGTTGGTGATCATGGCTTCACGACTGTTCAGCATATAGGATGTGCTCGCCACCAGAGACTTCGCTCAAACCAGCGGCAGCGGTGAGCCCAACCAGTTGGCTCGGGTCGTCGGGAACTGGCTCCACCACTGATGCCAGCACTCAAATCTTTAGCATATATAAAGAGGACAGGGCTATCCTGATGAACTAGTATCTGCGAGTATAGTGGTAGTACCAACAATATTCCGGGTAGCTATTGTTTCAATTTGTGCACTGACTGATGCCTCCCCAGTTGAATTACTTTTCCCAATGCCGCTCATTTCTAAAGCATAATTGCTTCAGAATAGCAATTGCGACAGAGTTTTCTTTACTTAAATATATGAAGTTGGACAAGCAAATAAGGAAGCAATCTATGTTTGTTTGCCTGGCTACACGGTCATTGTCACCACTCACATCTTAGTGTTTATAAAGAGGAAACATATACAAATGTTAGTAGGTGCGGCTTTACCCATCGTACCAAAAGTATCCGCATACCTATTAATTCGGATTTTCACATAGAGTGGTGTATAGTACTGTGTGGCATACAAGTTACCACACATGAAGTTTCTAAAGATAAGGTAAGCTCCTCTTAATAAATGTGAAAAAACACACCGTCTTTCATTGTCTCTCATCCACCAAGGACGTCCAGAGTCTTTTTCTTAGGGAAGATCATCACTGCTAGCTTTATTGATATCAAATACTAGGTCGTTCATCAACTCTATTACACCAAAGTTGATTAGAAAATCAAGAGTAGACAATCTTGGGTGCCGCTCCATTCAATTCCCTTGGTAACGATGAACTCCACCTCCCTGATAAGTCCAGCTAACGCCACACAATATCATAAATCACCGAAGCCTCGTTCTGTATGGTTTCTTGGCTTGTGTATGCCTCAACCACATTAGTTGAATCTGTTTCTGCTACAATTGCTACACACCTGAGAGGCACACACCACAAAGGTCTCGGACACCCCTTCACAGACTCTCATCTCGGTACCTTATTTGATAATTTGCTTAAGAAACATGTAAAAAAGGCGTTGACATATTTCTACAATGTTTCACAGAGATCGTTGTATATGGTGGTATGTCGATGCCCTGGATTTTATCAACCATAGATCAACATCCACATACAATCCAAGCATGCCATAGGAGAACGAACAGAAGCCAGGGAAAAGTACTTGCATATTTGTTCATCAATAACAAATAGAACTTTGAACACATACCACACGATTGGGCCAAACAGGATCATGAACACGATGTATTAGCGATTTGTTGTGCCCGAGGATCAGGAGGATGTGCAATTAAGTAGAAGTAGGTGACTCACACGCATTGCTTATCTGATGCAGTTTGTATAATTGGCTTATACTTTGCACCACCATAGATACTTTGTAGTCGTAATTGTATACTTTTACTGTTGTTTAATTTTGTTCTTCTGAATGTTTGGAGTACCACTTAGCTTTCAGCATCAACAAATTTGACTAGTACGCCTTGTACATGATAGAAAGGAATACTTACAAAATACTTCAAATGAACCTTTCTATTGTTCGTTCTCATTAAGGTATAGCTTTGCCTCATCTGAATGTGTAATATCCTAAACAGAGTTATTGTAGTCAAGAGGACATATACTGTGTATCCTTCATGGTGAACTCAAAGGATGTGATAAGGCCTATCTTTATGTGCGTGAAGGCATTGATAATTCCTAAACTCTCCTCTCGAAATCCTGTTATGTCAATGCCCAGATTTTGTCAACTCTCGATCCACATGCAATCCACACAGACCATGATCGAACTAGCAGAATCTGAGGCAAACAAACTTATCTTATCAAGTATTCAACACATATCACACCAGTTCAGCAAACGAGATCCTGAGCGTGACGCACTAGCAATCTGCCACGCCTGAGGATTGAAGGATCTATAATTAAGTAGAAGTAGGCAAGTAGCTGATTCACGCACGTTGCTGATCCGATGGATTTTGTACAATTGGCTTGGACTTTGTCTTTATACCACCGCCCCTTATGCTTCTTACTGTTGTTTAATCGTTTACGTCTGGCTGTTTGGGAGTCCAAATTAGCTTCTTCTTCTTTTTTTAAAACGAGGCAAAAGATTT
Organism: Triticum dicoccoides; assembly: GCF_002162155.2. NCBI lineage: Eukaryota > Viridiplantae > Streptophyta > Magnoliopsida > Poales > Poaceae > Triticum > Triticum dicoccoides. The sequence continues at coordinate 545,766,308 of NC_041380.1, read as the reverse complement.
GCCAACAGCATCAACAATGACTGACTGAGGTGCCTTGCTGTAAAAGAAAGCAATGCCTGCCTGGGGTGTGTTACCTTCAATTCTTGGACTAACCAAACCTCCTATTGGTCAGGCGATAGTAGACAGTAGACCAACAATGGTGGAAATGGGACCCTGACTTTGAAAGACTTGCTGGAATAAATAGCTGATACGACAAACTTTGCACAATCTGTTGTAACAATTAGCTGATGTGATCAACTTTGCACAATCTGACGCTGGTGGCGACCAACCCAAGCATTCTCATCTCTCAATGGACAAATTTGACGACATTTCTATCATTTTCGCGTGCGGCAGTTCGCTAGCTGGGTCTGACAGGTCCACACTACATTGACCTGTTCCTGCTAGGCTGCTACACAACATCATGGTAGGATGTAAAATGTGCATGTGCAGGCACTTGGTTTGACACTGCATTCATTTTTTTTTGAAAAGGAGGTTAAAACCCCTGGCCTCTGCATCAATGCGATGCATGCAACCATTTTTATTAATTATTTAGGAGAGTACAAAACCAAGGCAATCATAGCCGAACCATCACAAGATATGAAATTAACACCTACGACTAAGTCGACTTCTTCCGTAGCAACGCCTTCAAGAAGGTATACCCTCGTCGTTGCTGAGCCCGACCAATAATGGTCAGGACAAGAATTTTCACCCCGGACATGAAGCGGTGTTCCAATCAGCATCTTGATGATAGATCATTATATAGTCGCCTTCGTCAGTACTCCACGCCCACCTTCACGGCCGTTGGGTGGGCGCCCATGTCTCGGTGCGAAACTGGCCGCTGCTACTCCACACCGGCGCTAGTCACACTGCAGCATGCTTCATACCGTCGGAGCTGCTACTCTAGAGCTAGAAGTCGACGGGGAACCACCACTGCGCCCCTTGCTCACCAGCGTAGGACTCCGTCGCTCGTGCCTCGAGCATCCTTGTGCGATGGCCGCCACCCTCGCACCGGACGAAAATCCTCTTTGAGCCGGCATCGAGTGCCGCACACGACCACCGCTGCTATGCCTGCAAATATGTCGACGCACTTGAATATGCACTGTTGTGCCACCTGATCTCCTTATCGCGGTTATCGAGGGCCGCCACCCCCACAGCAATGACCAACGGAGGTCACCGCCCCCGCCGCCATGACTACCCATGCATCCATTGCCGGTGATGTTGTGCGTGTCATCGTCTCTGCGAACGCTGGCACCATCATCTTCACCTCTCTCGCACACCGAGACGCGGGCACCGACATATTGGCGCATGATAACGAAGCAGCATCGTCCAAATCTGCCTAGTCCATGGTCGCCTCTGGTACTGTGATCATAGATGCCCGTGCATTGTTCCATGGCTACCTCACTCGAGGCTGACCCATCCTTCACCATAGTTGTGCCGTTGTCGGCAGCACCGGTGTAGCCGCATGCCGGCGCTGGCTTCACATCTGACTCGAAGGCCGCATCCAGATCATCGGTGTTGCAGTTTCTCGTTGTGACCTCCGCAGCCACGTACGAGAAAGTGCTGAGACATGCGGCATTAGGATCTCCGTGGTTGCACACACACTCCTGGCAGCGCTTGGTCGTTTTCTTCATCTTCACTATTAAGCTGAACCTCGACCTGTCTGCACCAAGCTTGACTATCTTCACCTTCACGGCTAGGTAGAGAGGATGGGCAAGAAAGAACCTCCCGATCCGAAAAAACGGATCAGAGATCTCGTGCACATTCCCAGCCACCACAGTCCGTCGGCGGCCTCCAGGACGCTGGATCTCGGGGATGGCTGTGTCCGGGTCGGAGGGAGATGGCTGGAGGCGGCAGGTGGTGCTCGCAGGGTGGCATGAGAGCAGAGGGCGCGGTCGTGGCCACGACGTCGTCACGCGCATCCATGCGCCGGCACAGGGTGAGACGTGAAGGAAATATGCCCTAGAGGCAATAATAAAGTTATTATTTATTTCCTTATATCATGATAAATGTTTATTATTCATGCTAGAATTGTATTAACCGGAAACATAATACATGTGTGAATACATAGACAAACTTAGTGTCACTAGTATGCCTCTACTTGACTAGCTCGTTAATCAAAGATGGTTATGTTTCCTAACCATGAACAAAGTGTTGTTATTTGATTAACGAGGTCACATCATTAGTTGAATGATCTGATTGACATGACCCATTCCATTAGCTTAGCACCCGATCGTTTAGTATGTTGCTATTGCTTTCTTCATGACTTATACATGTTCCTATAACTATGAGATTATACAACTCTCGTTTACCGGAGGAACACTTTGGGTGCTACCAAATGTCACAACGTAACTGGGTGATTATAAAGGAGTACTACAGGTGTCTCCAAAGGTACATGTTGGGTTGGCGTATTTCGAGATTAGGTTTTGTCACTCCGATTGTCGGAGAGGTATCTCTGGGCCCTCTCGGTAATGCACATCACTTAAGCCTTGCAAGCATTGCAGCTAATGAGTTAGTTGCGGGATGATGTATTACAAAACGAGTAAAGAGACTTGCCGGTAACGAGATTGAACTAGGTATTGGATACCGATGATCGAATCTCGGGCAAGTAACATACCGATGACAAAGGGAACAATGTATGTTGTTATGCGGTCAGACCGATAAAGATCTTCGTAGAATATGTAGGAGCCAATATGGGCATCCAGGTCCCTCTATTTGTTATTGACCGGAGACGTGTCTCGGTCATGTCTACATTGTTCTCGAACCCGTAGGGTCCGCACGCTTAAGGTTTCGATGACAGTTATATTATGAGTTTATGAGTTTTGATGTACCGAAGGAGTTCGGAGTCCCGGATGAGATCGGGGACATGACGAGGAGTCTCGAAATGGTCGAGACGTAAAGATTGATATATTGGACGACTATATTCGGACATCGGAAAGGTTCCGAGTGATTCGGGTATTTTTTGGAGTACCGGGTAGTTACGGGAGAAGCAATGGGCCTTGATGGGCTTTAGTGGGAAGAGGAGAAAGGGCAAGGGGCTGCTGCGCTCCCCCTCCCCTCTAGTCCGAATTGGACTAGGGAAAAGGGGGCCGGCCACCTCTCCTTCTCCTCCACTTCCTTCTCCCTTCCTCCCCTCTTGGTGGACTCCTACTAGGACTTGGAGTCCTAGTAGGACTCCACATCCTGGCCGCACCAACCTTGGCCGGCCTCCTCCTCCTCCATCCTTTATATACTGAGGCAAGGGGCACCCCAAAGACACAAGTTGATCCACGTGATCTATTCCTTAGCCGTGTGCGGTGCCCCCAGCCACCATATTCCTTGATAATATTGTAGCGGAGTTTAGACGAAGCCCTGCTGTTGTAGTGCATCAAGATCGTCACCACACCGTCGTGCTGACGGAACTCTTCCCCGACACTTTGCTGGATCGGAGTCCGGGGATCGTCATCGAGCTGAACGTGTGCTCGAACTCGGAGGTGCCGTAGTTTCGGTGCTTGATCGGTCGGATCGGGAAGACGTACGACTACTTCCTCTACATTGCGTCAACGCTTCCACAGTCGGTCTGCGTGGGTACGTAGACAACACTCTCCCCTCTTGTTACTATGCATCACCATGATCTTGCGTGTGCGTAGGATTATTTTTTTGAAATTACTACGAAACCCAATAGTGGTATCAGAGCCAGGTTTTATGTGTTGATGTTATATGCACGAGTAGAACACAAGTGAGTTGTGGGCGATATAAGTCATACTGCTTACCAGCATGTCATACTTTGGTTCGGCGGTATTGTTGGATGAAGCGGCCCGGACCGACATTACGCGTACGCTTACGCGAGACCGGTTCTCCCTACGTGCTTTGCACAAAGGTGGCTAGCGGGTGACAGTTTCTCCAACTTTAGTTGAACCGAGTGTGGCTACGCCCGGTCCTTGCGAAGGTTAAAACAGCACCAACTTGACAAACTATCGTTGTGGTTTTGATGCGTAGGTAAGATTGGTTCTTGCTTAAGCCCGTAGCAGCCACGTAAAACTTGCAACAACAAAGTAGAGGACGTCTAACTTGTTTTTGCAGGGCATGTTGTGATGTGATATGGTCAAGACGTGATGAGATATAAGTTGTTGTATGAGATGATCATGTTTTGTTGAAGTTATCGGCAACTGGAAAAATCCTTATGGTTGTCTCTATATTGCATAAGATGCAAGCGTCCAATAATTGCTTTACTTCATCGCTATGCGATAGCAATAGTTGCAAGAGCAATTGTTGGCGAGACGACCACGTGACGACACATTGATATAGATCAAGATGATGGAGATCATGGTGTCATGCCGGTGACGATATAGATCATGTCAGTACTTTGGAGATGGAGATCAAAGAAGCAAGATGATGATGGCCATATCATGTCACATATTTTGATTGCATATGATGTTTATCTATTATACATCTTATTTTGCTTAGTTTGACGGTAGCATTATAAGATGATCTCTCATTAAATTATCAAGAAGTGTTCTCCCTGAGTATGCACCGTTGCCAAAGTTTGTCGTGCCCAGACACCACGTGATGATCGGGTGTGATAAGCTCTACGTCCATCTACAACGGGTGCAAGCCAGTTTTGCACACGCAGAATACTCGGGTTATACTTGACGAGCCTAGCATATGCAGATATGGCCTCGGAACATGGAGACCGGAAGGTCGAGCATGAATCATATAGTAGATATGATCAACATAATGATGTTCACCACTAAAAACTACTCCATCTCACATGATGAGCGGTTATGGTTTAGTTGATTTGGATCACGTGATCACTTAGAGGATTAGAGGGATGTCTATCTAAGTGGGAGTTCTTAAGTAATATGATTAATTGAACTTTAATTTATCATGAACTTAGTCCTGGTAGTATTAGCTTATCTATGTTGTAGATCAATAGCTCGCATTGTAGCTTTCATATGTTTATTTTGATATGTTCCTAGAGAAAATTGTGTTGAAAGATGTTAGTAGCAATGATGCGGATTGGATCCGTGATCTGAGGTTTATCCTCATTGCTGCATAGAAGAATTATGTCCTTGATGCACCGCTAGGTGACAGACCTATTACAGGAGCAGATGCAGACGTTATGAACATTTGGCTAGCTCAATATGATGACTACTTGATAGTTTAAGTGCACCATGCTTAACGGCTTAGAATCGGGACTTCAAAGACGTTTTGAACGTCATGGACCATATGAGATGTTCCAGGAGTTGAAGTTAATATTTCAAGCAAATACCCGAGTTGAGAGATATGAAGTCTCCAACAAGTTCTATAGCTAAAAGATGGAGGAGAATCGCTCAACTAGTGAGCATGTGCTCAGATTGTCTGGGTACTACAATCGCTTGAATCAAGTGGGAGTTTATCTTCCAGATAAGATAGTGATTGACAGAATTCTCTAGTCACCATCACCAAGTTAGTAGAACTTCGTGATGAACTATAATATGCAAGGGATAATGGAAACAACTCCCAAGCATTTCGTGATGCTGAAATCAACGAAGGTAGAAATCAAGAAAAACATCAAGTGTTGATGGTAGACAAGACTACTAGTTTCGATAAAAGGGCAAAGGAAAGAAGGGGAACTTCAAGAAGAACGGCAAGCAAGTTGCTGCTCAAGTGAAGAAGCCCAAGTCTGGTCCTAAGCCCGAGACTAAGTGTTTCTACTGCAAAGGGACTGGTCACTGGAAGCGGAACTACCCCAAGTGATTGGCAGATAAGAAGGATGGCAAAGTGAACATAAGTATATTTGATATACATGTTATTGATGTGTACTTTACTAGTGTTTATAGCAACCCCTCAGTATTTGATACTAGTTCAGTTGCTAAGATTAGTAACTCGAAACGGGAGTTGCAGAATAAACAGAGACTAGTTAAGGGTGAAGTGACGATGTGTGTTGGAAGTAGTTCCAAGATTGATATGATCATCATCGCACACTCCCCTATACTTTCGGGATTAGTGTTGAACCTAAATAAGTGTTATTTGGTTTTTGCATTGAGCATGAATATGATTTGATCATGTTTATTGCAATATGTTATTCATTAAAGTCAGAGAATAATTGTTGTTCTGTTTACATGAATAAAACCTTCGATGGTCATACACCCAATGAAACAAGTTCATTGGATCTCGATCGTAGTGATACACATATTCATAATATTGAAACCAAAAGATGCGAAGTTAATAATGATAGTGCAACTTATTTATGGCACTGCTGTTTAGGTCATATTGGTGTAAAGTGCATGAAGAAACTCCATGCTGATGGGCTTTTGGAATCACGTGATTATGAATCAGTTGATGCTTGCGAACCATGCCTCATGGGCAAGATGACTAAAACTCTGTTCTTCGGAACAATGGAGCGAGCAACAGATTTGTTGGAAATCATACATACTGATGTATGTGGTCCGATGAATATTGAGGCTCGCGACAGGTATCATTGTTTTCTGATCTTCACAGATGATTTGAGCAGATATGAGTATATCTACTTGATGAAACACAAGTCTGAAACATTTGAAAAGTTCAAAGAATTTCAGAGTGAAGTGGAGAATCATCGTAACAAGAAAATAAAAGTTTCTATGATATGATCGCAGAGGTAAAATAATTGAGTTACGAGTTTGGCCTTCAGTTAAAACAATGTGAAATACTTTCACTACTCACGCCACCTGGAACACCACAGTGTAATGGTGTGTCCGAACGTCATAACCGTACTTTATTGGATATAGTGCGATCTATGATGTCTCTTACCGATCTACCACTATCGTTTTGGGGTTATGCATTAGAGACAGCTGCATTCATGTTAAATAGGGCACCATCTAAGTCCGTTGAGACGACACAATCTGAACTGTGGTTTGGCAAGAAACCAAAGTTGTCGTTTCTTAAAGTTTGGGGTTGTGATGCTTATATGAAAAAGTTTCATCCTAATAAGCTCAAACCCAAATCGGAGAAATATGTCTTCATAGGATACCCAAAGGAGACTATTGGGTACACCTTCTATCACAAATCCGAAGGCAAGACTTTTGTTGCTAAATTTGGAGTTTTTTCTAGAGAAGGAGTTTCTCTCGAAAGAAGTGAGTGGGAGGAAAGTAGAACTTGATGAGGTATTGTACCTGCTCCCTTATTGGAAAGTAGTTCATCACAGAAATCTGTTCCTGTGACTACTACACCAATTAGTGAGGAAGCTAATGATGATGATCATATAACTTCAGATCAAGTTACTACCAAATCTCGTAGGTAAACCAGAGTGAGATCTGCAGCAGAGTGGTACGGTAATCCTGTTCTGGAAGTCATGTTACTAGACCATGACGAACTTGCGAACTATGAGGAAGTGATGATGAGCCCAGATTCTGCGAAATGGTTTGAGACCATGAAATCTGAGATATGATCCATGTATGAGAACAAAGTATGGACTTTGATGGATTTGCCCGATGATCGGCAAGCCATAGAAAATAAATGGATCTTCAAGAGGAAGACGGACGCTGATAGCAGTGTTACTATCTACAAAGCTAGAATTGTTGCAAAAGGTTTTCGACAAGTTCAAGGTGTTGACTACGATGAGATTTTCTCACTCGTATCTATGCTTAAATCTGTCCGAATCATGTTAGCAATTGCCGCATTTTATGAAATCTGGCAAATGGATAACAAAACTGCAATCCTTAATGGATTTCTTAAAGAAGAGTTGTATATGATGCAACCAGAAGTTTTTGTCAATCCTAAAGGTGTTAACAAAATGCAAACTCCAGCGATCCATCTATGGACTGGTGTAAGCATCTCGGAGTTGGAATATACGCTTTGATAAGTTGATCCAAGCATATAGTTTTATACAGACTTGCGGTGAAGCCTGTATTTACAAGAAAGTGAGTGGGAGCACTACAACATTTCTGATAAGTATATGTGAACAACATATTGTTGATCGGAAATAATGTATAATTTTCTGGAAAGCATAAAGGAATATTTGAAAGGAGTTTTTCAAAGAAAGACCTCGGTGAAGCTGCTTACATATTGAGTATCAAGATCTATAGAGATAGATCAAGACACTTGATAAATTTTTTCAATGAGTACATACCTTGACAAGATTTTGAAGTAGTTCAAAATGGAACAGTCAAAGAAAAGGTTTCTTGCCTGTGTTACAAGGTGTGAAATTGAGTAAGACTCAAAGCCCGACCACGGCAGAAAATAGAAAGAGAATGAATGTCATTCCCTATGCCTTGGTCATAGGTTCTATAAAGTATGCCATGCTGTGTACCAGATCTATTGTATACCCTACCACTGAGTTTGGCAAGGGAGTACAATAGTGATCTAGGAGTAGATCACTGGACAGCGGTCAAAATTATCCTTAGCGGAATAAGGATATGTTTCTCGATTATGGAAGTGGAAAAAGGTTCGTCGTAAAGGGTTACACCGATGCAAGTTTTGACACTAATCTAGATGAATCTAAATCTCAATCTAGATACATATTGAAAGTGGGAGCAATTAGCTAGAGTAGCTCCGTGCAGAGCATTGCTGACATAAATATTTGCAAAATACTTACGGATCTGAATGTGACAGACCCGTTGACTAAAATTATCTCACAAGCAAAACATGATCACACCTTAGTACTCTTTGGGTGTTAATCACATAGAGATGTGAACTAGATTACTGACTCTAGTAAACCCTTTGGGTGTTGATCACATATCGATGTGAACTATGGGTGTTAATCACATGGTGATGTGAACTATTGCTGTTAAATCACATGGCGATGTGAATTAGATTATTGACTCTAGTGCAAGTGGGAGACTGAAGGAAATATTCCCTAGAGGCAATAATAAAGTTATTACTTATTTCCTTATATCATGATAAATGTTTATTATTCATGCTAGAATTGTATTAACCGGAAACATAATACATGTGTGAATACATAGACAAACTTAGTGTCACTAGTATGCCTCTACTTGACTAGCTCGTTAATCAAAGATGGTTATGTTTCCTAACCATGAACAAAGTGTTGTTATTTGATTAACGAGGTCACGCCATTAGTTGAATGATCTGATTGACATGACCCATTCCATTAGCTTAGCACCCGATCGTTTAGTATGTTGCTATTGCTTTCTTCATGACTTATACATGTTCCTATAACTATGAGATTATACAACTCCCGTTTACCGGAGGAACACTTTGGGTGCTACCAAACGTCACAACGTAACTGGGTGATTATAAAGGAGTACTATAGGTGTCTCCAAAGGTACATGTTGGGTTGGCGTATTTCGAGATTAGGTTTTGTCACTCCGATTGTCGGAGAGGTATCTCTGGGCCCTCTCGGTAATCCACATCACTTAAGCCTTGCAAGCATTGCAGCTAATGAGTTAGTTGCGGGATGATGTATTACAAAACGAGTAAAGAGACTTGCCGGTAACGAGATTGAACTAGGTATTGGATACCGACGATCGAATCTCGGGCAAGTAACATACCGATGACAAAGGGAACAACGTATGTTGTTATGCGGTCAGACCGATAAAGATCTTCGTAGAATATGTAGGAGCCTATATGGGCATCCAGGTCCCGCTATTGGTTATTTACCGGAGACGTGTCTCGATCATGTCTACATTGTTCTCGAACCCGTAGGGTCCGCACGCTTAAGGTTTCGATGACAGTTATATTATGAGTTTATGATTTTTGATGTACCGAAGGAGTTCGGAGTCCCGGATGAGATCGGGGACATGACGAGGAGTCTCAAAATGGTCGAGACGTAAAGATTGATATATTGGACGACTATATTCGGACATCGGAAAGGTTCCGAGTGATTCGGGTATTTTTTGGAGTACCTGGTAGTTACGGGAGAAGCAATGGGCCTTGATGGCACTACAAGAAATATGTCAACTTATGACCACCACTATTGGTCACTGAAAGGTCACAAATTTCCATTTATGACCTTTTTGTGACCAAAAACATAAGGTCAAAAGCTGGGCGTCGTAAACTGACTATAGCGACCTTTCTTCTGGAATGGTCGCAAACGTTTATGACCAAAATAAGTCCACTGTGGCGTTTTGGTCACTAGCAACCTCCCCAGGCCACGTAGGCATCCAGCGTGGCAAGCTGATGTGGCACAAGATTCAGCCCGGTCCAATTCGATTTTCTACATGGGCCTAGCCCAACAATTCGGCCTATTTGTGTTTTTTCTGTGTGTCAATTTTTGGTTGGGTTCATGGGCCAAGTCCAATATTGCAGCCTTTTTATTGTTGGGTTGTGGCCTTTTTGTCTAAACGAATTTAGTTTTTCTTTTTTCCCAAAAGAAGGGTCCACTAGTCAGATGGGTCCCAGTTGTCAGGTTCTATTAAAGTGGGACCCTTTTGGTAGCATCATATTATTCAGATTACAATTTGACAATTTGACAGAAATAACTAACCATGTTTAAATAAGAACAGACAGAAAACACAAGTAATATTTCAAATAACAACAGCGAGAATCAATCACAGTCAACAAATATACTGGGCTCCTTCTGTCATGACACAGTTACAACACAGATACAAATACAATCAGTCACACAGATATAGGGACAATCACAATGAGAATTGACAATCAGCACAAACTGGGCTCCAGTCAGATGAAACTGTATGCATGACTAACTATGCGACCATAGTCAACTAGGCTACCTTCGCTACACTAGGACAGCAATAGAACTATCATCATGCCTTCGGCCGTCGCCCTGTTACATGAATCAGAAGAGAAGAATCAAAACACTGGAGCCAATATATTATGAACAGAACATTCAAAAAAAAGGACAAGTTCTTTAGAAAGATAACACAAATTCAGCTAATACAATGATTTTTGTCCCCAGATAGTTAAGACGATATACTCATTCATACAAGGATGCTGCCAGTGCATAACCGACCCACTCGTGGAAATAGAAAAGATGAAACTTGCATATTATTCCAAGTCCCATTTTCAACTTGAGTACACACAAATATGTAACCAGGATTCAATGAAAATGATGCTTATAATCTTAATGATGCACTAAGCAGACTAACGGAAATATATATGGGAGGTATTCAGAAACATGTTTAATGGAAATATCCAGCTTGGAGATATTCAGAAGCATGATACTCCTAATCATGTACTTATGCTGAGAATATTTATGCTTTCATGTTTAGAATATATACTCTACTCAGCTTTACTAAGAAATATTGTTAAATCTTGACAAGTTAAATCTTGTTCGGTCTTGTTAAATACTCCAAGCAACTAATCCTACTGCGACTGCATCTTGAGTATAGTTACTCCAAGCAACTCTCTCGGACGAGTACTAACTAGAAAGAGCACCATGGGGACGGGGAGGGTTGGATGGAAATCTCACCAGGATGAGGTCGAAGATGAACTAGGAGGTACCGAAGAGGAACACGAACAGGGACAGCAGGAACCGCATGAACTCCAGCCCTCTTCGACCAACCTCTGCACAAGCACAACCACACGCATGTCTCATGATTCAGTAGTCAGCGCGTACACCAAACTGTTGACTGTGGATTTCAGAAATGTGTGCGTGCGTACCGTGAAGATGGCGATCCGTGAAGCTGATCGTGACGTTGACGCAGGGCACGGCGATGGCGCCAAGCCGCGATGCCGCCGCCGAGGACGACGAGGGAGAGGACCAGGACCCCTGCTCGCAGTCGATGGTGGCGACCAGGAACATACAAAGAGTACAAGAACAAACAAAGCTCATGGTTACACTTAATTAACATTTTCTAACTCTCTTTTTACATGTATAAGATGCTAGAAATAATATATAGAGTTTTCAAAAAATAATTAGCATACTTGCATTTTGCAGTGCTACTGTGTGCACTGGACAACGATCATTTATGGACTTAATTCAAAACACTTGTAACATAACAGAAACAAAAAAATGCACCAATAATTTTTTAGAAGGTAACTGAACTTCTGTGCACACATTTAGATAGAAACAAACGCTTGATCAACAAGCTGTTGTAATAGTGTATATATACATGCTAACAACATGAATGTTGCATCAGGCCATGCTCAACTACTCCAAACCATTACATAATCAACACTCCTAGCAGCTAATTATATAAGGGCAGTGCTCATAATGAAGAGCAAAGTATTTTTATGGGGAGGAAAGGCTCCCAGCTTCACCACCCCCAGGATATGCATTCAAACAAGAATTGATTAGTGAAGAAAAAAGAGAGCGGCTCCCCTGCTTTTTGCTGGAACTGCGGTAGCCTAGCTTAGCTTCAAACAAGAGTAACGACTTTGTAAGACATGTATGTCTGCCATACAAGGTGACGCAAGAAAATAGAGCACTTTACTCATAGCATGCAGAGTATCATTATTAAGTTCATAGGGTTTATAGTGCTTGGACTTATTAGAGTGGTAGCATATCATCATATACATCCGTATGTTGTAGCCCATTTGAAATGTCTAGAAAGACTTATATTTAGGAATGGAGAGAGTAGAATGTAGCATGCGATAAAACCAAAGGATTAGCCAACAATAAAAGAAGGCACTTAATTAGTTCATTACATTTAGTTAAAACTGCTTCTATGAAGCGCGGGACTAAACCATTTAGTTAACATAGCAAGAAGTGCCAAGGAGCATAGTATAGTACTGCACTAAAAGCACCAAGAATCTTCTGGACCAACAACAAAAGCAACCAAGAAGCACTCATTTTTCAATTCATAGGGCTAAAAATATATTTATCAGAATGGCACTGAAATCAACCTCTTTATCTATCATCACATGGTCAGTATGCTTGATAGGCCCATTATGAGTTGCCCTACGGTAATGCCGCAAATGAGACAGAGGACGCACACATTGCTGTAGACATTAGCAAGACAGGAACCAACAAAATGGTGCTTGCCATCTGCAAGGAGAAAGCAGAATACCAAAAAGGTTAGGAAAACAATATAGAATGATAAAACAAAGAAGAGATGCACCCACTCATTAGAGAAGTGGCATACCCAAAAATTGTGAAGCACAAATGGCCACCAAGAAAGCATATTGTTGTATACATTGACAAGATAGGAACCAACAAAATGCAACAGACTAAAACCAGACTTTATACAGCAGGGAATGATTTACAATAACCAAAAGATTTTGCACAACAAGCAGTAAATAGGTAGTAGATATTAACACCCATGACATAGGACCAGCATAAAAAACAGCATCGGTGTAGAACAGGCATATAATAAGTGAATAGCTTCCTATCTAGTATAACAGGAGTAATACAGAAGAAGTAAACCAAGTCACCGATCGAACAACCAATGACCAAACATGATGGAAAGCGTGCATTGATTGCGGGCACAGTGTCGCTACTAGTACCACGTCCGTACTCGATCGGTACTTGCATATAAGAGCAGCATATATAGATGAATCATGAAAGAAATAGTCTATCTACTCTCGATGGACACACTGCACAAGTCCATATACTTTAGGCATGTTATATATTGCGACTACACTTGGAATTCTATAACATAAATCCTAGTCATTCTCAAGGCGCAGGACAAAATGCAACGCACATGCTAGAGTAAAATCACACAGAGCAAAGCAACAGCCTTAAACAAACATCATCAGCGATAGTGCAGCAGATGCTAACTTTAGATGCTGCTCGGGTGTGGCCGTCGTCCTCCAGGGAGACGGCGCGGAGGTTGGAGGGGTCTTCCAGGAGCATCTTGGCCACCAGGTAGCCCGCCACCAACCACGGCTGGAACTTGCGCGACTGCTTCCCGATGTACCGCCCCGTCTTGCCGTCGTAGTACTCGGGGAAGTCGTCCTTGGCCAGACGCCTCTCCATCAGCTCCACCGCGTTGTGGGCGATGTGGCACCGCCCCAGCTTCACGCTCACCGCCACCAGGAGCCACAACAGCACTGCACAGTTTGCGCGCGCCATGGAAACAGGACAGCAGAGGGTAAGCTCATTGCCATATAGAAATGCAGTACATATATGGAAAGAAGAGCATATAATGCATGGGCATAGATCCAAGGAGCTACTAATACTGAATGAACATAGATGCAGCGATAAACGGCAGCAACATGCATCAAACAATTGAAGCTGTTCACTATAAGATCATCTATATGAGCTAAACTACCAATTTCCTATCCTATGAAGGTTATTTGATTTCAGGACATTCATATATACACCATGGACAGGTATAAAACCAAACAGAAAAGTAAAATACCACCACACAACACAAGTGTGCCCTCAAGTCCAGAAACAGTAAGTAGACTAACCACAGGTATAAAGCAGAACAGCAAAGTGAATACTAACTATCCTGCAAAAAGAAATAAAACGTGAATACTAATGACTAACGCATGTGTGTCCTTAAGTCCAAAACCAGTAACCACGAAGGGGGAAAGGTAAAACAAATTCATGTGTTTTAGGGGGGGCATGATAGCAGGGTGTCATAATCAGATTCCTGGAAATACTAATACTGTACACATCCCTTTTCTGAAGATAAATACCTAAAAAACACCATAATCAGATACTATGCTACATTCAAACACAATATGATTGCCACACAGGTAGAGTAAGAGCTACTGTGTCAAGACTAGAATCTCAAACATAACACAGTTATACAGTATCACACATAAATTTTGGACTAGAATCTCATGCGTTTATACAGATCCATGACTGAACTTGATTAGAAAGAATTGTGGAATGGTGGGACCTGTGGGATCTTGACGCACTTGCCCTGGCCGTCCAACTGCCAGCCATGGTAGAGGCACTCCAGCTTGCCATTGACGCAACCTCTCCTCCATCCTCACCTGCACACGACAAAGAAAAGCGGGAGTAAGCACCGCGGCTTCGACCAAATGGTCCATAGATCGCGGCAGGTTGGTGCGACGGGAGTTGTCATACCTTGTAGGAGGTCTCGATGCGGAGCATGACATAGAAGCTGAGGCCGCCACCGACGATGGTGCCGGCCATGATCCGCATGTACGCCCACCGTCGCGACCCGGGCGGCGCCATTGCTCATACGCCAACGCCGTCTACGCCCGTAGAGGTGGATGGGGCACCCGGCTAGACAGAGATGGAGTTTCCAGAGCAGAGGAAGGGGAAGGGGAGGGGATCAGGAGGACGGCGACTTGGGAGGCGGCGGAAGCGGTGGAAGTGTACTGCGTAGCAACGGCTGACAGAGGGGATTGGTAGAGCGGACAAAGAGGAACTGCTTGATCTGGATGGGGACAAGGTGCAGCGTGCAGAGGAGTTGCTCGATGCAGAGGATCTCACGGGAGGAGGGGCTATGCGCCACCCTGATCCCGGATCCGGCGGCCTCTAGCCTCGCCGTCACCATAGCTGGTGGCTGCTCTGGCTGGCGCCATGGGTGGTGGCTGGGTCAGAGATCTGGGAGAGGGAGAGAGGGAGATGGTGATGGAGGTGGCGGCGGCAGGGGAGCGAGGACGGCATGGCGGATTGGTGGTGGAGGCCGTGGTGCTGGGGGTGGTGAGGCAGCAGGGCGGGAAGGTCGGGGAGGGGAGGA
>NC_041380.1:545743065-545750485 GCF_002162155.2 Triticum dicoccoides | reverse complement strand
GGGGGGGGGTGGATGGAAAATGTCCACGAGGACTAGGGTTTTGCCTTAGGTGGGCTTGCGGTGAGGACTGCCGTTGGATCCGCGAGCATCCGACGGTGTCCATCCATGATACGCGTGAAACGCCCATAGACCAATTAAAATGCAGCACACGGCTACGATGTCATGACCATCTAAATTGGTCGTAATTGACTAAAAAATTGGTCTAGCTGATTAAAAATTCATTTTTCATTTCTCAAGTGCCCAAAATGAGTTTTTTGTGAGGGAACTACAATATATTTGTTGTAAAATTGGACAAAATCAACTTTTTAAAATATTAGAACATATTTAATGTATAATTGACTAAATATTTGGATGTTAAAAGTTTTGATTCACCTCTCGTGAAAAAGACAAATTTCTGCTGATCCGGTTGGAAACGGGTCAAATTTGAACTGCAACTGCCTTATAGTTTGTTCTTTATTTTTTTCAAAAATAATTTTTAGGTACATAAGTATCTATTTAATTAGAGAAACACCAATAGTTTTTTAAGATTCAACCACTAGCTAGGAACGGTCATGCCCGCAGTTTTGACAACATTTTGAAATGGGCATGAAAAATTCAAAAAAAATCCAAAAATTGGAAAACCGTTGCATTGTGTCATTATATGTGACCAAGTTACCAGAAAAAATAATAAACTTGTAATACAACAATTCTTTTAAAAAAAGTGTTCTCAGAAAAGAGCTATCATGTGTGAATGTGCATGGCTTTCAAGCCAAATGATCAATCCTATGGCCACATTCATGGCATGGTTTGTTCAAATGATCTCATATTGTGCACAAGGGTGCATCTTGGAATGGCAAACAATGTTGCTTAAGGAAATTTTCATTTTCTTTGGACGAAAAAATCATTTTTCATTTTTCGAGTACCCAAAATGAATTTTTTTGTGAAGGACCTACCATATATTTGTTGCAAAATTGGACCAAATCATTTTTCTAAAATACTAGGCCATATTTAATGAACAATTGACCAAATGATTGGGTGTAAAAAGTTTTGATCCACCTCTCGTGAAAAAAACAAATTTTCGCCGATTCAGCTGGAAGCGGGTCAAATTTGAACTGTAGCTGCCTTCTAGTTTGCTCTTTATTTTTTCCAAAAATCATTTCTAGGTACATAAGTATCTATTTTATCAGAGAAACACCAAAAAAATTCCAAGATTCAACCACTAGCTAGGAACGGTCAAGCCCGCCGTTTTGACCGCATTTTGAAACGGGCATAAAAAATTCAAAAAAAATCA
Source organism: Triticum dicoccoides (assembly GCF_002162155.2). Taxonomy (NCBI): domain Eukaryota; kingdom Viridiplantae; phylum Streptophyta; class Magnoliopsida; order Poales; family Poaceae; genus Triticum; species Triticum dicoccoides. The sequence continues at coordinate 545,749,215 of NC_041380.1, read as the reverse complement.
AAAAATTGGGAAACCTTCGCATTGTGTCATTATATGTGGCCAAGTTCCCAGGAAAAATAACAAACTTGTAATACGACAATTATTTTAAAAAAGTGTTCTCAGAAACGAGCTATCACGTGTGGAGATCAATGGCTTTCAAGCCAAATGATCAATCTTATGGCCACATCCATGGCATAGTTTGTTCAAATGATCTCATATTGTGCACAAGGGTGCATATTGGAATGGCAAACAATGTTTCCTAAGGAAGTTTTCATTTTCGTTGGACGAAAAAACCATTTTCCATTTTTCGAGTGCCCGAAAGGAGGTTTTTTTGTGAAGGAACTACCAAATAATTGTTGCAAAATTGGACCAAATCATTTTTATAAAATACTAGTCCATATTTAATGCACAATTGACAAAATGGTTGGGTGTAAAAAGTTTGGATCCACCTCTGGTGAAAAGACAAACTTCCGCCGATTCAGCTGGAAGCGGGTCAAATTTGAACTATAGTTGCCTCGTAGTTTGCTCTTCATTTTTTCCAAAAATAATTTCTAGGTACATAAGTATCTTTTTAATCAGAGAAACACCAAAAAAATTCCAAGATTCAACCACTAGCTAGGAACGGTCATTCCTCCCGTTTTGACCGCATTCTGAAACGGGCATAAAAAATTCAAAAAAAATCAAAAAATTGGGAAACCTTCGCATTGTGTCATCATATGTGGCCGAGTTCCTAGGAAAAATAACAAACTTGTAATATGACAATTATTTTAAAAAAGTGTTCTCAGAAACGAGCTATCATGTGTGGAGATCAATGTCTTTCAAGCCAAATGATCAATCTTATGGCCACATCCATGGCATAGTTTGTTCAAATGATCTCATATTGTGCACAAGGGTGTATATTGGAATGGCAAGCAATGTTGCCTAAGGAAGTTTTCATTTTCGTTGGACGAAAAAACCATTTTCCATTTTTCGAGTGCCCGAAAGGAGGTTTTTTTGTGAAGGAACTACCAAATAATTGTTGCAAAATTGGACCAAATCATTTTTATAAAATACTAGGCCATATTTAATGCACAACTGACAAAATGGTTGGGTGTAAAAAGTTTTGATCCACCTCTGGTGAAAAAGACAAACTTCTGCCGATTCAGCTGGAAGCTGGTCAAATTTGAACTGCAGCTGCCTCATAGTTTGCTATTTATTTTTTCCAAAAATCATTTCTAGTTACATAAGGACCTATTTAATCATAAATACATGGTTTGGTGGCGATACGTCGAGGTTTGGGCGGTGGCCGAGGGCCCCAACTCTAGAGCGCGTAAACTCGCATGCCCGTCGCGTGGTCACCGCGTGACCGTAATGTTGCCATGTGTTCTGGGCGGCCTAGGCATGTCTAGTGGGTTGGGCACTCCCCAGGTTGGTGCTAGGAAGAAAATTACAACATAAGATTCTCACGAGGAGACCGATCGATACTCAAACATGAATTAGCAGCCAAGTGTTTGATTAGCGGTACAGGAAATGCACATGGCCAATGGGCGTGAGTTTTGGCTGAGGATGATCATCTACTAAGGAGAATGTCTTCACAAATTTTTAGCTCAAAAGGAGGATCCTAGGTGGTACTTGCTTTGCAAAGTACCACGCTGGACAAAAATATGAATGTTGAAGCTGGGCTCAAAATAATGAATGGAGTGAGCTGAAATTTTGTGGAGGATGGTTATTTGGGCATAGGAAAGCATTGTAGAAAATTGATACCATTTGGACATGCCAAAGTAGTACTTCCTTCACAATGCTCTTCTATGGACAGAAACTTGGGAAAACTAGTGAGAGAGATTGGATGAATGAAATGAGCTCAAAATTGGTGTAGGTAAGTTACTTAGGTATGGTCATGCGCTGGTAAATTTCCAGATCATTTCGGTAAGCCTAGATAGTACTTACTTCATAAAGCTTCTCTCGAGGTAGAAACTTTGGAAATTTCCCGAGAAAGATTTACTAGGAAAATTGAGCTGAATATTACCATGTGGCAATGATTTGGATATGGAAGAGTGCCCGGAAAGTTTGAGGGTAATAGGAGGGGTCTATATAACACTTGCTTTGCAACGTGCCAATTTGGCCATAAAATATAAATTGAACCTGGGCTCACATAGATGATTTGGCTGAGCTGCAATTTGGAGGAGGGTGATAATTTGGGCATATGAAGAAACTGTATAAATTTCATGTCATTTAGAGATATAAAAAAGGTACTTCCTTCACAATGCTTCTAGGTGGACAAAAACTTTGGAAATTTGCCGAGGAAGATTTGCTAGGCAAATGGAGCTGAATTTTGTCATGCGGTAATGATTTGGATAGGAAAGAGTGCCCAAAAATTCCGAGGGCAATTAAGAATATATAAATAGCACTTCCTTCATAAAGTGTTGTTGTGAACAGAATAGGAAAATGAATATTGTTGAATTAGTTTTGAACTAGGCAAGGAAGGATTTTTACATATTTGATGAAGATATTCCCCAAAGAATTTATGAGATTTTTTTGGGGATTTTGGGAATGATAGAAATATAGGTTGCTTCACAACATAGGGCAAAAACTGCCACATGGACATGACACATAGGCAAAACTGATGAGATGGCGCCTAGTCATCACAACCCACCACAATCTACAAGGCTATGGCCATCTATATTGGTCATTAACAACTAGAAATAAGGCAGCGGACTAGCACTGTTTGCTTTATGACCATTTTGTGTAAGGAAATTACGACCTTTTTGACCAAAATAGTCGCAATGGTTTAGGGTTTGGAGCCCCCTGAACAGCTTTTGACCAATTGGTCTAAAATGGTCATAAATTTATGACCAATTCTTCGAGGGTCACTAACAGAAGGTCATAAGTTGACATATTTCTTGTAGTGTGGGCTTTAGTGGGAAGAGGAGAAAGGGCCAAGGGGCTGCTGCGCCCCCCCTCCCCTCTAGTCCGAATTGGACTAGGGAAAAGGGGGCCGGCCACCTCTCCTTCTCCTCCACTTCCTTCTCCCTTCCTCCCCTCTTGGTGGACTCCTACTAGGACTTGGAGTCCTAGTAGGACTCCACATCCTGGCCGCACCAACCTTGGCCGGCCTCTTCCTCCTCCATCCTTTATATACTGAGGCAAGGGGCACCCCAAAGACACAAGTTGATCCACGTGATCTATTCCTTAGCCGTGTGCGGTGCCCCCAGCCACCATATTCCTCGATAATACTGTAGCGGAGTTTAGGCGAAGCCCTGCTGCTGTAGTGCATCAAGATCGTCACCACGCCGTCGTGCTAACGGAACTCTTCCCCGACACTTTGCTGGATCGGAGTCCGGGGATCGTCATCGAGCTGAACGTGTGCTCGAACTCGGAGGTGCCGTAGTTTCGGTGCTTGATCGGTCGGATTGGGAAGACGTACGACTACTTCCTCTACGTTGCGTCAACGCTTCCGCTGTCGGTCTGCGTGGGTACGTAGACAACACTCTCCCCACTCGTTGCTATGCATCACCATGATCTTGCGTGTGCGTAGGATTTTTTTTTTTGAAATTACTATGAAACCCAACAAGACGTCCCTCGTCGGTCCTGGCCGCGGCGCTGGCCAAGGCACTGCATTCATCAGTGTTGGAAATATTAGCACTTCTCCAATTAGACTTATCCACGAGTAAACAGTAAGCATGGCATAAAAGGTATGCATCTCATAGCGATACCTAAGCATACTAGCACGTACAGAACACATAATCGAACCTTCTATGAGCAGCACACATACGGCTAGCATAAGTATGAGTAAACGAGGGATGAACAGATCATACCCTCCGGTTGGCCAGACCAATGCGGCGGCGGCAACAGCAGCCTCGGCATCGTCTGTGGCCTTCTTCTTAGCGGCGGCGGTGTCGGCCATGGTGTCCATGCAGAGGAAGTAGTGGAAGCAGAGGCGAACGAAGTTGGGAACGGACCAGGAGCAATCACGTCGAGACGCTCCCCAAAAACCGTATTGCCGTTCTCCCGGGCAGGATCTCAAACGACAGGATTCCGGAGGCACCTGCTCTCCCGACCAGCCGTGCACACGGTCGTCGGGATGGGATCGCCGGAGGCAGCACAGCGTGAGGAATAGTATATGGAGTGAGTGAACCGAATTGGGTTATTTCACTGGCCAGAGCCTTCTTATATAGTCCATAAGGGAGAAAGTCGTGGGCCTTGCCAAGGCCCACGACCGGCTCGGCTCATTCCCGCAACCCGCGGCGCGCGTCGTGACGAGGCGAGGCGAGGCATGGTGAGGCGGGCGGCGGAGGAGCAGGAGCGGGTGTGTACCACTCCTCTTCCCAAGTTCCCAATGGCAAGTCGTAGAGCAGCCCTTATAAAGTGGTCTCAACTCTCCTCAACTAGCAAAGTGGGACTAAACTTTCCACCACCTGCCATCTCACACATGGGCCTCAAGATTAACCAGGGATTAGTGTCTTATATGGGCCTAAGCCCATCCATAATCCAACAATCCCCCACCAGATCTCAAGGCACATAAGTTTGTCAACTGTTCCAAACAATGTTTGATATACCAGAATTTTCAGTGGAGACTGTTAAGTTGAACTTCCACCTAGAGCAATAGGATTAGAATTCTTCACAACTGAACAATGGACTATGCCTTGAATTGTCAGTTTGAAGTGCAGAAGTTTCGCCTATTGTCAGCTGATACATGGCTGCCGTAGGCTAAACCCCACGGGTGGAGCTTATTAGTCATACTCCGTACCTTCTCATGAGCTTACTAGAGATTACCCAATCTCATAGACTGTGACCAGTAGTCGGGCTCACATAGGTGTCTTCCTCCAAAGAATGCTCTGTAGGTTAGCATCTTGCTTGCATAAGCTTTGGAGCACATTAAGACAAAAATCAGCCTGCCTTACAGAATTGAGAGTATTACTGCATCTCCAATGGAGTGGGTTTATTAAGGATACTCTCCACAGTTGACCGCTGGATTGTTTTCCCAGGTCCTAATTCATGGGATCTCCGATCACATAGGTTGGGTTACCCCCATGGCAACTTACGTGGGTCTCATACCCATCTCCCTCGATGCATTTTCTATCACAATCCGTGATAGCCCTTTCGTAAAAGGGTCTGCCAGATTCTTAGCCGTCTGGATATAATCCAACGCTATTACTCCAGAGTTTCTTGATTTTTTTGACAGACTTCAATCTTCTTCTTATGTGCTTTGTGGATTTCATGTTGTCCTTTGAACTCTTAGCCTTGGCAATCACTGTTTGATTGTCACAGTTCATAAGGACAGCCGGCACTGGTTTATCAACCATCGGCAAATCCATCAAAAGCTCTCGAAGCCATTCTGCTTTGACGCAAGATGTATCTAATGTTGTGAGTTCTGCTTCCATAGTCGATCTGGTTAAGATCGTCTGCTTGCAAGACTTCCAGGAAACAGCACCACCACCAAGTGTGAAGACATGTCCATTTGTGGCTTTCATCTCATCAGCATCAGATATCCAATTCGAATCACTATACCCCTCAAGTACCGTCGGGTACCCAGAATAGTGAATTCCATTCACAGTACCTTGCAAATAACGCATCACTCACTCAACAGCATGCCAATGCGCATCTCCTGGATTGGAAACAAACCGGCTCAGTTTGCACATAGCAAATGAGATGTCAGGACACTACAAAAAAAAGACACATCCGTGACATTTTGGGTCGAACAAAAAAAATTATGTCATACATATGACACTTCTATGACGATAATTGTGACAAAACCCGGTATCATCATAGATGTGGTGGGATCCTACTTCTATGACAAAACATCATGACAGAAAATGGGCTTTTCGTCCTGGGCGGGCCGGAGACGCAACTGCATGACATTCTTTGGGCCGTCCTTGACGGGAAAAACTGTGGTAGAAGCGAGGACGAGGAAATATTTCGGGGAGTTCCCGGTTACGGTGGGAGGTTGCGGGCCGAGCGATGCGCGTTTCTCTCGTACACGTACGCGCGTGTGTGCGAGGCGTTGGCTCTAACTGAACCCGAGCGAGGCGTTGGGCTCTAACTGAACCCGAGCGATTGCACTGCAGGCTACGCGTTACTGAACCCGAGCGATCGATCGATGGCTGTTAACTGAACCCGATCGAGCGATTCGTTCGCTACTGCTGCTAACTGAAGCTGATCGATGCTGCCTCTGGGATAAACAGTGAGCATTGC
>NC_041380.1:545701487-545742854 GCF_002162155.2 Triticum dicoccoides | reverse complement strand
GAACAGTGAGCGGTAGCGTTGCCTCTGGATGAACATGACCCTGTGGTGTGGTGGAGGGCTGGATGAATAGTAGACGGTGGAGGGGTGCCCGTGGAGGGGTGGTTGAACAGGACCCCGTGGTGTGGAGGGATGGATGAACAGTAGACGGTGGAGGGGTGCCCGTGGAGGGGTGGTTGAACAGTAGCCGGTGGAGTAGCGCGCGGTGGAGGCTGGATGAACAGGAGCCCGTGGAGGCTGGAGGAGGTCGGCGGTAGCCCGTGGAGGCTGGAGGAGGTCGACGGTGGAGATGAATAGTATCCCGTGGAGTCCCGTTTTGCGGTACACCACACCCCTCCCGATGAACACGACCCCGTTTCGACCGTAGCGCTCCAACACAAGTCTGTTTCGTCCGTTTTGCGGTACGCCACACCCTCCCGATCAGCAGGACCCCCGTTTCGACCGTAGGAGGTCCGTTTCGTCCGTTTTGCGGTACGCCACACCCCTCCCGATCAACAGGACCCTCGTTTCGACCGTAGGAGGTCTGTTTCCTCCATTTTGCGGTACACCAGACCCCTCCCGATCAACAGGACCCCGTTCCGAACGTAGGAGGTCCGTTTCCTCCGTTGTGCGATACGCCAGGCCTCGTTTCCATCGCATGTTCTGTCCAAGCCCTCCCGATGAATGCGACCACGCATTCTGTTCCGACCCAGCCGGTTGGCTCCCACACGTTCTGTTGCCTCCCGATGAACACGACGCATTCCGTTGCCTCCCCATGAACACGACACATTCCGTTGCCTCCCCATGAACACGACGACGACGTTGTTTCTCCGTTCCGACCCAGCCATGTACACGAGCCCTGGCCGTACGTATGCGTGAGTAGGCGTTCGAGACCCCGCCCGTATGTACACATACGTGGCCGTATTTTATTTCTTGCACCCTGGCCATTGTACGTACGTGTACATGCTACATGCGCGTCTCTACTACGATACGTACGCGCCTCTACTACGACACGTGCGCGCCTCTACATCCACCAGTATATATGTACGTACACGTTCGCGACCAAAATGACAATGCTACATATGCTTCGACCAGGTGGGTCCCGAATGTCAGGCACTTCCTTACCTGCGAAGATGTAGCTGGTAGGTCCCAGCAGTCAGGGGGGCGAATTGTTTTTTTTTGCCCGGACGCACTTCCTTGCGTGTGAAGATGTAGCTGGTGGGTCCCAGCAGTTAGGGGCAAACGTTTTTTCACGAAATACGGTGGCCCGTTCGGTGGGTCCCTACTGTCAGGTGGAGGAATAATTATTTTGCACATAATAAGGAGGCACTTCCTTGCTGCGGCCGTGGACCCAGCTGTCAGCCTCTCCACGTACAGTCCATGTTCGATGGAAGTCGTTCCTTGACCACGTTGACCACGACGCGTTGAGAGCACCAGGGCGGTGGACGACGGCAAGGCCTAGGAAGGGGACGACGCGGAGCTGGGGAAGACGCGGCAGTGGATGCCCACGCGTAGAGGAGTATGAGGGTTCACTGGTTCACTGCTGTGTGAGGCTGCCGTCGCCACAGAATAACATGGGGTGTGGGTGAGTAGAGGGATGGCCTGGCCAGCGGTGGGAGTAGTAGGGGGCGGTGAGGCCTCCGCCGGATCGCAGCCGACCACGGGAGGCAGGAGCATGAGGCATGACCGGCGCTGGTTTGGGCGGCTGGAGCAAGAAGACCAGAGGTTGAAGAAGCACTACGGCTGTTGGATGAACATCATACGGTCACTAGAGCTAGAATCGTGCATATTGACTAAGTTGACAAAGCTCTCCGTCCCCGTTAACTTAGTAGGCCCACAAGTCAGCCTGCCACTATACTGGGTCCCAGCTAACAGGGGGAGTATTCATTTTTTTGTGCGTAATAAGGAGGCACTTCCTTGCATGCGAAGATATAGCTAGTGGGTCCGAGCTGTCAGCGACGGTAACATTTTTTTCACGAAATACAGAGGCCCTTTAGGTGGGTCCCTGATGTCAGGTGGAGGAATCATTAGTTTGCGCGTAATAAGGAGGCATTTCCTTGCGTGCGGCCGTGGACCCAGTTGTCGTCCTCTCCACGTACAGTCCACTTCAGATGCATGTCGGTCGTTGACCACGTTGACCAGGCCGCGCCGAGAGCACCAGGGTGGTGGACGACGGCGAGGCCTAGGAAGGGAACGACACGGAGGCAGGGAAGACTCGGTAGTTGTTCCCCACGCAGAGAGGAGTACGACTGTACGAGGGCTTACTGGTTCATCTGCCGTCGCCGGAGAATAACAACAGGTGTGGGTGAGTAGAGGGATGGCTAGGCCAGCGATGGGAGTACGATGGGGCGGTGAGGCATGCATGACAGCACAGCCGGCCGCGGGAAGGAGGGAGCAGGTAGTCTCGCCAGCGCTTGTTTGAGCGGCTGGAGCAGGAAGAGCAGAGATTGATGAAGCACGATGGCCGTTCGATGGACATCCAACAGTCACTGCTTGTGCGTCAACCTTTTTTTATGAAAGCCTCAAATCTGTAGAAAACAACATATAACCCATCTGCCATTATTTCTAATAATTTACAGCCCATTTGCTAATTCTTAAGGTTTTTTTGAGCCCATATTCTTTTTGTTAGCATTACAGCCCATATTGTGGCCACGGTTAAAAAATTATACGAAATTTTGCATATTTTGGTGCGGTCCGAACTGTTTTTAATCCTGAAATTTCGACTCACATTCAAACTGATTTTAAAAATAAATGTATATCAATATAAAATCCAACAAATTCTCCACGCATAAAAATTAATATAATTTAAAATCTCAAAATGAAAAAAAAGATATTTGAAACTAATTGCCGGTTTGATGTGTTTTAAAAATGTACAGCCCATTTCTCATTACTGATGGGCCATTTTCTCGGCCAGCCGAATGAAAGCTCTCCTCGTCTTGAAAGATTTGCAGCCCAACAGGCCTAACAAAAGCGACTTAGTTGGCAAATCACAAAAAACTGGGCTGTGACCGTGGACCCAGCTGTCAGCCTCTCCACGTATAGTACTCTTCTGATGGAAGTCGTTCCTTGACCACGCTGACCACGCCGCGCAGAGAGCACCACAGCGGTGGACGACGGCGAGGCCTAGGAAGGGGACGACGTGGAGCCGGGGAAGACGCGGCAGTGGAAGCCCGCGCGGAGAGGAGTACGAGGGTTCACTGGTTCGGCTACGGTGTGATGCTGCCGTCGCCGCAGGGCCTGGCCAGCGGTGGGAATAGTAGGGGGCGGTGAGGCCTCCGCGGCAGCATAGCCGGCCACGGGAGGCAGGAGCATGCGGCACGACTGGCGCTGCTTTGGGCGGCTGGAGCAAGAAGACCAGAGGTTGAAGAAGCACTACGGCCGTTGGATGGACATCGTACGGTCACTGGAGCTAGAATCATTCATATTGACTAAGTTGACAAAGCCCTCCGTCCCCGTCAACTTAGTAGGCCCACAAGTCAGCCTCCCACAATGGTGGGTCCCAGCTAGTAGGGGGTATTCATTTTTTTGTTCGTAATAAGGAGGCACTTCCTTGCGTGCGAAGATATAGCTGGTGGGTCCGACATGTCAGCGGGAGGAACGTTTTTTCCGCGAAATACAAAGGCCCTTCCGGTGGGTCCCAGTTGTCAGGTGGAGGAATCATTATTTTGCGCGTACAGTCCACGGCCCGATGGATGTCGTTCGTTGACCACGTTGACCAGGTCGCGCCGAGAGCACCATGGCGGTGGACGACGGCGAGGCCTAGGAAGGGAACGACACGGAGCCGGGGAAGACTCGGCAATGGTTGCCCACGAGATGGGGAGTACGAGGGTTTATTGGTCCGGCTGCCGTCGCCAGAAAATAACAGGAGGTGTGGGTGAGTAGAGGAATGGCCTGGCCAGCAATGAAGTAGGGTGGGGCGGTGCGGCCTGTGCGGCACCACAGCCGGCCATGGGAGGCGGGAGCAGGCAGTCCCACCGGAGCTGGTTTGGGCGGCTGGAGCAAGAAGATCAGATATTGAAGAAGCTACACAGCCGTTGGATTAACATCCAACGGTCACTGCTGCTAGAATCGTTTGTGGACTAAGTTGACAAAGCTAAAGTACACGTCAACCTAGTAGACCCACAAGTCAGCCTCCAAATCTGTCCCAAACAGCATACAACTCGAAATTTCTAGCCAGATTCAAATTAATTTTAAATCTAAATATACCTTAATTTAAATTTGATGAAATTTTACCGTACAAAAACAATGAAATTTAAAATATCAAAATCTGAAAGAAAACAGTATTTTGGAACTAATTGCCTGTTAGCTATATTTTTTCATTTTACAGCTCATTTATTATTACTTATAGCCCATTTCTTATTACTTATAGCCCATTTTCTGGGCAAAATGCATCCCTCCTCGTTTAAAAGATTTCCGGCCCAGTAGGGCGTAGAAAAACAAGTAGGCCTACGTTGGTTATGCTGCATAAAACTGTTGGAGAACATAGTAATTTCAAAAAAATTCCTACGCACACGCAAGATCATGGTGATGCATAGCAACGAGAGGGAAGAGTGTTGTCCGTGTACCCTCGTAGACCGAAAGCGGAAGCGTTAGCACAACGCGGTTGATGTAGTCGTACGTCTTCACGGCCCGACCGATCAAGCACCGAAACTACGGCACCTCCGAGTTCTAGCACACGTTCAGCTCGATGATGATCCTTGGACTCTGATCCAGCAGAATGTCGGGGAAGAGTTCTGTCAGCACGACGGCATGGTGATGATCTTGATGTTCTACTGTCGCAGGGCTTCGCCTAAGCACCACTACAATATTACCGAGGATCATGGTGGAGGGGGCACCGCACACGGCTAAGAGATCAATGATCAATTGTTGTGTCCATGGGGTGCCCCCTGCCCCTGTATATAAAGGAGCAAGGGGGGGAGGCGGCCGGTCCTAGGAGGAGGGCGCACCAAGGGGGGAGTCCTACTCCCACCGGGAGTAGGACTCCTCCTTTCCTTGTTGGAGTAGGAGAGAAGGAAAGAGGAGGAGAGGAAGAAGGAAAAGGGGCCTGCACCCCTTGTCCAATTCGGACCAGAAGGGGGCCGCGCGCCTCCTTCCTTTTGGCCTCTCTCCTCTATTCCCGTATGGCCCAATAAGGCCCATATACTCCCCGGCGAATTCCCGTAACTCTCCGGTACTCCGATAAATATCTGAAACACTCGGAATCTTTCTGATGTCTGAATATAGTCGTCCAATATATTGATCTTTACGTCTCCACCATTTCGAGACTCCTCGTCATGTCCCCGATCTCATCCGGGACTCCGAACTCCATCGGTACATCAAAACTCATAAACTCTTAATATAACTGTCATCGAAACTTTAAGCGTGCGGACCCTACGGGTTCGATAACAATGTAGACATGACCGAGACACGTCTCTGGTCAATAAACAATAGAGGAACCTGGATGCTCATATTGGCTCCCACATATTCTACGAAGATCTTTATCGGTCAAATCGCATAACAACATACGTTGTTCCCTTTGTCATCAGTATGTTACTTGCCCGAGATTCGATCGTCGGTATCTTAATACTGTTGGGGAACGTAGAAGAATTTTAAAATTTTCTACGCATCACCAAGATCAATCTATGGAGTCATCTAGCAACGAGGGAGAGAGGAGTGCATCTACATACCCTTGTAGATCACGCGCGGAAGCGTTCAAGAGAACGGGGTTGATGGAGTCGTACTCGACGTGATCCAAATCACCGATGACCAAGTGCCGAACGGATGGCACCTCCGTGTTCAACACACGTACAGTTGGGAAGACGTCTCCTCCAACTTGATCCAGCAAGGGGGAGGAGAGGTTGATGAATGTAACACCCCGGATATAACTTTCCCAATTTGTACTCCAACTCTTGCCGTTTCCGACGTTAAGTTATTTTATTTTCTCGGGTTCGGGTTTTTGTCTCCGTGTGTTGTTGTCACTGTCATGCATCTCATATCATGTCATCATGTGCATTGCATCTGCATACATGTTCGTCCCATGCATTCGAGCATTTTCCCCGTTGTCCGTTTTGCATTCCGGCGCTTCGTTCTCCTCCGGTGGTCATTTCGAGCTTTCTTTCGTGTGTGGGAATTAAACATTTCCGGATTGGACCGAGGCTTGCCAAGCGGCCTTGGTTTACTACCGGTAGACCGCCTGTCAAGTTTCGTATCATTTGGACTTCGTTTGATACTCCAACGGTTAACCGAGGGACCGAAAAGGCCTCGTGTGTGTTGCAGCCCAACACCCCTCCAATTTGGCCCAAAACCCACCTAAGTCTTCTCCATCATCTAGAGCGTTCGATCACGATCGCGTGGCCGAAAACTTGCACGTCGGCCGGAGCCGCCGCCACCTTGCTCGCCGGCCGGAGCCGCCGCCACCTTGCTCGTCGGCGCCCCGCCACTGCACCGCTCCGCCGCCTTCCCGCCTCGCCTCCGGCCATATCCGGCCGCGGGAGAGCCGGATCCGGCGATCCCCTCCACTCCGGCCGCCGTCCGCGCCATCTCCGGCGAGCAGCGCCTCCGCCACGGTTCGCGTGCCGGGTCAAGCCTAGATCCGGAGGTCGAAATTTCTTCTAAGTCCCAGATATTTTCAGTCCATGTTGACATGTTCGTAGCTCCGTAACTTTGCATCCGTAGCTCCGATTCATGCATATAGCATATCAAAATGTTCATCTCAGAGAGTACATCATTTCATCCCATTGCATCATTTCATTTGAGCTCATCTTGATGCCCGAAATGCTGTTAGAAGAGGTCTACTTGAGTTAATTGTCAGATCTACTACTCCGTTTAGCACTTTTGCCATTTTTGCCATGATTAATGTGTGCATGCTATGCCCATGAGTTCTACATATGTTTTGTTAAGGGTTTTGTCATCTCTCCAGAGGTGCAACCCATGTATTTTTAGGATGTGTGTGGTGACTTGTGCAAGCTTGCAAAGAGGTGCACTTGCTAATTCTGTTTTCAGGGACTTAGTACTTTCACTAAGTCCTGGAGCTGTTTATCTCATGATGCCATATGTTCTTGTTGTTTCCTAGTGATCCGTGCCTCTTTTGAGAATGATCAGTAAGGATGTTTTATTAATATTGCAGTGCTCTATCCATCCATGTCTTTTCTTGCAATTATGGAGCACCCTAGTTTGAGTCAATCGAGCTCTACTTTTGCTACTTTGTGAATCTGGGCAGATTGTCAACTTGTTTGCAATTTTGCCAATGATGTTGTAGTTGATCCGTGCATGCTATGTTATTGTTCTTGCCATGTCTAGCTTGAATTTTATGCCTCCTTGATGGATGTATGCTTGTCTTGCCATGACTTGCACCGTAGTGAGTGCATCGAGCTCGTAAACATGCCTACTTGAGCTATATTTCAGCATGTGTCAGTTTTTCACTAAGTATGAAAACTGATTATGTTTTTGCTATGTTCACATGCTTGCAATTGTATTTTCTGATCCCTTTTGGCTCAAGGTCACTAAGGGACTTTTGTTAAGCTCTTTGAGTAGCTCCATGCCATGCTTTATTTTGCCATGTTAAGATCCTGTAGCATGTAGTTTTGTTGCTCCGAAGAGGGCTATCTGATCTGAAATTCCAGACAAGTGTTAATTTCACTAAGTCTGAGATTTGTTTTCCATATGCATTTTTGCCATGCTTGTTTGAACCTGTTAATCGATGAATTGGCCGTAGCTCAGTGCTAGACTTTTGTTAAGCATCTTGTGTGCATTCCTTCCATGTATTTTGTTGTCATGTTTGGGTGTTGTAGCATGTTCATTTCGTTGCATTTAGATGCCTACTTGCTGTAAATTGCAGACCGGTGTTATTTTTGAATCGCTTGCCATTTCCAAACCGTAACTCCGATTCCGGCGTTCTTTATATCGTTTTTAAGTGATTTCATCTCATCTTTCTAGTGGAACACTTGGATTTCCATGTTGAGGCCAGGTTCTTGCATTTCCTGTCATATCTTGCATTTCGCATCCCGCATCGCATCCCGCATAGCATATCATCTTTGCATTGTGTTGTTTGAGTTTGCACGTGGTTGATTGTATCCTTGTTGCTTGTTTGTCTTGTTTGGGTAGAGCCGGGAGACGAGTTCGCTAACGAGGAGCCCGTTGAGTTTGCTTTCGAGGATCCAGTCAACTCTGACAACTGTGCAGGCAAGATGATCATACCCTCGAAATCACTACTATCTTTGTTATGCTAGTTTGCTCGCTCTTTTGCTATGTCATTGCTACGATGCCTACCACTTGCTTGCAAGCCTTCCAAATTGCCATGTCAAACCTCTAACCCACCATGTCCTAGCAAACCATTGATTGGCTATGTTACCGCTTTGCTCAGCCCCTCTTATAGCGCTGCTAGTTGCAGGTGAAGATTGAAGGCCGTTCCTCGTTGGAACATTTATTTACTTGTTGGGATATCATTATATTATCGTGTTATCTTAATGCATCTATACACTTGGTAAAGGGTGGAAGGTCGGCCTCTCGCCTAGTGTTTTGTTCCACTCTTGCCGCCCTAGTTTCCGTCATATCGGTGTTATGTTCCCGGATTTTTTCGTTCCTTACGCGGTTGGGTTATAATGGGAACCCCTTGATAGTTCGCCTTGATTAAAGCTTTTCCAGCAATGCCCAACCTTGGTTTTACCATTCGCCACCTAGCCTCTTTTTCCCTTGGGTTACCGGAGCCCGAGGGTCATCTTATTTTAACCCCCCCCCCCCCGGGCCAGTGCTCCCTCTGAGTGTTGGTCCGAACCGAGTAGACTGCGGGGCTACCTCAGGGCAACTTGAGGGTTGGTTTTACTCGTAGGATGTCTCATCTGAGTGTGCCCTAAGAACGAGATATGTGCAGCTCCTATCGGGATTTGTCGGCACATTCGGGCGGTGTTGCTGGTCTTGTTTTAACCTGTCGAAGTGTCTTGAAGAACCGAGATACCGAGACTGATCGGAACGTCTTGGGAGGAGGTCTATTCCTTCGTTGACCGTGAGAGCTTGTCATGGGCTAAGTTGGGACTCTCCTACAGGGATTGAACTTTCGAAAGCCGTGCCCGTGGTTATGGGCAGATGGGAATTTGTTAATGTCCGGTTGTAGATAACTTGAACCTTAATTAATTAAAATGAATCAACTGAGTGTGTTACCATGATGGCCTCTTCTCGGCGGAGTCCGGGAAGCGGACACGGTGTTGGAGTAATGTTTGCGCAGGTTGCTCTCTAGTTTCACGCTCGTGCTTTGCCTTCTCTTCCCGCTCTCTTTTGCGAATAAGTTAGCCACCATACTTGCTAGTCGCTTGCTGCAGCTCCACATATATTTACCTTGCCTTACCTATAAGCTTAAATAGTCTTGATCGCGAGGGTGCGAGATTGCAGAGTCCCTGTGGCTCACAGATTACTATTACACCAGTTGCAGGGCCTGATGATTCCGCTCCAGGAGACGCGTGTGAGCTCAAGTGGGAGTTCGACGAAGACTCTCAACATTACTATGTTTCCTTTCCCGATGATCAGTAGTGGTGCCCAATTGGGGGTGATTGGGACCGTGTCGTTTGTTGGGTTCTCTTCTATTTTGGCGCCGTAGTCGGGCCATGAGTGTTTGGATGATGTAATGTTATTTATGTACTTGATTGACGTGGCGAGTGTAAGCCAACTATGTTATCTCCCCTTTATTAATTATATTACATGGGATGTTGTGAAGATTCCTAACTTGCGACATATGCCTTCAATGCGATTATGTCTCTAAGTCGTGCCTCGACACGTGGGAGCTATAGTCGCATCGAGGGTGTTACAAGTTGGTAATCAGAGCCTTCCCCGACCTTAGGATCCCCATTGCTTGATCGTTTTTAGCGGCCGAGTTGTGTCTAGAAAAATGTTTTGAGTCATTTAGGAATTATATATCGAAGAGTTTAGGAATTCTTTTTACTCCCCAGTCTCCTCATCGCTCTGGTAAGGCATCCTGACGTAGAGTTTTGACTCTTCTCTTCTCGAATTTCACTAAAAAAAATTAGGATCACGCGGGTATCTTGGAATCGTTCCGATGGTTTTATGATGGGAACATTGTGTTGGTGCCTCCTGTCAAGGGTTTAGTGGAAGTGTCCCGGGGAGTTCAGCTCTGAGGTGTTGTCATCATAATTTTATCGTTGCAGTTCTGAAATACCTGAGTCTAGTACGCCGACATTGAAAATCTCTTTTATGCAGTTCGTTGGTGAGATAACCTCGACGCCACCCAGTACTGGGGCGGGAGTTCGGGAGTATCGCCATAACTCGTATAACGGATGCTTTTCGAAGGTTGAGGTAGATGGTTTCCGAAGGTTTCTTGGTTATGTGTTGAAGGATGGATACAGCTGGATGTAGGATTTGCTAGATTTGGGTGAGATATTATGCTTCCCCTATATCCCCAACACCTGATTGCATAACCGGAAAGGTTCGGGAGTTTCGTAGGTGGGAATTCTAGTAGCTCTAGTTCTTCTTCCATAGATATTTGGTTTGAGATTGGGATTTCTTACCGATTATTCGTTCTTGATCCGTACCTTGTTGATTTATTTCTCTACCTTAATTCTACGTGGCTTCTCAATTTATGGATATGTGACCATTTCAAGAGGAATGCATTCGTTCATTTTGTTTGGATGTGAAGACTATATGTTGCAATTTTCATTTCGTTGGATGCAGCTTCAATATTGTCTATCAATGTGCTAATGGTGGTCAATCTCTTCAGGATGGCTCCTCCAACGCGCACGACTCCGAATCCTGATCAGCCACCACCTCCACCTCCTCCAGAGGCATGGCAAGCTGTGATGGCCGCAACCAATGCAAACACACAGTTGATCATGCAAATTCTTCAAGAGCGCAATCAAGGCAACCAAGGGAATCAATGCAGCAATCAGAGTCACTTTGCTACACTCAACCAGTTCCTTGCTAACGGGCCAAAGACTTTCAGCAATTGTGTTGAGGCAACCGATGCTGACGATTGGCTTGTGGATCTGTGCAAGCATTTTGAGTGCAGTAACGTCAGGCCTGAGGACTTTGTCAAGTTCGCTTCCTTCCAACTCAAAGATCAAGTTGTAGAATGGTTCCAGCAGTACAAGGATTCCAGAGGTGGACGTGTTATCACTTGGGATGATTTCCGTCGAGATTTCCGAGCTCATCATATTCCTCAAAGCGTGGTTGAAAGCAAGCGTGAGGAATTCCACAATCTGAAGCAAGGCTCTTTGTCTGTCTATGACTACAACAAGTTATTCCAGAAGCTCGCCCACTTTGCCAAGCAGGACGTCCCTGATGAGAAGAGCATGATATATCAGTTCAGGGGTGGTCTCAGAGAAGAAATTCAGCTAGCTCTTGTTCTCTTTGAACCCTTGAGGTACGATGAGTTCTACAACATGGCACTGAAGCAAGAGGCTGCTCAGTTGAGGTGTGATGCTTCCAAGAAGCGAGTCAGAGATGTTACTCTTTCTTCCTCTACTCAAGTGGCCAAGCAGCAGAAGTATTGGCTTCCTCCTCCTCTGTTCCATCAGCCATATCAGTAGAAGAGCAAAGGTGGCAATGGATCTTCCCACCCACCCAACCCTGGCTTTCAGAATAAGACTTCGTCTCAAGCTCCAAGATCGAGTGCTCCGTATCACCGTCCGCTTTCAGAGGTCACGTGCAATAAGTGCCAACAGAAGGGTCACTATGCCAACAAGTGTTTCAACCAGAGGCGTCTTCCTCCTCCTCCTCCTGTCAGATCGGCAAGTACAGCTGTGGTCAAGCATAACCCCAAGCATGCCAAGGTCAATTTGCTGAATGCAGCTCAGGCAGAGGACTCGTCAGATGTGATCATGGGTAACCTTCCCGTTAACGATATTCCTGCAAGAGTTCTTTTTGACACTGGTGCATCGCATTCCTTTTTGTCATGTCCTTTTGCATCGAAGCACAATGTTGATACCGAGATCATGCCCAAAGTCATGCAAGTTGTTTCTCCCGGCAAGCTTTTGACTTCTAGTTTGGTTGCTCCCGATATCTCTATCACGTTGGGTTACTACAAGTTTCTCTCTTCTCCGGTGGTTCTTGGTAACTCGGATATTGATCTTATTCTCGGAATGGATTGGCTTTCTAAGCACAAGGCACATCTTGATTGTGCTGCCAGGCAGATTCAATTGACTCATTCGTCTGAGGATGTTATTGTCTTTGCCGCTCGGGATAATACCATCCGTCTGTTTTCTCTCAACGAGAAGGGTGAATTGGATGCCATTTCGCAAATTCCAGTCGTTTGCGAATATCAAGACGTCTTTCCAGAAGAGCTTCCAGGAATGCCTCCGCACCGGCCAGTTGAATTCATTATTGATCTTGAGCCTGGCACGGAACCTGTCTGCAAACGTCCTTACAAGCTCGGACCTGAAGAGTTGAAGGAGCTGAAGAAGCAACTCGATATTCAAGAGAAAATGGGTCTCATCCGGCCTAGTTCTTCTCCGTGGGGTTGTGGTGTTCTTTTTGTGAAGAAGAAGGATGGAACAGACCGACTTTGTGTTGATTACCGTCCAGTGAATAAGAAGACCATCAAGAACAAATACCCACTTCCCAACATCAATGAGCTATTCGAAAAACTCAAAGGTGCTCGAGTATTCTCCAAGCTTGATCTCCGTATGGGTTATCATCAGATTCGAATCCGTGAGCAAGATATTCCCAAGACGGCTTTCAGGACAAGTTTTGGTTCATATGAATACACTGTCATGTCGTTTGGTCTCGTCAATGCTCCTTCGACTTTCTCTCGCATGATGAACTTCATCTTCAACGCCTACACCAATGACTTCGTTTTGGTCTATCTCGACGACATTCTGGTTTTCTCGAAGAACAAGGAAGATCATGCCAAGCACTTGCGTTTGGTTCTTGATAAGCTCAGAGAACATCAGTTCTACGCCAAGTTCTCCAAGTGTGAATTTTGGCTCGATGAAGTTCTTTATCTTGGTCATATCATCTCTGCCAAGGGCATTGCCGTGAACCCTGAGAAGGTGTCTGCAATTGTGAATTGGGAACCTCCTCAGAATGTGAAGCAACTCCGCAGTTTTCTCGGTCTTGCAAGCTATTGCCGAAGATTCGTTGAAAACTTTTCTAAGATCGCGAAGCCTCTCTCAAATCTTCTCCAGAAGCACGTCAAGTACGTTTGGTCTCCGGAGTGTGACATTGCTTTCAACACTTTGAAAGAGAAATTGATCACTGCTCCAGTTCTGACTCCGCCTGATGAATCCAAGCCGTATGAGGTCTTTTGTGATGCCTCTCTCTAAGGTTTTGGCGCAGTATTGATGCAAGAGAAGAAAGTTGTTACTTATACATCTCGCCAGTTGAAGCCTAATGAGAAGAACTACCCCACTCATGATCTCGAGCTGGCGGCAGTTGTGCATGCTCTTTTGACTTGGAGACATCTTCTATTGGGAAGAAAATTGGAAATTTTCACTGATCACAAGAGTCTCAAGTACATCTTCACTCAGCCTAATCTCAACCTCAGGCAAACTCGATGGGTCGAAATGATTCAAGAGTATAATCCGAGTATCGAGTATACTCCAGGCAAGGCCAATGTGATTGCTGACGCATTGAGCAGAAAGGCCTACTGCAACAGTCTGATTCTCAAGCCTTATCAACCCGAGCTTTGTGAAGCTTTCCGCAAACTTAATCTGTAAGTTGTTCCTCAAGGTTTCCTCGCCAACCTTCAAGTCTCTCCTACCTTGGAAGACCAGATTCGCCAAGCTCAGCTTCTTGATGCTATGGTGAAAAAGGTGAAGATTGGTATTGCCAAGAGTCAGTCCAAGTACAAGTGCTACCGCCTTGATGACAAGGACACTCTTTTCTTTGAGGATCGTATTGTGGTACCCAAAGGTGACCTCCGTAAAGTGATCATGAATGAGGCTCACAATTCTCTCCTCTCCATCCACCCTGGGAGCACGAAGATGTATCAGGACCTCAAGCAAGCTTATTGGTGGACTCGAATGAAGCGCGAGATTGCTCAATTCGTGAATGAATGTGATGTCTGCAGAAGAGTGAAGGCAGAACACCAAAGGCCAGCGGGTCTCCTCCAACCTCTTGACATTCCAGAATGGAAGTTTGACCACATTTGAAATGGACTTCGTAACTGGGTTTCCAAAGTCCAAGCGTGGCAATGATGCTATATTCGTTGTCATCGACAAACTCACCAAAGTGGCTCATTTTCTGCCTATCAAAGAGTCAATCACTGCAGCTCAATTGGCGGAACTCTATACCTCTCGTATTGTCTCTCTGCACGGTATTCCACAAGTGATCTCTTCAGACCGTGGCAGCATCTTTACCTCGAAGTTTTGGGATTCTTTTCAGAAGGCCATGGGCACGAACATCCGCTTCAGCACAGCTTTCCGTCCTCAAACTAGCGGTCAAGTCGAGCGTGTCAACCAGATTCTTGAAGATATGCTCAGGGCTTGTGTGATCTCCTTCGGCATGAAGTGGGAGGATTGTCTTCCTTATGTTGAATTCTCCTACAACAACAGTTTTCAAGCAAATTCGGGCAAGGCCCCATTTGAAATTCTGTATGGCAGGAAGTGTCGTACCCCTCTCAACTGGTCTGAAACCGGTGAACGTCAGCTTTTGGGTAATGACTTAATCACAGAGGCAGAAGAAATGTGCAAAGTCATTCGTGATAACCTCAAAGCAGCCCAATCCCGTCAGAAGAGCTACTATGATAGTAAGCACCGTGATTTGGCTTTCGAGATCGGAGATCATGTTTACCTCCGCGTCTCTCCTATGAAAGGTACTCGTCGCTTCGGTATCAAAGGGAAGCTTGCCCCCAGATACGTGGGACCTTTCAAGATTGTCAGCAAGAGAGGCGACCTCACCTATCAACTCGAGCTTCCCGCAAACTTTGCAAATGTTCATGACGTGTTCCATGTCTCTCAGCTTCGAAAGTGCTTCAAGACTCCTGACCGCACCGTCAACTTCGAGGACATTGAGCTCCAAGAAGATCTCTCTTATCGTGAGCACCCAGTTGCTATTCTTGAAGAGACTGAACGCAAGACTCGCAACAAGTCAATCAAATTTCTCAAAGTCAAGTGGTCACACCATTCCGACCGTGAAGCTACCTGGGAATGCGAGGATCACCTCCGTTCTGAGTACCCGGCGTTCTTTCAGTCCTAGATCTCGGGACGAGATCCTTTCGTAGTGGTGGAGTGTTGTAACACCCCGGATATAACTTTCCTAATTTGTACTCAAACTCTTGCCGTTTCCGGCGTTAAGTTATTTTTTTTTCTCGGGTTCGGGTTTTTGTCTCCCTGTGTTGTTGTCGCTGTCATGCATCTCATATCATGTCATCATGTGCATTGCATCTGCATACGTGTTCGTCCCATGCATTCGAGCATTTTCCCCGTTGTCCGTATTGCATTCCGGCGCTTCGTTCTCCTCCGGTGGTCATTTCTAGCTTTCTTTCATGTGTGGGGATTAAACATTTCCGGATTGGACCGAGACTTGCCAAGCGGCCTTGCTTTACTACCGGTAGACCGCCTGTCAAGTTTCGTACCATTTGGACTTCGTTTGATACTCCAACGGTTAACCGAGGGACCGAAAAGGCCTCGTGTGTGTTGCAGCCCAACACCCCTCCAATTTGGCCCAAAACCCACCAAAGTCTTCTCCATCATCTAGAGCGTTCGATCACGATCGCGTGGCCGAAAACCGCACCTCATTTGGACTCTCCTAGCTCCCTCTATGGCTATAAATAGATCCCCTCCGTTTTCGGATCATTCTACCCTAAATCTAGCCCCCCTTGTCTCTCCGCGCGTCGGACATGTCCGGACACGCCGGACGTGTCCGGACGCGCCGGACATCACCGCCGCCGCGAATCGCGCGCCGCCACGTGGCCGCACTGCACCCACATCGCTGCCTCTGTCCCGCCGGCCCGCTCAGCCCGGGCGGGGCCCCCGAAGCCCATCGGCTCGCCCCCGCCGCCCGCCGTGCCCGCGCCTCCCGCGCCCGACCCCGCCGCCTTGCTCGCCGGCCGGTTCCGCCGCCACATTGCACGTCGGCCGGAGCCGCCGCCACCTTGCTCGCCGGCACGCCCCGCCACCGCACCGCTCCGCCGCGGCCGCGGCGCCCTCCGGCCGCTCCGCCGCCTTCCCGCCTCGCCTCCGGCCAGATCCGGCCGCGGGAGAGCCGGATCCGGCGATCCCCTCCACTTCGGCCGCCGTCCGCGCCATCTCCGGCGAGCAGCGCCTCCGCCACGGTTCGCGTGCCGGGTCAACCCTAGATCCGGAGGTCGAAATTTCTTCCAAGTCCCAGATATTTTCAGTCCATGTTGACATGTTCGTAGCTCCGTAACTTTGCATCTGTAGCTCCGATTCATGCATATAGCATATCAAAATGTTCATCTCAGAGAGTACATCATTTCATCCCATTGCATAATTTCATTTGAGCTCATCTTGATGCCCGAAATGCTGTTAGAAGAGGTCTACTTGAGTTAATTGTCAGATCTACTACTCCGTTTAGCACTTTTGTCATTTTTGCCATGATTAATGTGTGCATGCTATGCCCATGAGTTCTACATATGTTTTATTAAGGGTTTTGTCATCTCTCCAGAGGTGCAACCCATGTATATTTAGGATGTGTGTGGTGACTTGTGCAAGCTTGCAAAGAGGTGCACTTGCTAATTCTGTTTTCAGGGACTTAGTAATTTCACTAAGTCCTGGAGCTGTTTATCTCATGATGCCATATGTTCTTGTTATTTCCTAGTGATCCGTGCCTCTTTTGAGGATGATCAGTAAGGATGTTTTATTAATATTGCAGTGCTCTATCCATCCATGTCTTTCCTTGCAATTATGGAGCACCCTAGCTTGAGTCAATCGAGCTCTACTTTTGCTACTTTGTGAATCTGGGCAGATTGTCAACTTGTTTGCAATTTTGCCAATGATGTTGTAGTTGATCCGTGCATGCTATGTTATTGTTCTTGCCATGTCTAGCTTGAATTTTATGCCTTCTTGATGGATGTATGCTTGTCTTGCCATGACTTGCACCGTAGTGAGTGCATCGAGCTCGTAAACATGCCTACTTGAGCTATATTTCAGCATGTGTCAGTTTTTCACTAAGTATGAAAACTGATTATGTTTTTGCTATGTTCACATGCTTGCAATTGTATTTTCTGATCCCTTTTGGCTCAAGGTCACTAAGGGACTTTTGTTAAGCTCTTTGAGTAGCTCCATGCCATGCTTTATTTTGCCATGTTAAGATCCTGTAGCATGTAGTTTTGTTGCTCCGAAGAGGGCTATCTGATCTGAAATTCCAGACAAGTGTTAATTTCACTAAGTCTGAGATTTGTTTGCCATATGCATTTTTGCCATGCTTGTTTGAACCTGTTAATCGATGAATTAGCCGTAGCTCAGTGCTAGACTTTTGTTAAGCATCTTGTGTGCATTCCTGCCATGTATTTTGTTGTCATGTTTGGGTGTTGTAGCATGTTCATTTCGTTGCATTTAGATGCCTACTTGCTGTAAATTGCAGACCGGTGTTATTTTTGAATCGCTTGCCATTTCCAAACCGTAACTCCGATTCCGGCGTTCTTTATATCGTTTTTAAGTGATTTCATCTCATCTTTCTAGTGGAACACTTGGATTTCCATGTTGAGGCCAGGTTCTTGCATTTCCTGTCATATCTTGCATTTCGCATCCCGCATCGCATCCCGCATAGCATATCATCTTTGCATTGTGTTGTTTGAGTTTGCACGTGGTTGATTGTATCCTTGTTGCTTGTTTGTCTTGTTTGGGTAGAGCCGGGAGACGAGTTCGCTAACGAGGAGCCCGTTGAGTTTGCTTTCGAGGATCCAGTCAACTCTGACAACTGTGCAGGCAAGATGATCATACCCTCGAAATCACTACTATCTTTGTTATGCTAGTTTGCTCGCTCTTTTGCTATGCCATTGCTTCGATGCCTACCACTTGCTTGCAAGCCTCCCAAATTGCCATGTCAAACCTCTAACCCACCATGTCCTAGCAAACCGTTGATCGGCTATGTTACCGCTTTGCTCAGCCCCTCTTATAGCGCTGCTAGTTGCAGGTGAAGATTGGAGGCCATTCCTCGTTGGAACATTTAATTACTTGTTGGGATATCATTATATTATCTTGTTATCTTAATGCATCTATACACTTGGTAAAGGGTGGAAGGCTCGGCCTCTCGCCTAGTGTTTTGTTCCACTCTTGCCGCCCTAGTTTCCGTCATATCGGTGTTATGTTCCCGGATTTTTTCGTTCCTTACGCGGTTGGGTTATAATGGGAACCCCTTGATAGTTCGCCTTGATTAAAGCTTTTCCAGCAATGCCCAACCTTGGTTTTACCATTCGCCACCTAGCCTCTTTTTCCCTTGGGTTACCGGAGCCCGAGGGTCATCTTATTTTAACCCCCCCCCCCCGGGCCAGTGCTCCCTCTGAGTGTTGGTCCGAACCGAGTAGACTGTGGGGCCACCTCAGGGCAACTTGAGGGTTGGTTTTACTCGTAGGATGTCTCATCTGAGTGTGCCCTGAGAACGAGATATGTGCAGCTCCTACCAGGATTTGTCGGCACATTCGGGCGGTGTTGCTGGTCTTGTTTTAACCTGTCGAAGTGTCTTGAAGAACCGAGATACCGAGTCTGATCGGAACGTCTTGGGAGGAGGTCTATTCCTTCGTTGACCGTGAGAGCTTGTCATGGGCTAAGTTGGGACTCCCTTGCAGGGATCGAACTTTCGAAAGCCGTGCCCACGGTTATGGGCAGATGGGAATTTGTTAATGTCCGGTTGTAGATAACTTGAACCTTAACTAATTAAAATGAATCAACTGAGTGTGTTACCGTGATGGCCTCTTCTCGGCGGAGTCGGGAAGCGGACACAGTGTTGAAGTAATGTTTGCGCAGGTTGCTCTCTAGTTTCACGCTCGTGCTTTGCCTTCTCTTCCCGCTCTCTTTTGCGAATAAGTTAGCCACCATACTTGCTAGTCCTTGTTGCAGCTCCACATATATTTACCTTGCCTTACCTATAAGCTTAAATAGTCTTGATCGCGAGGGTGCGAGATTGCTGAGTCCCTGTGGCTCACAGATTACTATTACACTAGATACAGGGCCTGATGATTCCGCTCCAGGAGACGCGTGTGAGCTCAAGTGGGAGTTCGACGAAGACTCTCAACGTTACTATGTTTCCTTTCCCGATGATCAGTAGTGGTGCCCAGTTGGGGGTGATTGGGACCGTGTCGTTTGTTGGGTTCTCTTCTATTTTGGCGCTGTAGTCGGGCCATGAGTGTTTGGATGATGTAATGTTATTTATGTACTTGATTGACGTGGCGAGTGTAAGCCAACTATGTTATCTCCCCCTTATTAATTATATTACATGGGATGTTGTGAAGATTTCCTAACTTGCGACATATGCCTTCAATGCGATTATGTCTCTAAGTCGTGCCTCGACACGTGGGAGCTATAGTCGCATCGAGGGTGTTACAATGAAGTTCCAGCAGCACGACGGCGTGGTGGTGGATGCAGCAGGATCCCGGCAGGGCTTCGCCAAGCGCAAGCGGGGAGGAGAGGTGTTACGGAGGGAGAGGGAGGCGCCAAGAGCAAAGGTGCGGCTGCCCTCCCTTCCCCCATCTTTATATAGGGGCCTTGGGGGGCTAGGGAGATGGATCTCCAAGGGGGCGGCGGCCAAGGGGTGGCTCCCCCCCCCCAAGCCAAGTGGGGGCGCCCCCACCCCTAGGGTTTCCCAACCCTTGGCGCAGGGGAGGCCCAAGGGGGGGCGCACCAGCCCACTAGGGGCTGGTTCCCTCCCAATTCAGCCCATGGGGCCCTCCGGGATAGGTGGCCCCACCCGGTGGACCCCCGGGACCCTTCCGGTGGTCCCGGTACAATACCGGCGACCCCCGAAACCTTCCCGATGGCCGAAACTAGACTTCCTATATATAAATCTTTACCTCCGGACCATTCCGGAACTCCTCGTGATGCCCGGGATCTCATTCGGGACTCCGAACAACTTTCGGGTTACTGCATACTAATATCTCAACAACCCTAGCGTCACCGAACTTAAGTGTGTAGACCCTACGGGTTCGGGAGACATGCAAACATGACCGAGACGACTCTCCGGTCAATAACCAACAGCGGGATCTGGATACCCATGTTGGCTCCCACATGCTCCATGATGATCTCATCGGATGAACCACGATGTCGAGGATTCAATCAATCTGTATACAATTCCCTTTGTCAATCGGTACGTTACTTGCCCGAGACTCGATCGTCGGTATCCCAATACCTCATTCAATCTCGTTACCGGCAAGTCACTTTACTCGTGCCGTAATGCATGATCCCGTGATCAACCACTTGGTCACACTGAGCTCATTATGGTGATGCATTACCGAGTGGGCCCAGAGATACCTCTCCGTCATACGGAGTGACAAATCCCAGTCACGATTCGTGCCAACCCAACAGACACTTTCGGAGATACCTGTAGTGTACCTTTATAGTCACCCAGTTACGTTGTGACATTTGGCACACCCAAGGCACTCCTACGGTATCCGGGAGTTGCACAATCTCATGGTCTAAGGAAATGATACTTGACATTCGGAAAAGCTACAGCAAACGAACTACACGATCTTTGAGCTATGCTTAGGATTGGGTCTTGTCCATCACATCATTCTCCTAATGATGTGATCCCGTTATCAATGACATTCAATGTCCATAGTCAGGAAACCATGACTATCTTTTGATCAACGAGCTAGTCAACTAGAGGCTCACTAGGGACGTGTTGTGGTCTATGTATTCACACATGTATTACGATTTCCGGATAACACAATTATAGCATGAACAATAGACAATTATCATGAACAAAGAAATATAATAATAACCATTTTATTATTGCCTCTAGGAAATATTTCCAACAGTCTCCCACTTGCACTAGAGTCAATTTTCTAGTTACATTGTGATGAATCGAACACCCATGCAGTTCTGGTGTTGATCATGTTTTGCTCTAGGGAGAGGTTTAGTCAACGGATCTGCCACATTCAGGTCCGTATGTACTTTACAAATCTCTATGTCTCCATTTTGAACACTTTCACGAATGGAGTTGAAGCGACGCTTGATATGCCTGGTCTTCCTGTGAAACCTGGGCTCCTTGGCAAGGGCAATAGCTCCAGTGTTGTCACAGAAGAGAGTCATCGGGCCCGACGCATTGGGCATGACTCCTAGGTCGGTAATGAACTCCTTCACCCAGACTGCTTCTTGTGCTGCCTCCGAGGCCGCCATGTACTCCGCTTCACATGTAGATCCCGCCATAATGCGTTGCTTGCAACTGCACTAGCTTACTGCCCCACCATTCAAAATATACACGTATCCGGTTTGTGACTTAGAGTCATCCAGATCTATGTCGAAGCTAGCATCAACGTAACCCTTTACGACGAGCTCTTCGTCACCTCCATAAACGAGAAACATATCCTTAGTCCTTTTCAGGTACTTCAGGATATTCTTGACCGCTGTCCAGTGTTCCATGCCGGGATTACTTTGGTACCTTCCTACCAAACTTACGGCAAGGTTTACATCAGGTATGGTACACAGCATAGCATACATGATAGACCCTATGGCCGAGGCATAGGGGACGACACTCATCTTTTCTCTATCTTCTGCCGTGGTCGGGCATTGAGCCGTGCTCAATCTCGTACCTTGCAATACAGGCAAGAACCCCTTCTTTGATTGATCCATTTTGAACTTCTTCAATATCTTGTCAAGGTACGTACTCTGTGAAAGACCAATGAGGCATCTCGATCTATCTCTATAGATCTTGATGCCTAATATATAAGAAGCTTCTCCAAGGTCCTTCATTGAAAAACACTTGTTCAAGTAGGCCTTTATGCTTTCCAAGAATTCTATATCATTCCCCATCAACAGTATGTCATCCACATACAATATGAGAAATGCTACAGAGCTCCCACTCGCTTTCTTGTAAATGCAGGTTTCTCCATAAGTCTGCGTAAACAAAAACGCTTTGATCATCTCATCAAAACGAATGTTCCAACTCCGAGATGCTTGCACCAGCCCATAAATCGAGCGTTGGAGTTTGCACACCTTGTCAGCATTCTTAGGATCGACAAAACCTTCCGGCTGCATCATATACAATTCTTCCTTAAGGAAACCATTAAGGAATGCCGTTTTGACGTCCATTTGCCATATTTCATAATCATAGAATGCAGCAATTGCTAACATGATTCGGACGGACTTTAGCTTCGCTACGGGTGAGAAAGTCTCATCGTAGTCAAACCCTTGAACTTGTCGATAACCCTTAGCGACAAGCCGAACTTCATAGATGGTTACGTTACCATCCATGTCTGTCTTCTTCTTAAATATCCATTTATTTTCTATGGCTCGCCAATCATCGGGCAAGTCAGTCAAAGTCCATACTTCATTTTCATACATGGATCCTATATCGGATTTCATGGCTTCCAGCCATTTGTCAGAATCTGGGCCCGCCATCGCTTCTTCAAAGTTTGAAGGTTCACCGTTGTCTAACAACATGATTTCTAGGACAGGGTTGCCGTACCACTCTGGTGCGGAACGTGTCCTTGTGGACCTACGAAGTTCAGTAGCAACTTGATCTGAAGTTTCATGATCATCATCATTAACTTCCTCTCTAGTCGGTGTAGGCACCTCAGGAACATTTTCTTGAGCTGCGCCACTTACCGGTTCAAGAGGTAATACCTCATCAAGTTCTACTTTCCTCCCACTTATTTCTTTTGAGAGAAACTCTTTCTCTAGAAAGGACCCATTCTTGGCAACAAAGATCTTGCCTTCGGATCTGAGGTAGAAGGAATACCCAATAGTTTCTTTAGGGTATCCTATGAAGACGCATTTTTCCGATTTGGGTTTGAGCTTTTCAGGTTGAAGTTTCTTGACATAAGCATCGCATCCCCAAACTTTTAGAAACGACAGCTTAGGTTTCTTCCCAAACCATAATTCATACAGTGTCGTCTCAACGGATTTCGACGGAGCCCTATTTAAAGTGAATGCGGCAGTCTCTAAAGCATAGCCCCAAAATGATAGCGGTAGATCGGTAAGAGACATCATAGATCGTACCATATCCAATAGAGTGTGATTATGACGTTCGGACACACCATTGCGCTGAGGTGTTCCAGGCGGCGTGAGTTGTGAAACTATTCCACATTTTCTTAAGTGTGTGCCAAATTCGTGACTCAAGTATTCTCCCCCACGATCTGATCATAAGAACTTGATTTTCTTGTCACGTTGATTCTCAACCTCATTCTGAAATTCCTTGAACTTTTCAAAGGTCTTAGACTTGTGTTTCATTAAGTAGACATACCCATATCTACTCAAGTCATCTGTGAGGGTGAGAACATAACGGTAGCCACCGCGAGCCTCAACACTCATTGGACCGCACACATTAGTATGTATGATTTGCGATAAGTTGGTTGCTCGCTCCATTGTTCCTGAGAACAGAGTCTTGGTCATTTTACCCATGAGGCATGGTTCGCACATGTCAAATGATTCGTAATCAAGAGACTCCAAAAGCCCATCTGCATGGAGCTTCTTCATGCGTTTGACACCTATGTGACCAAGGCGGCAGTGCCACAAGTATGTGGGACTATCATTATCAACCTTACATCTTTTGGTATTCACACTATGAATATGTGTAACATTACGCTCGAGATTCATTAAGAATAAACCATTCACCATCGAAGCATGACCATAAAACATATCTCTCATATAAATAGAACAACCATTATTCTCGGATTTAAATGAGCAGCCATCTCGAATTAAACGAGATCCTGATACAATGTTCATGCTCAAAGCTGGCACTAAATAACAATTATTGAGGTTTAAAACTAATCCCGTAGGTAAATGTAGAGGTAGCGTGCCGACGGCGATCACATCGACCTTGGAACCATTCCCGACGCGCATCGTCACCTCGTCCTTCGCCAGTCTCCGCTTATTCCGCGGCTCCTGCTTTGAGTTACAAATGTGAGCAACCGCACATCAAATACCCAGGAGCTACTACGAGTACTGGTAAGGTAGACATCAATTACATGTATATCACATATACCTTTAGTGTTGCCGGCCTTCTTGTCCACTAAGTATTTGGGGCAGTTCCGCTTCCAGTGACCACTTCCCTTGCAATAAAAACACTCAGTCTCGGGCTTGGGTCCATTCTTTGGCTTCTTCCCGGCAGCTTGCTTACCGGGCGCGGCAACTCCCTTGCCGTCCTTCTTGAAGTTCTTTTTACCCTTGCCTTTCTTGAACTTAGTGGTTTTATTCACCATCAACACTTGATGTTCCTTTTTGATTTCTACCTCCGATGATTTCAGCATTGAATATACCTCAGGAATGGTCTTTTCCATCCCCTGCATATTGAAGTTCATCACAAAGCTCTTGCAGCTCGGTGGAAGCGACTGAAGGATTCTGTCAATGACCGCGTCATCCGGGAGATTAACTCCCAGCTGAGTCAAGCGGTTATGCAACCCAGACATTTTGAGTATGTGCTCACTGACAGAACTATTTTCCTCCATCTTACAGCTGAAGAACTTGTCGGAGACTTGATATCTCTCGACTCGGGTATGAGCTTGGAAAACCATTTTCAGCTCTTCGAACATCTCATATGCTCCGTGTCTCTCAAAACGCTTTTGGAGCCCCGGTTCTAAGCTGTAAAGCATGCCGCACTGAACGAGGGAGTAACCATCGGCACGTGACTGCCAAGCATTCATAACGTCTTGGTTCTCTGGGATAGGTGCGTTACCTAGCGGTGCTTCTAGGACATAATCTTTCTTGGCAGCTATGAGGATGATCCTTAGGTTCCGGACCCAGTCTGTATAGTTGCTGCCATCATCTTTCAGCTTGGTTTTCTCTAGGAACGCGTTGAAGTTGAGGACAACGTGGGCCATTTGATCTGCAAGACATATTGTAAAGATTTTAGACTAAGTTCATGATAATTAAGTTCATCTAATCAAATTACTCAATGAACTCCCACTCAGATAGACATCCCTCTAGTCATCTAAGTGAAACATGATCCGAGTCAACTAGGCCGTGTCCGATCATCACGTGAGACGGACTAGTCAACATCGGTGAACATCTTCATGTTGATCGTATCTTCTATACAACTCATGCTCGACCTTTCCGTCTTCTGTGTTCCGAGGCCATGTCTGTACATGCTAGGCTCGTCAAGTCAACCTAAGTGTATTGCGTGTGTAAATCTGGCTTACACCCGTTGTATTTGAATGTTAGAATCTATCACACCCGATCATCACGTGGTGCTTCGAAACAACGAACCTTCGCAACGGTGCACAGTTAGGGGGAACACTTTCTTGAAATTATTACGAGGGATCATCTTATTTAAGCTACCGTCGTTCTAAGCAAATAAGATGTAAAACATGATAAACATCACATGCAATCAAATAGTGACATGATATGGCCAATATCATTTGCTCCTTTTGATCTCCATCTTCGGGGCTCCATGATCATCGTTGTCACCGGCATGACACCATGATCTCCATCATCGTGTCTTCTTGAAGTTGTCTCGTCATCTATTACTTCTACTACTGTGGCTAACACTTTAGCAATAAAGTAAAGTAATTACATGACGTTTATGTTGACACGCAGGTCATAAATAAATAAAGACAACTCCTATGGCTCCTGCCGGTTGTCATACTCATCGACATGCAAGTCATGATTCCTATTACAAGAACATGATCATCTCATACATCACATATATCATTCATCACATCCTTTGGCCATATCACATCACAAAACACTTGCTGCAAAAACAAGTTAGACGTCCTCTAATTGTTGTTGCAAGTTTTTAGGTGGCTGCTATAGGTTTATAGCAAGAACGTTTCTTACCTACGCCAAGACCACAATGTGAATTGCCAATTTCTATTTACCCTTCACAAGGACCCTGTTCATCGAATCCGATCCGACTAAAGCGGGAGAGACAGACACCCGCCAGCCACCTTATGCAACTAGTGCATGTCAGTCGGTGGAACCAGTCTCATGTAAGCATACGTGTAAGGTCGGTCCGGGCCGCTTCATCCCACAAGGCCGCCGAATCAAGATAAGACTAGTAACGGCAAGATAATTGACAATATCGACGCCCACAACTACTTTGTGGTCTACTCGTGCATAGAAACTATGCATAGACCTAGCTCATGATGCCACTGTTGGGGAACGTAGCAGAATTTTAAAATTTTCTACGCATCACCAAGATCAATCTATGGAGTCATCTAGCAACGAGGGAGAGAGGAGTGCATCTACATACCCTTGTAGATCGCGCGCGGAAGCGTTCAAGAGAACGGGGTTGATGGAGTCGTACTCGACGTGATCCAAATCACCGATGACCAAGTGCCGAACGAACGGCACCTCCGCGTTCAACACACGTACGGTTGGGAAGACGTCTCCTCCAACTTGATCCAGCAAGGGGGAAGGAGAGGTTGATGAAGATCCAGCAGCACGACGGCATGGTGGTGGATGCAGCAGGATCTCGGTAGGGCTTCGCCAAGCGCAAGCGGGGAGGAGAGGTGTTACGGAGGGAGAGGGAGGCGCCAAGAGCAAAGATGCGGCTGCCCTCCCTTCCCCCCTCTTTATATAGGGGCCTTGGGGGGGTGCCAGCCCTAGGGATATGGATCTCCAAGGGGGCGACGGCCAACGGGTGGCTTCCCCCCCAAGCCAAGTGGGGGGCGCCCCCACCCCTAGGGTTTCCCAACCCTAGGCGCAGGGGAGGCCCAAGGGGGGCGCACCAGCCCACTAGGGGCTAGTTCCCCTCCCAATTCAGCCCATGGGGCCCTCCGGGATAGGTGGACCCCCGGGACCCTTCCGGTGGTCCCGGTACAATACCGGCGACCCCCGAAACCTTCCTGGTGGCCGAAACTAGACTTCCTATATATAAATCTTTACCTCCGGACCATTCCGGAACTCCTCGTGATGCCGGGATCTCATCCAGGACTCCGAACAACTTTCGGGTTACTGCATACTAATATCTCAACAACCCTAGCGTCACCGAACCTTAAGTGTGTAGACCCTACGGGTTCGGGAGACATGCAGACATGACCGAGACGACTCTCCGGTCAATAACCAACAGCGGGATCTGCATACCCATGTTGGCTCCCACATGCTCCATGATGATCTCATCTGATGAACCACGATGTCGAGGATTCAATCAATCCGTATACAATTCCCTTTGTCCATCGGTACGTTACTTGCCCGAGACTCGATCGTCGATATCCCAATACGTCGTTCAATCTCGTTACCGGCAAGTCACTTTACTCGTGTCGTAATGCATGATCCCGTGATCAACCACTTGGTCACATTGAGCTCATTATGATGATGCATTACCGAGTGGGCCCAAAGATACCTCTCCGTCATACGGAGTGACAAATCTCAGTCTCGATTTGTGCCAACCCAACAGACACTTTCGGAGATACTTGTAGTGTACCTTTATAGTCACCCAGTTACGTTGTGACGTTTGGCACACCCAAGGCACTCCTACGGTATCCGGGAGTTGCACAATCTCATGGTCTAAGGAAATGATACTTGACATTCGGAAAAGCTACAACAAACGAACTACACGATCTTTGAGCTATGCTTAGGATTGGGTCTTGTCCATCACATCATTCTCCTAATGATGTGATCCCGTTATCAATGACATTCAATGTCCATAGTCAGGAAACCATGACTATCTTTTGATCAACGAGCTAGTCAATTAGAGGCTCACTAGGGACGTGTTGTCGTCTATGTATTCACACATGTATTACGATTTCCGGATAACACAATTATAGCATGAATAATAGACAATTATCATGAACAAAGAAATATAATAAAAACCATTTTATTATTGCTTCTAGGGCATATTTCCAACAAATACCTAGTTCAATCTCGTTACCGGAAAGTCTCTTTACTCGTTCCGTAATACATCATCTCGCAACTAACTCATTAGTGGCATTGCTTGCAAGGCTTAAGTGATGTGCATTACCAAGAGGGCCCAGAGATACCTCTCCGACAATCGAAGTGACAAATCCTAATCTCGAAATACGCCAACCCAACATGTACCTTTGGAGACACCTGTAGGGCACCTTTATAATCACCCAATTACGTTGTGACGTTTGGTAGCACACAAAGTGTTCCTCTGGTAAACGGGAGTTGCATAATCTTAGTCATAGGAACATGTATAAGTCATGAAGAAAGCAATAGCAACATACTAAACGATTGAGTGCTAAGCTAACAGAATGGGTCAAGTCAATCACATCATTCTCCTAATGATGTGATCCCGTTAATCAAATGACAACTCATGTTTATGGCTAGGAAACATAACCATCTTTGATCAACGAGCTAGTCAAGTAGAGGCATACTAGTGACACTCTGTTTGTCAATGTATTCACACATGTATCTTGTTTCCGGTTAATACAATTCTAGCATGAATAATAAACATTTATCATGAAATAAGGAAATAAATAATAACTTTATTATTGCATCTAGGGCATATTTCCTTCAGTCTCCCACTTGCACTAGAGTCAATAATCTAGTTCACATTGCCATGTGATTTAACATCAATAGTTCACATCTTTATGTGGTTAACACCCATAGTTCACATCGACATGTAACCAACACCCAAAGGGTTTACTAGAGTCAGTAATCTAGTTCACATCGCTATGTGATTAACACCCAAAGAGTACTAAGGTGTGATCATGTTTTGCTTGTGTGATAATTTTAGTCAAAGGGTCTGTCACATTCAGATCGGTAAGTATTTTGCAAATTTCTATGTCTATAATGCTCTGCACGGAGCTACTCTAGCTAATTGCTCCCACTTTCAATATGTATCCAGATTGAGACTTAGAGTCATCTGGATCAGTGTCAAAATTTGCATCGACATAACCCTTTATGACAAACCTTTTTGTCACCTCCATAACCGAGAAAAATATCCTTATTCCACTAAGGATAATTTTGACTGCTGTCCAGTGATCTACTCCTAGATCACTAGTGTACTCCCTTGCCAAAATCAATGTAGGGTATACAATAGATCTGGTACACAGCATGACATACTTTATAGAACCTATGGCTGAGGCATAGGGAATGACTTTCACTCTCTTTCTATCTTCTGCCATGGTCGGGCTTTGAGTCTTACTCAATTTCACACCTTGTTACACAGGCAAGAACTCTTTCTTTGATTGTTCCATTTTGAACTACTTCAAAATCTTGTCAAGGTATGTCCTCATTGAAAAAACTTATCAAGTGTCTTGATCTATCTCTATAGATCTTGATGCTTAATATGTAAGCAGCTTCACCAAGGTCTTTCTTTGAAAAACTCCTTTCAAACACTCCTTTATGCTTTGCAGAATAATTCTACATTATTTCCGATCAACAATATGTCATTCACATATACTTATCAGAAATGCTGTAGTGCTCCCACTCACTTTCTTGTAAATACAGGCTTCACCGCAAGTCTGTATAAAACTATATGCTTTGATCAACTCATCAAAGCGTATATTCCAACTCCAAGATGCTTGCACCAGTCCACAGATGGATCGCTGGAGCTTGCACATTTTGTTAGCACCTTTAGGATTGACAAAACCTTCTGGTTGCATCATATACAACTCTTCTTTATTAAATCCATTATGGATTGCAGTTTTGTTATCCATTTGCTAGATTTCTTAAAATGCGGCAATTGCTAAGATGATTTGGATAGACTTAAGCATAGATACGAGTGAGAAACTCTCATCGTAGTCAACACCTTGAACTTGTCGAAAACCTTTTGCGACAATTCTAGCTTTGTAGATAGTAACACTACTATCAGCGTCCGTCTTCCTCTTGAAGATCCATTTAATCTCAATGGCTCGCCGATCATTGGGCAAGTCAATCAAAGTCCATACTTTGTTCTCATACATGGATCTCATCTTAGATTTCATGGCCTCAAGCCATTTTGCGGAATCTTGGCTCACCATCGCTTCCTCATAGTTCGTAGGTTCGTCATGGTCAAGTAACATGACCTCCAGAACAGGATTGTCGTACCACTCTGGTGCGTATCTCACTCTGGTTTACCTACGAGGCTTGGTAGTAACTTGATCTGAAGTTACATGATAATCATCATTAGATTCCTCACTAATTGGTGTAGGTGTCACAGAAACCAGTTTCTGTGATGTACTACTTTCCAATAAGGGAGCAGGTACAGTTACCTCATCAAGTTCTACTTTCCTCCCACTCACTTCTTTCGAGAGAAACTCCTTCTCTAGAAAGGATCCATTCTTAGCAATGAATGTCTTGCCTTCGGATCTGTGATAGAAGGTGTACCCAATTGTCTCCTTTGGGTATCCTATGAAGACGCACTTCTCCGATTTGGGTTTGAGCTTATCAGGTTGAAACTTTTTCACATAAGCATTGCAACCTCAAACTTTAAGAAATGACAACTTAGGTTTCTTGCCAAACCATAGTTCAAACGGTGTCGTCTCAACGGATTTAGATGGTGCCCTATTTAACGTGAATACAGCTGTCTCTAATGCATAACCCCAAAACGATAGTGGTAGATCGGTAAGAGACATCATAGATCGCACCATATCTAATAAAGTACGGTTATGACGTTCGAACACACCATCATGCTGTGGTGTTCCAGGTGGCACGAATTTGTGAAACTATTCCACATTGTTTTAATTGAAGACCAAACTCGTAACTCACATATTCGTGTCCGCGATCAGATCATAGAAACCTTTTTTTCTTGTCATGATGATTTTCCACTTCACTCTGAAATTCTTTGAACTGTTCAAATGTTTTAGAGTTATGTTTCATCAAGTAGATATACCCATATCTACTAAAATCATCTGTGAAGGTCAGAAAATAATGATACCCGCCGCGAGCCTTAACACTCATCGGACGCATACATCAGTATGTATTATTTCCAATAAGCCAGTTGCTTGCTCCATTGTTCCAGAGAACGGAGTTTTAGTCATCTTGCCCATAAGGCATGGTTCGCAAGCATCAAGTGATTCCAAAATCCCATCAGCATGGAGTTTCTTCATGCGATTTACACCAATATGACCTAAACGGTAGTGCCACAAACAAGTTGCACTATCATTATTAACTTTGCATCTTTTGGCTTCAATATTATGAATATGTGTATCACTACGATCGAGATCCAACAAACCATTTTCGTTGGTGTGTATGACCATAGAAGGTTTTATTCATGTAAAGAGAACAACAATTGTTCTCTAACTTAAATGAATAATCGTATTGCAATAAACATGATGAAATCATATTCATGCTCAACGCAAACACCAAATAACACTTATTTAGGTTCAACACTAATCCTGAAAGTATAGGGAGTCTGCGATGATGATCATATCAATCTTGGAACCACTTCCAACACACATCGTCACCTCACCCTTAACTAGTCTCTGTTTATTCTGCAACTCCCGTTTTGAGTTACTAATCATAGCAACGGAACTAGTATAAAATACTTAGGGGTTGCTATAAACACTAGTAAAGTATACATCAATAACATGTATATCAAATATACCTTTGTTCACTTTGCCATCCTTCTTATCCGCCAAATACTTGGGGCAGTTCCGCTTCCAGTGACCAGTTCCTTTGCAGTAGAAGCACTCAGTCTCAGGCTTAGGTCCAGACTTGGGCTTCTTCACTTGAGCAGCAACTTGCTTGACGTTCTTCTTGAAGTTCCCCTTCTTCCCTTTTCCCTTTTTCTTGAAACTAGTGGTCTTGTTAACTATCAACACTTGATGGTTTTCTTGATTTCTACCTTCGTCGATTTCAGCATCACGAAGAGCTTGGGAATCATTTCCGTTATCCCTTACATATTATAGTTCATCACGAAGTTAAACTAACTTGGTGATGGTGACTAGAGAATTCTGTCAATCACTATCTTATCTGGAAGATTAACTCCCACTTGATTAAGCGATTGTAGTACCCAGACAATCTGAGCACATGCTCACTGCTTGAGCTATTCTCCTCCATCTTTTAGCTATAGAACTTGTTGGAGATTTCATATCTCTCAACTCGGGTATTTGCTTGAAATATTAACTTCAACTCCTGGAACATCTCATATGGTCCATGACGTTCAAAACGTCTTTGAAGTCCCGATTCTAAGCCGTTAAGCATGGTGCACTAAACTATCAAGCAGTCATCATACTGAGCTAGCTAAACGTTCATAACGTCTGCATCTGCTCCTGCAATAGGTCTGTCACCTAGCGGTGCATCAAGGACATAATTCTTCTGTGCAGCAATGAGGATAAACCTCAGATCACGGATCCAATCCGCATCATTGCTACTAACATCTTTCAACTTAGTTTTTCTCTAGGAACATATCAAAATAAACATAGGGAAGCAACAATGCGAGCTATTGATCTACAACATAGATATGCTAATACTACCAGGACTAAGTTCATGATAAATTTAAGTTCAATTAATCATATTACTTAAGAACTCCCACTTAAAAAGACATCCCTCTAATCTTCTAAGTGATCACGTGATCCAAATCAACTAAACCATAACCGATCATCACGTGAAATGGAGTAGCTTTCAATGGTGAACATCAATATGTTGATCATATCTACTATATGATTCACACTCGACCTTTCGGTCTTAGTGTTCCGAGGCCATATCTGCATATGCTAGGCTCGTCAAGTTTAACCTGAGTATTCTGCTTGTGCAAAACTGGCTTGCACCCGTTGTAGATGGACGTAGAGCTTATCACACCCGATCATTGCGTGGTGTCTGGGCACGACGAACTTTGGCAACGGTGCATACTCAGGGAGAACACTTTTATCTTGAAATTTAGTGAGAGATCATCTTATAATGCTACCGTCAATCAAAGCAAGATAAGATGCATAAAATATAAACATACATGCAATCAATATAAGTGATATGATATGGCCATCATCATCTTGTGCTTATGATCTCCATCTCCGAAGCACCGTCATGATCACCATCGTCACCGGCGCGACACCTTGATCAACATCGTAGCATCGTTGTCGTCTCGCCAATCTTATGCTTCCACGACTATCGCTACCGCTTAGTGATAAAGTAAAGCATTACAGCGCAATTGCATTGCATACACTAAAGCGACAACCATATGGCTCCTGCCAGTTGCTGATAACTCGGTTACAAAACATGATCATCTCATACAATAAAATTTAGCATCATGTCTTGACCATATCACATCACAACATGCCCTGCAAAAATAAGTTAGACGTCCTCTACTTTGTTGTTGCAAGTTTTACGTGGCTGCTATAGGCTTTAGCCAGAACCGTTCTTACCTACGCATCAAAACCACAACGATAGTTTGTCAAGTTGGTGTTGTTTTAACCTTCGCAAGGACCGGGCGTAGCCACACTTGGTTCAACTAAAGTTGGAGAAACTGACACCCGCCAGCCACCTGTGTGCAAAGCACGTCGGTAGAACCAGTCTCACATAAGCGTACGCGTAATGTCGGTCCAGGCCGCTTCATCCAACAATACCGCTGAACCAAAGTATGACATGCTGGTAAGAAGTATGACTTATATCACCCACAACTCACTTGTGTTCTACTCGTGCACAACATCAACGCACAAAACCTAGGCTCTAATGCCACTGTTGGAGAACGTAATAATTTCAAAAAAATTCCTACGCACACACAAGATCATGGTGATGCATAGCAACGAGAGGGGAGAGTGTTGTCCATGTACCCTCCTAGACCGAAAGCGGAAGCATTAGCACAACGCGGTTGATGTAGTCGTACGTCTTCACGGCCCGACCGATCAAGCACCGAAACTACGGCACCTCCAATTTCTAGCACACGTTCAGCTCGATGACGATCCCCGGACTCTGATCCAGCAGAATGTCGGGGAAGAGTTCTGTCAGCATGACGGCGTGGTGACGATCTTGATGTTCTACTGTCGCAGGGCTTCGCCTAAGCACCACTACAATATTATCGAGGATTATGGTGGAGGGGGGCACCACACATGGCTAAGAGATCAATGATCAATTGTTTTGTCCATGGGGTGCCCCCCTGCCCCTGTATATAAAGAAGCAAGGGGGAGGCGGCTGTTCCTAGGAGGAGGGCGCACCAAGGGGGGAGTCC
This sequence comes from Triticum dicoccoides, assembly GCF_002162155.2. NCBI lineage: Eukaryota > Viridiplantae > Streptophyta > Magnoliopsida > Poales > Poaceae > Triticum > Triticum dicoccoides. Next base: position 545,708,852 of record NC_041380.1, on the reverse strand, counting down.
TACTCCCACCGGGAGTAGGACTCCTCCTTTCCTTGTTGGAGTAGGAGAGAAGGAAAGAGGAGGAGAGGAAGAAGGAAAAGGGGGCTGCACCCCTTGTTCAATTCGGACCAGAGGGGGGCCGCGCGCCTCCTTCCTTTTGGCCTCTCTCCTCTATTCCCGTATGGCCCAATAAGGCCCATATACTCCCCGACGAATTCCCCTAACTCTCCGGTACTCCAATAAATACCCGAATCACTCGGAACCTTTCCGGTGTCCGAATATAGTCGTCCAATATATCGATCTTTACGTTTCCACCATTTCGAGACTCCTTGTCATGTCCCTGATCTCATCCGGGACTCCGAACTCCTTCGGTACATCACAACTCATAAACTCATAATATAACTGTCATCGAAACTTTAAGCGTGCGGACCCTACGGGTTCGAGAACAATGTAGACATGACCGAGACACGTCTCCGGTCAATAACAAATAGCGGAACCTGGATGCTCATATTGGCTCCCACATATTCTACGAAGATCTTTATCGGTTAAACCGCATAACGACATACGTTATTCCTTTGTCATCGGTATGTTACTTGCCCAAGATTCAATCGTCGGTATCTTAATACCTAGTTCAATCTCGTTACCGGCAAGTCTCTTTACTCGTTCCGTAATACATCATCTCACAACTAACTCATTAGTTGCATTGCTTGTAAGGCTTAAGTGATGTGCATTATCGAGAGGGTCCAGAGATACCTCTCCGACAATCGAAGTGACAAATCCTAATCTCAAAATACGCCAACCCAACATGTACCTTTGGAGACACCTGTAGAGCACCTTTATAATCACCCAATTACGTTGTGACGTTTGGTAGCACACAAAGTGTTCCTCCGGTAAACGGGAGTTGCATAATCTCATAGTCATAGGAACATGTATAAGTCATGAAGAAAGCAATAGCAACATACTAAACGATCGAGTGCTAAGCTAACGGAATGGGTCAAGTCAATCACATCATTCTCCTAATGATGTGATCCCGTTAATCAAATGACAACTCATGTCTATGGCTAGGAAACATAACCATCTTTGATCAACGAGCTAGTCAAGTAGAGGCATACTAGTGACACTCTGTTTGTCTATGTATTCACACATGTATCATGTTTCCGGTTAATACAATTCTAGCATGAATAATAAACATTTATCATGAAATAAGGAAATAAATAATAACTTTATTATTGCCTCTAGGGCATATTTCCTTCAAAAACAAAATAGCTAGCTAGCCATTTTCAGAAAGGAAAAAAACAAATTGGGCTGGTCATGTGCTAAACATATGAAATAAAAGCCTGGGCTAGATGGGCCACGGGTCCCACAGAACCCAGTTGATACCCTTCTCCATCCCGAAAAAACAAAATTACTGCGCGCTGCTAGGTCCCTACTGTCATCCTCACCATGTATAGTCATCTCCTTATTCCTCTCGGTTGTTGACCATGTTGACAACACCGGAGGACGACGCCGCGGCGAGCGAACCTAGGCGGAGGACGATGGTGAGGCCTCAGACGGGAACGAACAGGAGCCGGGGAAGATCACAGCCAGCCGTGGGAGGCAGGAGCAGGCAGTCCTGCCAGTGCTGGTTTGGCTTTGGCGGCTCGAGGAAGAAGAGACTGAAGAAACACGATAGACGTTGAATGTCAATCCAACGGTCAAGGTTGGCACAATCTTTTGTTGACTAAGCGAACACCAAGTAGCATACTTTTTAATATATAGAAAGAAAATCAAAGACTTGGGAAGGCGTACAGAACAAGCTAGTGTACCAGTAAAGAGACGTTGCCAAGTTTTAAAAAAAGAAAGATGTGCTCCTGTAGCTGGTTCGAATCCAAACCTATACTATGACTATATATGGTGCTATGCTACTCTGCAAGTAATGAAACTAACATATCCAACGTTCGCTTCTCCTCTTCTCTACTTACTCTGCCTAGCATCAGAAGCTCTGGCCGCAGCAACCATGTCCGTTGGCTGCTCGTCCACCTGCTCTTCAGCAGGCAACAACCAGATATGCGCCAAGTCGCCACCCGTACCATCGCCTGTGGGTCTCATCACACCCCCGCCGGCACGCGCACCGCAGCCGATTGCTCATCGCAACCCGCTGTCGTTGGTGTGGTACCACTGCTGCAAATCACGCAGAGTCATCCGTCGCGTCTAGTCTTCTAAAAATGCCCGAATCATGGGGTAATAATATGTTTAAGTGTTGTTCTGCTGCTTTCAGTTGCTGATTTTTTAATAGTTTGGTTGATGATCTTCCAATTTGATTCGTGCAGAAAAGGGAAGATTCGTGTGATTTGTATTTCTAGGAAGTTGCTGATGTGGGGGAATGCAACTACGCTGATTATTTGGTTAGCCGAGGAACCCCAATACCAGCAGGTTGGGGTGTTGGACAAGTAACTGAAGGAACGGCAGAAGAGGAAGATGTAGAGCAGAAGGTTAAAGATGCAGCTCCTCTGATCATGGCCAAGCAACAGCTGCTGAACGGCCTTGACAGCAATGAGGAGATGAAAGAGCTTGTGAAGATAATGGGAAAAATCGATGTGCTCTGTAGGATGATTATATCTTTATTTGCAGTGTATGTAGCACTCGTGATGTATTCAGTGGCTACGACATGAGCACTTTGTTGAAACTAGTGATGAATGAAACCTGTGTAGCAGGCTGGGCGTAGTGTTGTGAACATCTAATGATTTCTATTAACGGAAATCAGGGGGTATCCCCTTTTGCTCATATAAATAAATAAATAGCGGAAGCCCTGTCGGGTCAGCTTTGTTCTCATTCGAAGACGTCGAGCAAATTGCAGTCCAACAGCAAACTATGTCATCAAATTCAAGTTTCACAGCCAAATATGAGTACAACTAAACAACAATGTCATCATGTTTTAGTTGTCAAACAATCACCAAACACAAATCAGCAGACATAACAGGTGATGTTCTCAAAGGAAAATACTAAACAACATGTTCATCAAGTTTCAGTTGTCATAGCAAACACAATTTCACATAGTAGATAAAAAGATGTTTTCTGACAGGCAAATACGACAAAAGCAATGTAATCATCATCCGCAGCAGCTGCGTCAACATCTTCGCCATGTGTATCAGTCTGAATCGTAATTTCCCACGGTGTCATCTTCTTCTTCGTCCTCAACGTCCTCGAACGTTGGCTTCTTCTTGATCAACTATTGTATGTCCACAGCATGACAGGCAATCTTTTCGCCGGCGTCATTAACGTGATAGTTCTCAAAGATATTAGGAACATATGTGTTATCTTGTACATCAGGAGCAGTGTAAGCATCATCTTGTTGTGCAACTTCATTAAACGAATTCTTCTGCTCAAACCTTTGCAATACTCTCCAGTCATCGCTACGTGCAAATGTGTCTTCCAAGAAAAATATCTGTGTTGCTTGATTTGCCAAAATAAAAGGATCGTTGGTCTGGTACGCTGCCTTGACATTGATGGACTTGAAATAATCATCAGCTCTGGGTTTTGTGATCCTGGAAAACAGGTCATACCAACGACATCACAACAGAACCACACACCGATGATCCTCGAAACTGGAGATATACTGCAACTGAACAATGTCTGTTATGTTAGCATACATTTCAGTTGTCTCTTTGTCATACGTATCCATGCTCATGATGGCACTGTTTTGTGTCCTCCTGCCTCTGTCTCGTGCAAGGGTGTTGTAGCGCACATCTCCAACAACACAAGATTCATAATGTCTTACCCGAGTATCAGGACCCATTGCTAGTGAGTAAAGGGCATCATCAACTGCCTGCCCATCCTCCCGCATCTTCTTAACCTATAGTTAGAAAATAGACAAGCTGGTCATCTTATGTACTCAATATATTAAAAAACTGACAGTGCACTTCAAAAGCTTACATGGTTCTTGAACCATTTCGCAAATCCTGTCATAACTAGTTTGTCAATGTTTCTTGGATTTTGCGGCGGTAACTCCTCTTTGTAGATGCTGCACAACATAGTGATCGCGTCAAACATCTAAATATATAAGAATGTGCTGCAAGTTTAGTAGATTACGATGTATAAGTTGCAGTACTGCACTTACTTGATATAAGGTAGTATCCCAGGACAGTTATTCAACACATACCAAACCATTTTGTCCAAATATTTAGGTTTGTCCTCTTGTCGACTCTTCCCTGTAACTCGAACAGAATAATTGAAAACATTGAGCCCGGGATTGTCTTCACCCACCTCTTTGCTAAGCTGATCAGCTGTTTCAATGTATTTTGAGCAGAATGTCAACGCTTCTGTAGCAATGTAGGCCTCTACAATGGAACCCTCGGGTCTAGCTCTGTTCCTAACATAGCCCTTGAAAGTGCCTAGCCGCCTTTCAATAGGGTACATCCAGCCATACTGTACTGGACCTCTAAGTAGTGCCTCATCAGGTAGATGAACAACCAAATGCACCATCACATCAAAGAAGACTGGAGGATATATCTTCTCAAGGTCGCATAGGATAGTTGGTATCTTGTCTCTAAGACGCTCCAAAGCATCTATCCTGATATTCCTACTGCAGAGTTCCTTGAAGAATTGTCCCAACTCTGCAACTGCTCTGTATAAGTCAGGGCGGCCAAATTCTCTAAGGATAACAGGTAAAACCCTTTGAAGTAGGACGTGGCAGTAATGAGTTTTCAACCCTTGTACCTTGTTTCCATCTGCACTGACTCTCCTTTCAGGGTTGGAAGCAAATCCATGTGGGAATCTCACACGTGACAGGACCTCGCAGAATTCTTTTCTTTTTACCTTGTCCAAGATGTACACAGATGGTGCCATATCCCGTGGTTTACCTTCATCTTGCACCTGCAAATCCTTTCTGATACCCAGGTGTGTCAAATCAATCCTAGATTTTAAGGTATCTTTCGTCTTGCCTTCAATATTAAGAAGTGTGCCGATAATGTTGTCACATATTTTTTTCGATGTGCATCACATCAAGATTATGCCGCAAATCCAAATCTTTCCAATACTCCAAGTCCCACAAAGTGGACCTGTGGGTAAACAATAATCTCTCTTCTACCCTGCCACACTTCCTTTTCCCGCTACCATTACCAGGATGGTTTCCTGGTGTAATATGCCTGACCTTCTCTAATTCCACTTGCAACTCATCGGCGGTGAGCCTCTTTGGCGCATCACGGTTTTCATGCTTTGCATTGAACACATGTCTTCGGTATTTTCTAGGATGCGGCTTGTCCTTGGCAAGGAAACGGAGGTGTCCAATGTAACAGATCTTGCTAAGTATTGCGTATGACAGCGGATTCCTGTCACAGTGAACACATGCATTGTAACCATGTGTCGTTTGCCCTGACATAGTGCCCAAAGCCGGATAATCAGGGATGCACCAAATTATAACAGCACGCAGAAAGAAATCAGCTGGTGGGCTGCTATATAGGTCTCGAGTGAGAACACCCTCCATAGTTGTTGAAGTTCCTCCACAAGAGGCTCCATGAACAAATCAAAATCCTTTCCAGGACTTTTTGGACCTGGGATGAGCAAGGCCATCATGTAGTTTGATTATTTGGTGCAGACATTTGGAGGCATGTTGTAAGGGATAACAAGCACTGGCCACATGCTATATGTGGCGCTCTAGTGGCCAAATGGGTTAAATCCATCTGAAGCTAAGCCAAGTCTAATGTTTCTCGGGTCAGCAGCAAACTCTTTGTGTTTATCATTGAAGCTTTTCCACTTACTACCATGAGATGGATGGCTCATTACATTCTGATCTCTGTACTCCTAGTTCCTAGAATGCCACAGTACATCCTCTCTTGTTTCAGCATCATGAAACAACCTCTGCAATCTTGGTGTAATTGGAAAATGTCTCAGAACATTATGAGGAATCCTCTTCACAGCATTGCCATCTTTCCATCTTGATGATTTGCATTTCGGGCATTTAGTTAAGTTGGCATAATCCTTCCGGAACAGAACACAATTATTCTTACAAACATGGATCATATCATATCAAATTCCAACTGCATGAAGGAAATTCATAATTTTACTGTAGGTGTGTGGCAGCTCAGACGCATCTGGGAAAGATTTGCAGAAAGCAGCCATCATCGCGTCGAATGATTTGCTGGTCATCCACTCAGATGTCTTCACCTGAAGAAAGGTGACCATAGCTGAGAATACTGACAGCTTATTTCCTGGGGTGACAGCAACGTTGCATTGTTCCAACATGCGGGCCCACCATTTTTCTTCTGCATGTGAAAGTTCACAGAATGCACGAGCATTTCATAGCATTGTTTCAATGTTGGTCAAACTCACTGGCTCCACCACCACCACCTCCTCCTCCTCTTCCACCTGAGCATCAGGCAGATCAAGATGGTGATCTGCTGCTTCCACGTAGTCAATAACATTGACGTTCACAGCTTCACCATGATGAACCCACCTAGTATATGTGACTGACATCCCATATGAGTGTAGATGATTTTGCACAGTTGACTGGGGTCTTGTAACTGAATTCATACAACTGCTACACGGGCAGAGCACATCTGATTTCGGACCACCGTACTCAGCTCTAATAAAGTTTATGAAGTTTTCAACCCCCTCGACATATGCAGCGGAGAATCTTCGAGAAGAAGTTATCCAAGTCATGTCCATCTGTTAGACATAAAAATTAGTTCTTCTACTAGATATTACAGGAAAAACATATATGCTTTTTTATGAAGTCCAGAAAAAAATACCTAGGTCGATGTCTAAAGCTATGGCAAGATATTTGGACGAGCAGATCTAAGTAGCAAAATATATGTAAAGCTAATTCAGCAAACAGATTTGAGTGCCAAATTATGGCAGGCTGTTTCAGCAGTCAATGAGGCCGAGCACACAGCCATCGAACTATCGAAGGCCATCGCAGCAACAAAGATCGAGTGTAAACGGTGTAGAGCTATTTCACCTAACAGATTGGCTACTAGACCATGGCAATCTACGTCACAATAAATATATGGCAGGATATTTTAGCAACTAATCGGCCTTGGCGTGCCATCTCAGCTAAGCAGATTGAGTGCAGAACAGGGCAAGGAAGCTTCTTAAGCAGAGCATATTGACAGTAAACTACTTTGGCAAACAGCGAGATTAACAGCGTCTATCAGCTAACATTCAGCGCTACACCGACATGAACGGGGCCTCAGTCTAGAATGCGCGTACCGTGGGAGAAGTTGACCGTCGTGCGTCTCAACACGAACGTCGCCAGCGGTGGCGGCGCTGACCACCGTGCGCCTCCACAAGAACGTAGCCAGAGGTGGCGGCGCGGCTAGAGGACGGCAGTCTACGAGAGAGTACTATGGGAGCGAGAGGATCGCCGAACCACGGCGCTGACATATCGACGCGGCGGGGAGGGCGGCTTTG
>NC_041380.1:545532477-545701018 GCF_002162155.2 Triticum dicoccoides | reverse complement strand
GGGGAGTTTGGCGCATGGTCGGTTTCTCCAAGTGCAGTCCCACGTGTCAGTGAAGAGGCAAGCCAAAGCACGTTCCATTTGCGTGAGCCGTGTGTAGGACCGAACGTGTGTGGGGTGCAATGCGACCGCGATAGGAGTGTTGTGAGTGTACCGCCTTTTTCTTTTAAACTAGGTGCTTCGCCCCCTCAAAAAAAAAATTTGCTTCGCGTGATCCATCGACACTACTACTAGTAATCCGGTAATCCCGACTAAAACGCCGTGGCCGGGTCTTTTCCCGCGCGATATGCTGGGAGGTTGGCTTAGTTGGGTTTTTTAGGACGAGTAATGCTACACCTACGTAATCCTAGTTACGTAATTAATGTAATGTGAAATGTGTTAGCTGTTGATTGTAGATTGGGGGGAGGGAGGGGGCCACCACCATGAAAATCAGGGGAGGAGAGAGAGAGAGGCAATTTACGTTAACCCTTTCGTAGGTTCCCGTAGATGTAGAAAGATGTGAAATGCGTGAATGTGTAGTGGACATACTATTGGAGTGCCTAAGATAATTTGTTTATGTATAGACCCTATGTGTTTATTTTACTTCGCATGTTAGATTTGTCTCGGTTCAATAAAAAGCGGAGTTGGTGATGACGGTGTGCCTGTCATCCTGCAATATAGGTCGTCCGATCTATATCTAACGGATAGGAAGGAAACTATGACAATTTACCCGCACTCCTCTCCACATTTGCAGATAAGGCTTTCCCTCGTTCATCCTTTTCTCCCACAAGATCTTGATCTTCCGTGCAACGCACGGGCATCTTGCTAGTACTCCTACAATATATATATTATTGTGAAAGTTCATATACACCGGCCGAGATTAATGCAAACACGGCAGATTTTCATTACATTTCGAACTTCTATAGGACAGAAAAATAAAAGAAACCTGACCCTAAACCTATTCTACGGTGGCGACCGGCATCCTCCATTTGCGATCTCTATGTACGGGGGAGGGGTTCAAGACCCGTGAAGTGAAGGTGCGGTCTCCGGCGGGGAAGAGTAGAACACGGGATACGGACCGGCCAGTTGGCACACCATGCCCTGCCGCCTCCCATGCCCTACTCATCCTCGGAGGAGTCACCGACCTCGGCGGTGCCGGACGATGGACGGCGGCAAGTAGGACGCGTGGCTGACGGTGCTCCCATCGTTGGCCTCCAGCGTGGCCACCGCTTGTGCGGTCGCGTCCGCGTCCGGCTACGCCGCTATTGCATCGCGAGAGGCGACTTGAGCGAGGGCGACGACCTCGAGCTTCATCCCCGAAGACAAGCTCTCCTGCAGAGCATTCGCACTTGCAGTCATGGCAGATGTGGTGCCAGGTAGGAGGACGATGCGCTATGGTGTGGAGGTTAGCTGGGCGTTGCCGCTTTAAGTAGCGCATTCCGGTGAGGCCAAGCGTCCGGGTGCGTCATTAAGTCGCCGGAGTTGGTTCCTCGGGCACCGAGCCTCTTAACGACGACATACGAACGGACGGCATGAATGTGGGCAGCTGGCGCCGGCTGGGAACGCACCATGCGACAGCACGAGGGACGAGGGTTTTGGTGTGCCAGGGTAGTCAGCTGCGGTCGTGGCAACGTTGGAGATGCCCTTTGCTCACATGTGATCCCTGCGTGTCATTGAAAAAGCAAGATGACCCGGCATGGTCTCAGGTCCAGAGGATGCAGTTGGCCGCGCTACACCACTCCGCGGACGCGTCGCGGTGCCCCGTGCATCCTCGGCGAGCTGGTGTTGACGTGTGTTTGTATTGTGGCCAAAGTGCACCTTACCAAAATTTTGATCATGACCCAAAGATTGGTCTTTGTTTGGATGGTTGCCATTTTTTGGCATGCCAATGAACTCTAGCCAACTCTAGTTCATTTTTCTTGCCAATGTCGGCCAAATCATGGGCAACCAATACCTCAACCAAAATTTTGGTCATGACCCAAAGATTGGTCTTTGTTTGGATGGTTGCCATTTCTTTGGCATGCCAATGAACTCTAGCCAACTCTAGTTCATTTTTCTTGCCAATGTCGGCCAAATCATGGGCAACCAATACCTCAACCAAAATTTTGGCTACCCAACGCTTTGATGGGGCAACCTTGGGCACAAACCAAACATACTGTTGGTCGTGCCACAGCACTAACGCCACCCTCGGCACACTGAAACTGACCGTGTCTAGCTATGATATGAGCGTGTCGCTCACCGCGGTCGCCGTGTCCAGAGGCGGTGCTGGAGCTGCGCCCCGTTGTTGGCCCCAACGACCCACATGAACGGTTATCGGTGGCGAGGAGGTCGTGGGCCAGCTCCTCCATTGGACTAGTCTGCGCTATGTCGTCCCGACGGGTGTGCCCCACATGTCGGTTTCCCTGTTTTCCCGGCCATATTCGAGCGTCAGTGCTCCGCGTTGCGCATTAGGCCTTTCACTATGTAGGCCAAGCGAGACAACTTATTGTTTATTTGAATCATTCAAGTATAATCATGTGGTGTTTGCTTATTTCTCATTCCTCTCCAACCCTCTTCTCCATCGATCATGTCGCCCTCCAGTCGAGTCCATCCTCTTGCATGCCTCATTTGAACATTCCGTCGAGTATCATTCGCATGTACCCACCCTAGTCCTCTTTCAATATATCTCTGGATCTCGAGATGAAATCGAGAGGGAACAAGTGGGGGCACGTGATACCTAAGGCGGATTCAAAATTTTGAATAGGTGATCATAGCATCCGCAAATCATATATAAAGGGTATTCAATGTTCGTTTCGTTTTTGAACGTACAATATACTCCCTCCTATCCTTTCTAGTTTACATATAAGTTTTATGTGTAGTCAAAGTATCTCTACTTTGATCAAAAAGGTATCAACATTCAACAACGCCCAATCAATATTGTTAGATTCGTACGTACTCCTAGATTTTTACCGAGATGGTTTCCAATTTGACTATTGACAAGATTAATAGTACATGAGATGTATAATGTGAAAATTATATCATTGGAAACTCCTTTCACGTACGAATTTGATCGTATGCTTTGTGTAAGTTGCATGTCATATATTATTACTCTAACATTTGGTCAAAGTTAGCCTCGAAAAACGCATTAGACCCTGCATGCTTTGTGTAAGTTGCATGTCATATATTATTACTCTAACATTTGTGTAAGTTGCATGATATTATTACTCTAACATTTGGTCAAAGTAGTATAGTGGAAGTGGATCATGTGACGTAGGTATCCCTGCCTTACCCTCCCTTTCGGTCACTTACTGGCGGACCCCATGCTTGTTAGGCCCCGCATGTCAGTTACTCAATGGGTTCGGCCACGTCAGGGGATCCTCATCCGTAGTATACTCCCCCTGTTTTTATTTACTCTGCATAAAACGGAGGGAGTGGTGGTATAATAAATGACGCGAGCGGGGGAGGGGAGGGACGTTGGTTTGCTCTCAACTGCGGTCCCACAAGCGAGCGAAAACGCAAGACGAAGCATGTTCCATTCGGTGAGCGACGTGGAGGGTCCAGCGTGCCGGGCTGCAATGCGAACGCGACAAGAGCGATGTACAGTCAAAACCGATTGACCGGTCATCACCGGAACCACTATTCACACCAGAACCTTCGCTGCTCGGCCTACGCCAGCCACTGCCCTAAAACCACACCAAATCTCCAGCCCATTCCCCCACCTTTCGATCCCCTAGCCCGCATCAAGCGTCCCCTAGTTCGCTGGAAAGCCATGGTGCGCTGCAAGATCACTTACTACAAGATGTTGATGCCGGAGCGCCGCACAGAAATCGCGGTGGCTGTCGGCACCACAGACCTCCGTTCCCAAACTCGCTTTGTGGCGGGCCAATCCCCGAGTTCTCTGGAGCCAAGCTATGAGGAGGAGGAAGCCGATCTAATGTTCATGGCAGAGGTCGCGGCGCAGAAGGCCCCCGATGGGTATGAGACGATGAACTTCGACTTCGTGCCGGCGTCCGAGTCCCCCATGGTGCAGGCGGACCAGCGGTTCAACATGACGATACTAAAGGAGGACCAAGAGGCAGAGGCTCAACTCGACGCGGAGCGTGCGCATGCCGCTGCCATCAAGGCTCTCCTGCAGGCGTAATCGGATGTCATGGATGTGAACCCCGCGGCGAAGGCTCAACTTGAGGCGGAGCGCGCGGATGCCGCTGCCATCGAGGCCCTCCAGCAGGCGGAACCGGACGTCCTTGACTTGAACTGGGCAGTAGAGGCTCGACTCGACGTAGAGCGCGCGGATGCCGCTCTCATCGACACCCTCCTGCAGGCGGAACCGGACGTCCTCGACTTGAACCAGACGACAGAGGCTCGACTTGACGCGGATCGCACGGATGCCGCTGCCATCGAGGCCCTCCTACATGCAGAACCGGACGTCCTCGACTTGAACCCGGATGTGCTCTCGTCCGTGCAGAGCTCCCGCACGCTCCACTTGAACGAGTAGCTGGAGGCCGAGGACAACCACGGTGCGGAGACACATGTCGGCAGCGACGGCTGGTTCGCGCCGACAGCCAAAGACGACATGGCCGTCTCTTTCCGCGAGCAGTGATAGTTTTTCTTTATGTTGTTGTTTTTATGGATCTTTTGCTGTGTGAAAACATATATTTGTTATGCAAGTCGCCTGACTTGGGTCAGTCTACCATTTCAGGCGGTTGGATGAATATCCTATGTCTCCTAACCCTTCTTTCCTTCTTCCTCACCTCTTCTTCTTCCCCAATAGACCACCGCACGGGCCGTACGGATACTCCCCAACATGCGGTTGGATAAAGATACTCTATGAACGAAAATTATGTGTCAGCGATAGGATAGCTGAGTTTGGTTTGTTCACATGCGATAACACGTGTCAGTGAGGGTGCGTTCCCTTGGTTGGGTTTGCGGCGTGCAGGAGCGACTGTGTGAGGGTGCGGTCCGACCGCGGCGTGCAGGAGCGACCGTGTGAGGGTGCGGTGCGATCGCGACAGTCGTGCGCAAGTGTACCTCCTTCTCATTTTGAAAACTTTAGGCAAGATTGGCACAAATGTGTGGCAAAGTTTGGCAATGCAAGGCCTAGACCCAAACAGGATAAGTACGTACGTACTAGGAGTACTAGTGTTAAAAAAGAAAGGCGGGGTTTTCCTTCGCGGGATTTAATCGATACAAATCCTCATTTCATATGTCAATTAATGCGTATTTTTTTCTCCAAAGACCAAAGAGCTAACCATCTCATTCCTCATTGCTTGATTAATGCAGCGCCATGCAAACCAACCTTCTCACTTCCGCATGCATGTAGGGGATATTAATGTCCTTTGTTGCTAACCCCATTAATTTTGCCTTGATTAGTGTTAGTGGCCCTTTGCAAATTGTAATTTTGATATACTGGCCTTGTCTACAAAAAATGGAGGTAGTAACTATATTTGACTTCCTTCCCCATTGTGGTGACGTCGACGATATCTTTTTTTGGTGGTTTGGCGAAGTGCGTTCGATGGAGAACACCATTGAGGGAGACCACGGTAAGTCGTTCGCAAGTGCCGCCTGCAAGCCGAGACAAACGCCTTATTTGCATCCAGGAAGTCCTTTACTAGTACTCCCTCTGGTCCTTTTTTCTTCGCGTCTAAGGTCCAGCCCATACACCAAGGAGAGGAGCAATTAGCAAAAAAATGGACTATTTTGCCCCTGGATTCATCTGAGGAGACCCTGGTTGCATGCGAGATTGGCTCAGACTTTGCATGCATGTCGTCTCTCTCTCTCCCCTGTCCATCTCTCTGCACACATGCGCCTCTCGCTCTCTCTCCTGTTTCTGCATGCAAGCAGCTCTCTCTTCCTTGGGAAGATGCGAAGCACATGGGAAAGAGAGATGGGATTACTGCAGGCACACATGCGGTGGAAAGGGATGGAGGGCCCGGTTGGAAAGAGCAGCGAAAAAATGCCAATGCACAGAGCATTGCGGGGAAAACGAAATTTTCTTATACGCGGACAAAAAAGGACCGGAGGGAGTACTACTAGGAGTACTAGTGCGGTGAGATGGTTTCTCGAAGAAGACGATGGAGAAGCAGAGTCAACGAAGAGTAAAATGATGGTTGCTTCGTCCGTGCTTTTGTGATTTGACACCTCACTGCTTTGTGATTTGTGATAGAAGGGACAGGGGAGTAGACTCTGTGCTCTATACTATACTACATGCATCCAAGCATGGGAGAAAGAGGAGAGACGTTGCATTTTTTTATTCCTTCAATCAATCAATCAGGGAGCTTTGGTTCCATCTTTTTGGCTTCGGCAACACCGTCCACAATGGTTCCCACGATGCCAAAAGCTATTTTCACATTTGGCTACACATTGTGGATGCCCTTAACCGTACCACTTGGTTTTGCTCCTGTGTGCTATCTATACAAATCTCAATTATATTGATCTAAACAATTATAGAATCAAGATTAGTAAAAAGGAGGTGATTTTGCCGCGCGGATGGTGGGAGAGGTTTCTTATTTGAGCAATGCTACATCCACGTAATGGTTTATGTAAAGTTACGAACTGATGTGATGTGGGACTATTTGATTGGATTAAAGGAGAGGATTAGGCCCACCCCACCTGAAAATCAGGGGGGCATATATAGATTAGATAGAAAGTATACATAGCAGCTACGTAGCCCTTTGTAATTCTAGGATTAGGCTTCTTATTTTTGGAGGACGTTGTCCTAGTGGTTTGCTAACACTCGGGCCCATGTGTCACTACTTTACCAAGCCGATCCGCGTCCCACATGAGGCAGAACAACGGCAGAAGCAACACGTGGTTAAGTTGAAGAAGATGAGGGAGAAGCGGATTCAGCAACGAGTGAAATGATGGTTGCTTCGTCCCTCCAACTTAACTATGGGAAAGGTGCAGCTTTGTGATTTGACGCCTCATTGCTCATTACTACGCCGGCGCCATGACTGGGGTGCTTCACCCCGGCTGCTCTGCACTGTATTCTGGTATGGCACGTGGACCCGGTAGCTTGATGTCCCACATGTCGGCGAAAGGGACTAGAAGATTTATGAAAGCGAGCGCTCCACTCTTACGACGGAGGAGTAGACGACACGACGGCCCAGTGAACTGTCACTTGTACTATATAGTACTATAGTTTTGCTGTTTCACACGATCCATCGATACAAACCCGATTAAACAGGAAAGGGCAGGATTTTTCCCGCGCGGTAGATGATACTGACCATACATTTCAAAGGCAATTTTAATGTATGCAAACTGAATAATTATAAGTAATAATATGATATCTAGTAAAACTAAAAACACATATGATTTATTGTGTTAGAGTGTAGTAGCAGTGTTGTATTGCATAGTTGTTAGATGTAACATGCGAGAACGTGTAGAGATGTAGTTTTGGAGGGCCTACAGAGAGAAAAGCGTAATACGGTCACCGAACTTCAGAATAAGCTAATTACGGTCACTATATACATTTTGCGGTGATTATACGGTCACTTGCTCACAGTTCATCATCGGATTGCACTCTGTTGACCGGCCAAATAGTCTGCATGGCGCCATGTTGACTAGTTAAATTGACCATGTTCCTTGTGGGTCCCTGAAGGAAATATGCCCTAGAGGCAATAATAAAGTTATTATTTATTTCCTTATTTCATGATAAATATTTATTATTCATGCTAGAATTGTATTAACCGGAAACATAATACATGTGTGAATACATAGACAAACAAAGTGTCACTAGTATGCCTCTACTTGACTAGCTCGTTAATCGAAGATGGTTATGTTTCCTAACCATAGACATGTGTTGTCATTTGATTAATGGGATCACATCATTAGGAGAATGATGTGATTGACATGACCCATTCCATTAGCTTAGCACCCGATCATTTAGTATGTTGCTATTGCTTTCTTCATGACTTATACATGTTCCTATGACTATGAGATTATGCAACTCCCGTTTGCTGGAGGAACACTTTGTGTGCTACCAAACGTCACAACGTAACTGGGTGATTATAAAGGAGCTCTGCAGGTGTCTCCAAAGATACATGTTGGGTTGGCGTATTTCGAGATTAGGATTTGTCACTATGATTGTCGGAGAGGTATCTCTGGGCCCTCAGTAATGCACATCACATAAGCTTGCAAGCATTGCAACTAATGAGTTAGTTGCGAGATGATGTATTACGAAATGAGTAAAGAGACTTGCCGGTAACGAGATTGAACTAGGTATTGAGATACCGACGATCGAATCTCGGGCAAGTAACATACCGATGACAAAGGGAACAACGTATGTTGTTATGCGGTCTGACCGATAAAGATCTTCATAGAATATGTGGGAGCCAATATGAGCATCCAGGTTCCGCTATTGGTTATTGACCAGAGACGTGTCTCGGTCATGTCTACATTGTTCTCGAACCCGTAGGGTCCGCACGCTTAAGGTTTCGATGACAGTTATATTACGAGTTTATGAGTTTGATGTACCGAAGGAGTTCAGAGTCCCGGATGAGATCAGGGACATGACGAGGAGTCTCGAAATGGTCGAGACGTAAAGATTGATATATTGGACGACTATATTCAGACATCGGGAATGTTCCGAGTGATTCGGGTATTTTTCAGAGGTACCGGGGAGTTACGGGAATACGAGGAAGAAGCAATGGGCCTTAATGGGCCTTAGTGGGAAGGACCAGGAGGTGGCGCGCGCCCCTCCCAAGCCCAGTCCGACTTGGACAAGGGCTTTGGGGCGCGGCCCCTCTCTCCCTTCCTTCCCCTCTTCCCCCCTTTCCCCCCTTCTCCTAGTTGGACTAGGAAAGGAGGAAACCTACTCCAACTAGAAGTAGGAATCCTACTCCCTGGCGCGCCCCTCCTAGGGTCGGCCTCCTCCCCCTTGCTCCTTTATATACGGGGGCAGGGGGCACCCCTAGACACACAAGTTGATCCACGTGATCGTTTTCTTAGCTGTGTGTGGTGCCCCCTGTTGGGGAACGTAGTAATTTCAAAAAAATTCCTACGCACACGCAAGATCATGTGATGCATAGCAACGAGAGGGGAGAGTGTTGTCTACGTACCCACGCAGACCGACTGCGGAAGCGTTGACGCAACGTAGAGGAAGTAGTCGTACGTCTTCCCGATCCGACCGATCAAGCACCGAAACTACGACACCTCCGAGTTCGAGCACACGTTCAGCTCGATGACGATCCCCGGACTCCGATCAAGCAAAGTGTCGGGGAAGAGTTCCGTCAGCACGACGGCGTGGTGACGATCTTGATGCACTACAGCAGCAGGGCTTCGCCTAAACTCCGCTACAGTATTATCGAGGAATATGGTGGCTGGGGGCACCGCACACGGCTAAGGAATAGATCATGTGGATCAACTTGTGTGTTCTAGGGTGCCTCTACCTCAGTATATAAAGGACTAGAGGGGGGAGGCTGGCCGGCCACAGGAGGCGCGCCAGGAGAGTCCTACTCCCTCTGGGAGTAGGATTCCCCCCCCCCCCCAATCCTAGTTGGAATAGGATTCGCGGAGGGGGAAAAGAGAGAGAGGGGGCCGGCCACCTCTCCTAGTCCTAATAGGACTAGGGGAAGGGGGAGGCGCGCAGCCCATGTAGGGCTGCCTCTTCTCTTTTCCACTAAGGCCCATCATGGCCCATTTAGCTCCCGGGGGGTTCGAGTAACCTTCCCGGTACTCCGGTAAAATCCCGATTTCACCCGGAACACTTCCGATATCCAAACATAGGCTTCCAATATATCAATCTTTACGTCTCGACCATTTCGAGACTCCTCGTCATGTCCGTGATCACATTCGGGACTCCGAACAACCTTCGGTACATCAAAATGCCTAAACTCATAATATAACTGTCATCGTAACCTTAAGCGTGCGGACCCTACGGGTTCGAGAACAATGTAGACATGACCGAGACATGTCTCCGGTCAATAACCAATAGCGGGACCTGGATGCCCATATTGGCTCCTACATATTCTACGAAGATCTTTATCAGTCAGACCGCATAACAACATACGTTGTTCCCTTTGTCATCGGTATGTTACTTGCCCGAGATTCGATCGTCTGTATCCAATACCTAGTTCAATCTTGTTACCGGCAAGTCTCTTTACTCGTTTTGTAATACATCATCCCGCAACTAACTCATTAGCTGCAATGCTTGCAAGGCTTAAGTGATGTGCATTACCGAGAGGGCCCAGAGATACCTCTCCAACAATCGGAGTGACAAAACCTAATCTCGAAATACGCCAACCCAACATGTACCTTTGGAGACACCTGTAGTACTCCTTTATAATCACCCAGTTACGTTGTGACGTTTGGTAGCACCCAAAGTGTTCCTCCGGTAAACGGGAGTTGCATAATCTCATAGTTATAGGAACATGTATAAGTCATGAAGAAAGCAATAGCAACATACTAAACGATCGGGTGCTAAGCTAATGGAATGGGTCATGTCAATCAGATCATTCAACTAATGATGTGACCTCGTTAATCAAATAACAACACTTTGTTCATGGTTAGGAAACATAACCATCTTTGATTAACGAGCTAGTCAAGTAGAGGCATACTAGTGACACTAAGTTTGTCTATGTATTCACACATGTATTATGTTTCCGGTTAATACAATTCTAGCATGAATAATAAACATTTATCATGATATAAGGAAATAAAAAATAACTTTATTATTGCCTCTAGGGCATATTTCCTTCAGTCTCCCACTTGCACTAGAGTCAATAATCTAGATCACATCACCATGTGATTAACATCAATAGTTCACATCATCATGTGATTAACACCCATAGTTCACATCGCCATGTGACCAACACCCAAAGGGTTTACTAGATTCAGTAATCTAGTTCACATCGCTATGTGATTAACACCCAAGGAGTACTAAGGTGTGATCATGTTTTGCTTGTGAGAGAGTCTTAGTCAACGGGTCTGCCACATTCAGATCCGCATGTATTTTGCAAATTTCTATGTCAACAATGCTCTGCATGGAGCTACTCTAGCTAATTGCTCCCACTTTCAATATGTATCTAGACCGAGACTTAGAGTCATCTAGATTAGTGTCAAAACTTGCATCGGCGTAACCCTTTACGACGAACCTTTTTTTTCACTTCCATAATCGAGAAACATATCCTTATTCCACTAAGGATAATTTTGACCGCTGTCCAGTGATCTACTCCTAGATCATTATCGTACTCCCTTGCCAAACTCAGTGGTAGGGCATACAATAGATCTGGTATACAGCATGGCATACTTTATAGAACCTATGACTGAGGCATAGGGAATGACTTTCATTCTCTTTCTATCTTCTGCCATGGTCGGGCTTTGAGTCTTACTCAACTTCACACCTTGTAACACGGGCAAGAAACCTTTTCTTTGACTGTTCCATTTTGAACTACTTCAAAATCTTGTCAAGGTATGTACTCATTGAAAAAACTTATCAAGTGTCTTGATCTATCTCTATAGATCTTGATACTCAATATGTAAGCAGCTTCATCGAGGTCTTTCTTTGAAAAACTCCTTTCAAACACTCCTTTATGCTTTGCAGAATAATTCTACATTATTTCCGATCAACAATATGTCATTCACATATACTTATCAAAAAATTTGTAGTGCTCCCACTCACTTTCTTGTAAATGCAGGCTTCACCGCAAGTCTGTATAAAACTATATGCTTTGATCAACTTATCAAAGCGTATATTCCAACTCCGAGATTCTTGCAACAGTCCATAGATGGATCGCTGGAGCTTGCATATTTAGTTAACACCTTTAGGATCGACAAAACCTTCTAGTTGCATCATATACAACTCTTCTTTAGTAAATCCATTAAGGAATGCAGTTTTGTTTATCCATTTGCCAGATTTCATAAAATGCGGCAATTGCTAACATGATTCGGACAGACTTAAGCATAGATACGAGTGAGAAAATCTCATCGTAGTCAACACCTTGAACTTGTCGAAAACCTTTTGCGACAATTCTAGCTTTGTAGATAGTAACACTACTATTAGTGTCCGTCTTCCTCTTGAAGATCCATTTATTTTCTATGGCTTGCCGATCATCGGGCAAGTCAACCAAAGTCCATACTTTGTTCTCATACATGGATCATATCTCAGATTTCACGGCTTCAAGCCACTTTGCGGAATCTGGCTCACCATCGCTTCTTCATAGTTCATAGGTTCATCATGATCTAGTAGCATGACTTCCAGAACAGGATTACCGTACCACTCTGGCGCGGATCTTACTCTGGTTGATCTACGAGGTTCAGTAGTATCTTGTTCTGAAGTTTCATGATCATCATCTTTAGCTTCCTCACTAACTGGTGTAGGTGTCACGGAAACAGTTTTCTGTGATGTACTACTTTCCAATAAGGGAGCAGGTACAGTTACCTCGTCAAGTTCTACTTTCCTCCCACTCACTTCTTTCGAGAGAAACTCCTTCTCCAGAAAGTTTCCGAATTTAGCAACAAAAGTCTTGCCTTCGGATCTGTGATAGAAGGTGTATCCAATAGTTTCCTTTGGAATTCCTATGAAGACGCACTTCTCCGATTTGAGTTTGAGCTTATCAGGATGAAACTTTTTCATATAAGCATCGCAACCCCAAACTTTAAGAAACGACAACTTTGGTTTCTTGCCAAACCACAGTTCAGATTGTGTCGTCTCAACGGACTTAGATGGTGCCCTATTTAACGTGAATGCAGCTGTCTCTAATGCATAACCCCAAAACGATCATGGTAGATCGGTAAGAGACATCATAGATCGCACCATATCTAATAAAGTACGGTTATGACGTTCGGACACACCATTACATTGTGGTGTTCCAGGTGGCGTGAGTAGTGAAACTATTTCACATTGTTTTTAACTGAAAGCCAAACTCGTAACTCAAATACTCTTCTCTACGATCAGATCGTAGAAACTTTATTTTCTTGTTACGATGATTTTTCACTTCACTCTGAAATTCTTTGAACTTTTCAAATGTTTCAGACTTATGTTTCATCAAGTAGATATACTCATATCTGCTCAAATCATCTGTGAAGATCAGAAAATAATGATACATGTCGCGAGCCTCAATATTCATCGGACCACATACATCAGTATGTATGATTTCCAACAAATCTGTCGCTCGCTCCATTGTTCCGAAGAACGGAGTCTTAGTCATCTTGCCCATGAGGCATGGTTCGCAAGCATCAACTGATTCATAATCAAGTGATTCCAAAAGCCCATCAGCATGGAGTTTCTTCATGCGCTTTACACCAATATGACCTAAACGGCAGTGCCACATATAAGTTGCACCATCATTATTAACTTTGCATCTTTTGGTTTCAATATTATGATTATGTGTATCACTACGATCGAGATCCAACGAACTATTTTCATTGGGTGTGTAACCATATAAGGTTTTATTCATATAAACAGAACAACAATTTATTCTCTTACTTAAATGAATAACCGTATTACAATAAACATGATCAAATCATATTCATGCTCAACGCAAACACCAAATAACACTTATTTAGGTTCAACACTAATCTCAAAATTATAGTGAGTGTGCGATGATGATCATATCAATCTTGGAACCACTTCCAACACACATCGTCACTTCACCCTTAACTAGTCTCTGTTTATTCTGCAACTCCCGTTTCGAGTTACTAATCTTAGCAACTGAACTAGTATCAAATACTGAGGGTTTGCTATAAACACTAGTAAAGTACACATCAATAACATGTATATCAAATATACTTATGTTCACTTTGACATCCTTCTTATCCACCAATCACTTGGGGTAGTTCCGCTTCCAGTGACCAGTCCCTTTGCAGTAGAAGCACTTAGTCTCAGGCTTAGGACCAGACTTGGGCTTCTTCACTTGAGCAGCAACTTGCTTGCTGTTCTTCTTGAAGTTTCCCTTCTTCCCTCTGCCCTTTTCTTGAAACTAGTGATCTTGTCAACCATCAACACTTGATGTTTTTCTTGATTTCTACCTTCGTTGATTTCAGCATCACGAAGAGCTTGGGAGTTGTTTCCGTTATCCCTTGCATATTATAGTTCATCACGAAGTTCTACTAACTTGGTGATGGTGACTAGAGAATTCTGTCAATCACTATCTTATCTGGAAGATTAACTCCCACTTGATTCAAGCGATTGTAGTACCCAGACAATCTAAGCACATGCTCACTAGTTGAGCGATTCTCCTCCATCTTTTAGCAATAGAACTTGTTGGAGACTTCATATCTCTCAACTCGGGTATTTGCTTGAAATATTAACTTCAACTCCTGGAACATCTCATATGGTCCATGATGTTCAAAACGTCTTTGAAGTCCCGATTCTAAGCCGTTAAGCATGGTGCACTTAAACTATCAAGTAGTCATCATATTGAGCTAGCCAAACGTTCATAACGTCTGTATCTGCTCCTGCAATAGGTCTGTCACCTAGCGGTGCATCAAGGACATAATTCTTCTGTGCAGCAATGAGGATAAACCTCAGATCACGGATCCAATCCGCATCATTGCTACTAATATCTTTCAACACAATTTTCTCTAGGAACATATCAAAATAAACACAGGGAAGCAACAACGCGAGCTATTGATCTACAACATAATTTGCAAAATACTACCAGGACTAAGTTCATGATAAATTAAAGTTCAATTAATCATATTACTTAAGAACTCCCACTTAGACAGACATCCCTCTAATCCTCTAAGTGATCACGTGATCCAAATCAACTAAACCATAACCGATCATCACGTGAGATGGAGTAGTTTTCAGTGGTGAACATCATTATGTTGATCATATCTACTATATGATTCACGCTCGACCTTTCGGTCTCCATGTTCCGAGGCCATATCTGCATATGCTAGGCTCGTCAAGTATAACCCGAGTATTCTGCGTGTGCAAAACTGGCTTGCACCCGTTGTACATGGACGTAGAGCTTATCACACCCGATCATCACGTGGTGTCTGGGCACGACGAACTTTGGCAACGGTGCATACTCAGGGAGAACACTTCTTGATAATTTAGTGAGAGATCATCTTATAATGCTACCGTCAAACTAAGCAAAATAAGATGTATAATAGATAAACATCATATGCAATCAAAATATGTGACATGATATGGCCATCATCATCTTGCTTCTTTGATCTCCATCTCCAAAGTACTGACATGATCTATATCGTCACCGGCATGACACCATGATCTCCATCATCTTGATCTATATCAATGTGTCGTCACGTGGTCGTCTCGCCAACAATTGCTCTTGCAACTATTGCTATCGCATAGCGATAAAGTAAAGCAATTATTTGGCGCTTGCATCTTATGCAATATAGAGACAACCATAAGGCTTTTGCCAGTTGCCGATAACTTTAACAAAACATGATCATCTCATACAACAACTTATATCTCATCACGTTTTGACCATATCACATCACAACATGCCCTGCAAAAACAAGTTAGACGTCCTCTACTATGTTGTTGCAAGTTTTACATGGCTGCTACGGGCTTAAGTAAGAACCAATCTCACCTACGCATCAAAACCACAACGATAGTTTGTCAATTTGACTCCGTTTTAACCTTCGCAAGGACCGGGCGTAGCCACACTTGGTTCAACTAAAGTTGGAGAAACTGTCACCCACAAGCCACCTCTGTGCAAAGCACGTCGGGAGAACCGGTCTCGCGTAAGCGTACGTGTAATGTCGGTCTGGGCCGCTTCATCCAACAATACCGCCGAACCAAAGTATGACATGCTGGTAGGCAGTATGACTTATATCGCCCACAACTCACTTGTGTTCTACTCGTGCATATAACATCAACATATAAAACCTAGGCTCTGATACCACTGTTGGGGAACGTAGTAATTTCAAAAAAAAATCCTACACACACGCAAGATCATGTGATGCATAGCGAAGAGAGGGGAGAGTGTTGTCTATGTACCCACGCAGACCGACTGCGGAAGCGTTGACGCAACATAGAGGAAGTAGTCGTACGTCTTCCCGATCTGACCGATCAAGCACCGAAACTACGGCACCTCCGAGTTCGAGCACATATTCAGCTTGATGACGATCCCCGGACTCTGATCCAGCAAAATGTCGGGGAAGAGTTCCGTCAGCACGACGGCGTGGTGACGATCTTGATGCACTACAGCAGCAGGGCTTCGCCTAAACTCCGCTACAGTATTATCAAGGAATATGGTGGCTGGGGGCACCGCACACGGCTAAGGAGTAGATCACGTGGATCAACTTGTGTGTTCTAGGGTGCCTCTACCTCAGTATATAAAGGACTAGAGGGGGGAGGCTGGCCGGCCACAGGAGGCGCGCCAGGAGAGTCCTACTCCCTCTGGGAGTAGGATTCCCCCCCCCCCCCAATCCTAGTTGGAATAGGATTCACGGAGGGGGAAAAGAGAGGGAGGGGGCCGGCCACCTCTCCTAGTCCTAATAGGACTAGGGGAAGAGGGAGGTGCGCAGCCCATGTAGGGCTGCCTCTTCTCTTTTCCACTAAGGCCCATCATGGCCCATTTAGCTCCCGGGGGGTTCCGGTAACCTTCCCGGTACTCCGGTAAAATCCCGATTTCACCCGGAACACTTCCGATATCCAAACATAGGCTTCCAATATATCAATCTTTACGTCTCGACCATTTCAAGACTCCTCGTCATGTCCGTGATCACATCCGGGACTCCGAACAACCTTCGATACATCAAAATGCCTAAACTCATAATATAACTGTCATCGTAACCTTAAGCGTGCGGACCCTGCGGGTTCGAGAACAATGTAGACATGACCGAGACATGTCTCCGGTCAATAACCAATAGCGGGACCTGGATGCCCATATTGGCTCCTACATATTCTACGAAGATCTTTATCGGTCAGACCGCATAACAACATACATTGTTCCCTTTGTCATCGGTATGTTACTTGCCCGAGATTCGATCGTCTGTATCCAATACCTAGTTCAATCTTGTTACCGGCAAGTCTCTTTACTCGTTTTGTAATACATCATCCTGCAACTAACTCATTAGCTGCAATGCTTGCAAGGCTTAAGTGATGTGCATTATCGAGAGGGCCCAGAGATACCTCTCCGACAATCGGAGTGACAAAACCTAATCTCGAAATACGCCAACCCAACATGTACCTTTGGAGACACCTGTAGTACTCCTTTATAATCACCCAGTCACGTTGTGACGTTTGGTAGCACCCAAAGTGTTCCTCCGGTAAACGGGAGTTGCATAATCTCATAGTTATAGGAACATGTATAAGTCATGAAGAAAGCAATAGCAACATACTAAACGATCGGGTGCTAAGCTAATGGAATGGGTCATGTCAATCAGATCATTCAACTAATGATGTGACCTCGTTAATCAAATAACAACACTTTGTTCATGGTTAGGAAACATAACCATCTTTGATTAACGAGCTAGTCAAGTAGAGGCATACTAGTGACACTAAGTTTGTCTATGTATTCACACATGTATTATGTTTCCGGTTAATACAATTCTAGCATGAATAATAAACATTTATCATGATATAAGGAAATAAATAATAACTTTATTATTGCCTCTAGGGCATATTTCCTTCACCCCCTTCCATCATAATCCTCGATAATATTGTAGCGGTGCTTAGGCGAAGCCCTGCGACGGTAGAACATCAAGATCGTCACCACGCCGTCGTGCTGACGGAACTCTTCCCCGACACTTTGCTGGATCGGAGTCCAGGGATCGTCATCGAGCTGAACATGTGCTAAAACTCAGAGGTGTCGTAGTTTCGGTGCTTGATCGGTCGGGCCGTGAAGACGTACGACTACATCAACCGCGTTGTGCTAACGCTTCCGCTGTCGGTCTACAAGGGTACATAGATCACACTCTCCCCTCGTTGCTATGCATCACCATGATCTTGCGTGTGCGTAGGAATTTTTTTGAAATTACTACGTTCCCAACAGTGGCATCCGAGCCTAGGTTTTATGTGTTGATGTTATATGCACGAGTAGAACACAAGTGAGTTGTGGGCGATATAAGTCATACTGCTTACCAGCATGTCATACTTTGGTTCGGCGGTATTGTTGGACGAAGCGGCCCGGACCGACATTACGCGTACGCTTACGCGAGACCGGTTCTCCCGACGTGCTTTGCACAAAGGTGGCTAGCGGGTGTCAGTTTCTCCAACTTTAGTTGAACCGAGTGTGGCTACGCCCGGTCCTTGTGAAGGTTAAAACAACACCAACTTGACAAACTATCATTGTGGTTTTGATGCGTAGGTAAGATTGGTTCTTGCTTAAGCCCGTAGCAGCCACATAAAACTTGCAACAACAAAGTAGAGGACGTCTAACTTGTTTTTGCAGGGCATGTTGTGATGTGATATGGTCAAGACATGATACTAAATTTATTGTATGATATGATCATGTTTTGTAACCGAGTTATCGGCAACTGGCAGGAGCCATATGGTTGTCACTTTATTGTATGCAATGCAATTGCGCTGTAATGCTTTACTTTATCACTAAGCGGTAGCGATAGTCGTGGAAGCATAAGATTGGCGAGATGACAACGATGCTACGATGGTGATCAAGGTGTCGCTCCGGTGACGATGGTGATCATGACGATACTTCGGAGATGGAGATCACAAGTACAAGAAGATGATGGCCATATCATATCACTTATATTGATTGCATGTGATGTTTATCTTTTATGCATCTTATCTTGCTTTGATTGACGGTAGCATTATAAGATGATCTCTCACTAAATTTCAAGATAAAAGTGTTCTCCCTGAGTATGCACCGTTGCCAAAGTTCGTCGTGCCCAGACACCATGTGATGATCGGGTGTGATAAGCTCTACGTCCATCTACAATGGGTGCAAGCCAGTTTTGCACACGCAGAATACTCAGGTTAAACTTGAGGAGCCTAGCATATGCAGATATGGCCTCGGAACACTAAGACCGAAAGGTCGAGCGTGAATCATATAGTAGATATGATCAACATAGTGATGTTCACCAATGAAACTGCTCCATCTCACGTGATGATCGGACATGGTTTAGTTGATTTGGATCATGTGATCACTTAGAGGATTAGAGGGATGTCTATCTAAGTGGGAGTTCTTAAGTAATATGATTAATTGAACTTAAATTTATCATGAACTTAGTCCTGGTAGTATTTTGTAAATTATGTTGTAGATCAATAGCTTGCGTTGTTGCTTCCCTGTGTTTATTTTGATATGTTCCTAGAGAAAATTGTGTTGAAAGATATTAGTAGCAATGATGCGGATTGGATCCGTGATCTGAGGTTTATCCACGTTGCTGCACGGGAGAATTATGTCCTTGATGCACCGCTAGGTGACAGACCTATTGCAGGAGCAGATGCAGACGCTGTGAACGTTTGGCTAGCTCAATATGATGACTACTTGATAGTTTAGTGCACCATGCTTAATGGCTTAGAATCGGGACTTCAAAGACGTTTTGAACGTCATGGACCATATGAGATGTTCCAAAGTTGAAGTTAATATTTCAAGCAAATACCCAGTTGAGAGATATGAAGTCTCCAACAAGTTCTATAGCTAAAAGATGGAGGAGAATCGCTCAACTAGTGAGCATGTGCTCAGATTATCTGGGTACTACAATCGCTTGAATCAAGTGGGAGTTAATCTTCCAGATAAGATAGTGATTGACAGAATTCTCTAGTCACCATCACCAAGTTAGTAGAACTTCATGATGAACTATGATATGCAAGGGATAATGGAAATGATTCCCAAGCTCTTCGTAATGCTGAAATTAACGAAGGTAGAAATCAAGAAAAACATCAGGTGTTGATGGTAGACAAGACCACTAGTTTCAAGAAAAGGGCAAAGGAAAAAAAAGGGGAACTTCAAGAAGAACAACAAGCAAGTTGCTGCTCAAGTGAAGAAGCCCAAGTCTGGTCCTAAGCCTGAGACTAAGTGCTTCTACTTCAAAGGGACTGGTTAGTGGAAGCGGAACTACCCCAAGTGATTGGCGGATAAGAAGGATGGCAAAGTGAACATAAGTATATTTGATATACATGTTATTGATGTGTACTTTACTAGTGTTTATAGCAACCCCTCAGTATTTGATACTAGTTCAGTTGCTAAGATTAGTAACTCGAAACGGGAGTTGCAGACTAAACAGAGACTAGTTAAGGGTGAAGTGACGATGTGTGTTGGAAGTGGTTCCAAGATTGATATGATCATCATCACACACTCCCTATACTTTTGGGATTAGTGTTGAACCTAAATAAGTGTTATTTGGTGTTTGCGTTGAGCATGAATATGATTTGATCATGTTTATTGTAATACGGTTATTCATTTAAGTAAGAGAATAAATTGTTGTTCTTTTTTACATGAATAAAACCTTATATGGTTACACACCCAATGAAAATAGTTCATTGGATCTCGATCGTAGTGATACACATATTCATAATATTGAAACCAAAAGATGCGAAGTTAATAATGATAGTGCAACTTATTGGTGGCACTGCCGTTTAGGTCATATTGGTGTAAAGCGCATGAAGAAACTCCATGCTGATGGGATTTTGGAATCACTTGATTATGAATCACTTGGTGCTTGCGAACCATGCCTTATGGGCAAGATGACTAAAGACTCCATTCTCCGGAACAATGGAGCAAGCAACTGACTTATTGGAAATAATACATACTGATGTATGCGATCCGATGAGTGTTAAAGCTCGTGGCGGGTATCATTATTTTCTGACCTTCACATATGATTTGAGCAGATATGGGTATATCTGCTTGATGAAACATAAGTCTGAAACATTTGAAAAGTTCAAAGAATTTCAGAGTGAAGTGGAAAAACATCGTAACAAGAAAATAAGGTTTCTACGATCTGATCGCGGAGACAAATATTTGAGTTACGAGTTTGGTCTTCAATTAAAACAATATGGAATAGTTTCACAAATTCATGCCACCTAGAACACCACAGCATAATGGTGTCTCCGAACGTCATAACCGTACTTTATTGGACATAGTACAATCTATGATGTTTCTTACCGATTTACCACTATAGTTTTGGGGTTATGCATTAGAGACAGCTGCATTCACGAAAAAAGGGCACCATCTAAATCCGTTGAGACGAGACCGTATGAACTGTGGTTTGGCAAGAAACCTAAGTTGTCATTTTTTAAAAGTTTGAGGTTGCAATGCTTATGTGAAAAAGTTTCAACCTGATAAGCTCAAACCCAAATCGGAGAAGTGCGTCTTCATAGGATACCCAAAAAGAAAAATGTTGGGTACACCTTCTATCACAGATCCGAAGGCAAGTTATTCATTGCTAAGAATGGATCCTTTCTAGAGAAGGAGTTTCTCTCGAAAGAAGTGAGTGGGAGGAAAGTAGAACTTGATGAGGTAACTATACCTGCTCCCTTATTGGAAAGTAGTTCATCACAGAATTTTGTTCCTGTGACTACTATACCAATTAGTGAGGAAGCTAATGATGATGATCATGTAACTTCAGATCAAGTCACTACCAAACCTCGTAGGTAAACTAGAGTGTGATCCACACCAGAGTGGTACGGTAATCCTGTTCTGGAGGTCATGTTACTTGACCATGACGAACCTACGAACTATGAGGAAGCGATGATGAGCCCAGATTCCGCGAAATGGCTTGAGGCCATGAAATCTGAGATGAGATCCATGTATGAGAACAAAGTATGGACTTTGATTGACTTGCCCAAAGATCAGCGAGCCATTGAGATTAAATGGATCTTCAAGAGGAAGACGGACGTTGATAGTAGTGTTACTATCTACAAAGCTAGAATTGTCACAAAAGGTTTTCAACAAGTTCAAGGTGTTGACTGCGATGAGAGTTTCTCACTCGTGTCTATCCTTAAGTCTGTCTGATCATATTAGCAATTGCCGCATTTTATGAAATCCGGCAAATGGATAAACAAAACTGCATTCCTTAATGGATTTATTAAAGAAGAGTTGTATATGATACAACCAGAAGGTTTTGTCAATCCTAAAGGTGCTAACAAAATGTGCAAGCTCCAGCGATCCATCTATGGACTGGTGCAAGCATCTCGGAGTTGGAATATGCGCTTTGATGAGATGATCAAAGCATATAGTTTTATACAGACTTGCGGTGAAGCCTGTATTTACAAGAAAGTGAGTGGGAGCACTATAGCATTTCTGATAAGTATATCTGAATGACATATTGTTGATCGGAAATAATGTAGAATTATTCTTCAAAGCATAAAGGAGTGTTTTGAAAGAAGTTTTTCAAAGAAAGACCTCGGTGAAGCTACTTACATATTGAGCATCAAGATCTATAGAGATAGATCAAGACGCTTGATAAGTTTTTCAATGAGTAAATACCTTGACAAGATTTTGAAGTAAGTTCAAAATGGAATAGTCAAAGAAAGAGTTATTGCCTGTGTTACAAGGTGTGAAGTTGAGTAAGACTCAAAACCCGACCACGGCAGAAGATAGAAAGAGAATGAAAGTCATTCCCTATGCCTCAGCCATAGGTTCTATAAAGTATGCCATGCTATGTACCAGATCTATTGTATACCCTATACTGTTTTTTGGCAAGGGAGTACAATAGTGATCTAGGAGTAGATCACTGGACAGGGTCAAAATTATCCTTAATGGAATAAGGATATGTTTCTCGATTATAGACGTGACAAAAAGTTCGTCGTAAAGGGTTACGTCGATGCAAATTTTGACACTGATCCAGATGACTCTAAGTCTTAATCTGGATACATATTGAAAGTGGGAGCAATTAGCTAGAGTAGCTCCATGCAGAGCATTGTTGACATAGAAATTTGCAAAATACTTACGGATCTGAATATGACAGACCCGTTGACTAAAATTATCTCACAAGCAAAACATGATCACACCTTAGTACTCTTTGGGTGTTAATCACATGGCGATGTGAACTAGATTATTGACTCTAGTAAACCCTTTGGGTGTTGGTCACATGGCGATGTGAACTATGGGTGTTAATCACATGGTGATGTGAATTATTGATGTTAAATCACATGTCGATGTGATCTAGATTATTGACTCTAGTGCAAGTGGGAGACTGAAGGAAATATGCCCTAGAGGCAATAATAAAGTTATTATTTATTTCCTTATTTAATGATAAATGTTTATTATTAATGCTAGAATTTTATTAACCGGAAACATAATACATGTGTGAATACATAGACAAACAAAGTGTCACTAGTATGCCTCTACTTGACTAGCTCGTTAATCGAAGATGGTTATGTTTCCTAACCATAGACATCTGTTGTCATTTGATTAACGGGATCACATCATTAGGAGAATGATGTGATTGACATGACCCATTCCATTAGCTTAGCACCCGATCATTTAGTATGTTGCTATTGCTTTCTTCATGACTTATACATGTTCCTATGACTATGAGATTATGCAACTCCCGTTTGCCAGAGGAACACTTTGTGTGCTACCAAACGTCACAAGTAACTGGGCGATTATAAAGGAGCTCTACAGGTGTCTCCAAAGGTACATGTTGGGTTGGCATATTTCGAGATTAGGATTTGTCACTCCGATTGTCGGAGAGGTATCTCTGGGCCCTCTCGGTAATGCACATCACATAAGCCTTGCAAGCATTGCAACTAATGAGTTAGTTGCGAGATGATGTATTACGAATCAGTAAAGAGACTTGCCGGTAACGAGATTGAACTAGGTATTGAGATACCGACGATCGAATCTCGGGCAAGTAACATACCGATGACAAAGGGAACAACGTATGTTGTTATGCGGTCTGACCGATAAAGATCTTCGTAGAATATGTGGGAGCCAATATGAGCATCCAGGTTCCGCTATTGGTTATTGACCGGAGATGTGTCTCGGTCATGTCTACATTGTTCTCGAACCCGTAGGGTCCGCACGCTTAAGGTTTCGATGACAGTTATATTATGAGTTTATGAGTTTTTATGTACCGAAGGAGTTCGAAGTCCCGGATGAGATCGAGGACATGAGGAGGAGTCTCGAAATGGTCGAGACGTAAAGATCGATATATTGGACGAGTATATTCGGACATCAGAATGGTTCCGAGTGATTCGGGTATTTTCGGAGGTACCGGGGAGTTACGGGAATACGAGGAAGAAGCAATGGGCCTTAATGGGCCTTAGTGGGAAGGACCAGGAGGTGGCGCGCGCCCCTCCCAAGCCCAGTCCAAATTGGACAAGGGGTTTGGGGCGCGGCCCCTCTCTCCCTTCCTTCCCCTCTTCCCCCCTTTCCCCCCTTCTCCTAGTTAGACTAGGAAAGGAGGAAACCTACTCCAGCTAGAAGTAGGAATCCTACTCCCTGGCGCGCCCCTCCTAGGGCCGGCCTCCTCCCCCTTGCTCCTTTATATACGGGGGCAGGGGGCACCCCTAGACACACAAGTTGATCCACGTGATCGTTTTCTTAGCCGTGTGCGGTGCCCCCTTCCACCATAATCCTCGATAATATTGTAGCGGTGCTTAGGCGAAGCCCTGCGATGGTAGAACATCAAGATCGTCACCACGCCGTCATGCTGACGGAACTCTTCCCCGACACTTTGCTGGATTGGAGTCCGGGGATCGTCATCGAGCTGAACGTGTGCTAAAACTCGGAGGTGCCGTAGTTTCGGTGCTTGATCGGTCGGGCCGTGAAGACGTACGACTACATCAACCGCGTTGTGTTAACGCTTCCACTGTCGGTCTACAAGGGTACGTAGATCACACTCTCCCCTCGTTCTATGCATCACCATGATCTTGCGTGTGCGTAGGAATTTTTTTGAAATTACTACGTTTCCAACAGTCCCACCTGTCAGTTCGCATAGGTAAAAGGTCAGGTAAACACAAATTTATGCAGGCGCGACAAGGATCCAACCTGTGTGCGGGAATCACCTGGTTGTGTATGTGTCTGTCAGGGCCTGATGTGTGCGCATGCACGTGTAGGTTGAGCACTTGAGCGTGAGAGTGTGTGTTGGTCGTGTGGTGTACTGGTGTGTGCATGCATGCGTGCGTGTGTGCGTGTGAGTGTTGCATGCGTGCGTGGCTGCGTGTGTAC
This sequence comes from Triticum dicoccoides, assembly GCF_002162155.2. NCBI lineage: Eukaryota > Viridiplantae > Streptophyta > Magnoliopsida > Poales > Poaceae > Triticum > Triticum dicoccoides. The sequence continues at coordinate 545,676,074 of NC_041380.1, read as the reverse complement.
GTGTGAGTGTTGCGTGCGTGCGTGGGTGCATGTGTTTGTGTGAGTGTTGCGTGGATGCAGTTCGTGTGCATGCGTGCGTGTGTGTATAATCACCACACCAGCTCCTGTGTGTTAAAACAGACGGCTCAGCATACCAATACAAGGCTACCTTGTCCGCTGTGCCCACGGTCATGACTTCGAACCACCGTCCAAATATATTTTTTGTCGTTTGTTTTCATTCTTGCTAGCAAGATGCCCTTGCGTTGCACGTAACATCAAGATGCATTTGTATGACTTGTTTATCTTGTGAGAGAAAAGGATGAACGAGGGAAGGCCTTATTTGCAAATGTGGAGAGGTGTGTGGGTACCTTTTTGCAAAATTGCCATAGTTTCTTTCCTATCCATCAGATATAAATCGGACGGCCTATATTGCAGGATGGCAGGCACACCATCATCACCAACTCTGTTTTTTATAAGAGTGTATTTTATGTATTTTATAAGAGTGTAGATGTAGAGTAGATACAAGTCGACGGGTGGGCACGATGGTAGTGAGATAATGTGATGCAACACTAGAGGTGCCACATGGAGCGTTTAACTGGTCAACTAGTCATGTCATGAGAAAATACAGAGTTGTACGGTGAGCCCGTGACTGTATAATAACCACTAAACGTAAATGGCGACCGTAATGAGTGGATTCTGAACTCCAATGTACGTATCGTGCTTTCGCTTCAAATACAATGATCGTCATTGCATATATCGCGAGAGAAAGATGAAACATGCGTGAATTTTCTGGGGGCTTATTTTTAAAGGACCTAGAGATAGTTTTGTGTGCATACGTGAAAGGGGCGTACAGGGGGGGTATGCAAGGAGAGAGAGATGCTATTCGTTTCTCTTTATTATGACTAACTTTGTATATAGTATAAAAATATACAAATTCACAGTGCGGAATAAATATCATTGTGGGCACCATGCAATGCAAATTAGCGTTCATACTCCTCCATATAACTTTGTAATGTTGTATATATGTAGAAACTCTAAAATAATTTTTTAGCCACACTTTATTCAAAAGGAATGTTGTATGCGAAATAAACGTGAAGAGAGGGCTTTTTAGATCAATGGGGTACGTGATGTAACATGTGTGAATGTGTAGTTGATGCATTTGGCGAGGCCTAGAGAGGTATGTGCGTATTATGTATTTGAGAGAGGCATGGATAGAGGGGCCGACGGGGGGGGCGTGGGAGAGATAGCACGAGAAATGAGAGTGGTCTAGAGAGAGAGAGAGGAATATGACGTCACGACAAGAGATTCCATTCCCTTGAGTGTGTATATGCAAGGGGGGAGGGAACAGAGGCACCAGGAGAAATTTTCTGTGTGTGTGGTGTTTGTGTTGGTATGTGTGGGTGTGAGAAGATAATGAGACGTGGGGGCAGAGGGTGTTTCACCGCGTGAGGTCCGGTGGGTCGAGGTGAGGCCCTTGGTTCGGTTCCTTCCTGCGCCACATTGGTCGGCCCGTGACGCATTTAGGAAGACCCATGGATGACTAGTCGTACAAGACAAAGATAGCAGAATTATGAAGGACTCTGTGTCCACTGACAAAGCCAGCTAGGATTTGTGACCCTAGGTTCTCGGACTAAGGTAACCCCTTTATCTCTGATATTACTATTCATCCAACCTAACTTTAAGGGGCATCCTACAGAATGCTTTGCTAGAATCATACTTGTCGATTAGGAAGAGAGGTGTGAGACAATGCGTGAGAGACAGGCGTAAAGATAATGTGCGTACATGAGACACGTAGGCAGGTCCATGTATATAGAAAGGGTCGATGAGGATTGTGCGTGTGTATGTTTGCGAGAGGAAGAGTGCTTGTGATAAAGGTTAGTGGAAACAGTTGTAAATGGTTACGAGAGGGAGGGGGGTTATATCTAGAGCATGTGTGCAAGAAAGACACCTCGGGAGAGAGTGTGTGAGCATGTGTGAGAGACCACCTATGGAGAGTGAAACTACACATAAAAGACTGCTCTACACATTGATTAAAGATATAAATTGTATCCAAATATTAGGATGGGATCATGATATTTGCAATTCACATAAGGAGCGGTCATTGATCCATCAAACATCTAGATTCTATCGAATTTGAGCATGTCTATGTTATTATTCGACACAATTGATCCACATAGTTAGTATTTTGAACTCCAGACAATGCACCGCTTTAGCAATCGAATATAAACGTGAGTATAATTCATGTTGTGTGTGTAAAGCACATTATACATACGAAAGTTACACAATGGACATTATAAATAGATACCTATGAACTAGCATACATTTGAATTCAACTTAAGGTGGTTTAAAAAAATCGAATTCAACATGAAGTCCATTCAATTATTTGAATTTGATATCATGGCATTTGTAAACCATATCTAAATTATGGGGGCACCAATCTTTGCTCTGATTTTGTACATAATAGCATATGTAGTCGTGTACAAAATAGATTCAAATTTAGCTCCTCCATTCCAAAATAATCGTAGTTATAGGATTTTCAAGTGTCAAAATTTCAAAAAGAAGCGGATAATTTAATGAGGTTTTCAAACATACAAGGTCAAATATAACGTTGTCTATTTAGGTCAATCCTCATAGCTCAAGAGTACTCTAAACGTGAATGCTTGTGTTTCAAAATTTCGAACGAAGCGCCAAAAGAGTCTCTACTCGCCCGAAACCGCGTGAGACCAATGTTTGGTAGTACAAGGAAATTACTTTTCTAATAACTCCGACCCGTGAAACCTACCGGCCCGACGTCCAAAGGTCTAAACCGGGGTAGGTTTGTAGCTTCATCTAGACGCCACGCAACCGCATCCGAAAAACATTCATACACAATGGCCGCCTAAGCACACATGCACGCGGCTGAAATCGCTCCCGCCCACTATTTGGGACAACTGGGATTACCATCCTACCCCCGACCTGCAGTAGGTCCGAAATTTAAGAGGGGGGCAAAGTTTGTACTTTCCCCAAATTTCAAACAAGCGTGTCCCATCTTCTATTCAAAAAAGCCAAAAACAAGCGCGTCCCATCTTCTGTTCAAAAAAGCCAAAAACAAGCGCGTCCCAGACCGAAACATGGTCCCCCCCCACCCGTCTGATTCCCCATTCATACTCCGTGGGCGCCAAAACTACCTCTCCACCAGCCGCGAAACTCCGACGTCCTCCGTCCGCCACCCCATCCCACCCATCAACCGCCGCCCTCCTCCATCATGCCGGAGCCGATACCCCAACGTCGTCGTCCACCGCAACCTCAACCACAACGCCCTCCACGGCTAGTAGTTGAAGCCGAGGCCGAGCCGTCCGTATCCGAGCCAGTTCAACCACGCCGTCCTGCGCCTCACCCCTGCCGCTCCAACCTCGCCGCCCTCCACCGCACCGGAGTTGTTCCTGCTGCGCCGCCCTTCGCCGCCTCAGATCTGCTTCCCCCTGCCGACATACGGCCACGGCAACACAGTCAACAATTTGGCCATGGGTTCGTCCAAGCCTGCACCCTCCAGAAGATCGGTTTCCCCGGTAAAAAGAAGAAGACCGGCACGACATGTGGAGGTGACCACACCGGTAACCGAAAAAGGTACTCCTCTTCCCTTATTCGTGCAAATCTTACGTCTTTGCTTGCACGGTATTCATCCCACAGAAGGCACTAGTTGATCGCTTCTTCTTGATACTAGATGTTCCTAGTAACTCGCGATGCACAAGGTTTCTCCTCATATACTATTTCACCTTAGCTAGAGGTTCGTCGCCCCCCTGAATTTCAATTTTTGGCCAGTTGATTCCCAATTAACGGAAGCATTCCCCAGCGTAATAGGCGCTAGTACGCCTATTACGCCGGGGAAGCGGCGCCTTTGTGTTTATCTTAGGGGCGTGTGCGGCCTAGAGCTACTGGCGCCCGTCTGGAAGTCGGCCGGGATTAAAGGGATGGCCTGGGGGCGCTGCCAAGCACGGCGGTGGTGTGAGGTCGATGGGAGGGCGGGGCGACGGAGGCAGGGGTCTGGGCCGGTGGTCGCTGGCGGTTCGAGAAAGATCGTCAACAGTGACTGGCGGGAGGTAGGCAAAGGCCATCTGCCCATTCCTTATAGATCGGACGGTTCATTAAAAAAATTGACTGACCTATTTATTTTTAGTCGACTGTTATCTTAGATATGACCACATGTGGTGGTGTGCTAGAGGAGTACATGCATTTCCTGTGCTCATATATTACAAAATCATACGGAGTAGAATCTAATTTTGTTTGCCATGCAATGTTGTAGAGCTATCATATGTCTCCTGTCATTTATTTTTCAGCCACCTGCTATCTGCTACTTTTACAGTGCACTAGTTCTGCACAAACTTCACCCTTACTCTCACTATTGTGTTTTTATGCAAGGGTATTTCAGACTCTGCTGCCATGAGAGAAGCCAAAAAGAAAAGAGAGAAGTCGCTCCAGCTTCGTATGCGGGTAGGCAAGACACGTTACAGCGCTATAAAGGGTGCAGTGTCAGCAGATGGAGATGGTAAACGTAGCTCTAGAGTTGATGACCTCGCTCGCAATGAACCACCATCCCATGTGCTTGCTTTAACTTCGCGGTGTCATATGTGGTTGCATGTTCCATATGGTGTCTAGTTTGTATTCGAAAGGCCGAAGTCGGTAAGATAAGGAAAGCTATTTCTTTACATGAACCACCATCCCGTGAGCACCAAAAGACAAATAGCTAGTCAGGGCACTGGCCGAGCCAGTGACAAGCCCAGCAAAGATAGGCATCACCTAGAAGCCAACTAAAAAGCTGCGATGATGGCGAAGCAGCCCGCTTCCCACCAGGCTCTCAGGTCCTAGATGATCATGCTCACCACTCCAGCCGGATGTCTAGCTTGTATTGCTTCCAATTTGGTTAAATTGCATCTGCTTAGCTTACACATTATACCTTTGAATATGACATGCCTTTCTGTTTTTGGTACATACTAGTACATCTGTGTATTAACCATGTTCTTACCTCAAACTAATGTTCTTGTGTATCCCTCATCAAACACTTATGACGAGGCAGGCAGGCAAGGGGACTACTCATTTAAAGAATGTAGCGTCAGCCTCCCGACATGATTCTCAAGAAACAGAAATGCTAGATGAAGATAGTGAACGTAGCTCTATAGTTGATTACAGCATTTCCCCTACACTAGCATCGCAGGTGCTTGCTCTAACTTGGCAGCATGATATGTGGTTGCATGTTGCATATGGTGTCTAGATTGTAATTCTTCCAATCTGGTTAAACTGCATGTGCTAGTCTGCTTAGCTTATACATTATACATGTTAATGTGACATGCCTTCCTATATTTAGTACATAGTACAGCTATCTATTAAGCATGTCCTTACATAAAACTATTGTTTTTTTTGTATCCCACATCAATCAACATGACGAGACACCTTTAGTATATGCAATGCGATATTAGTTGCATCTTTCATATGATCTATAGCATATGCTGCTTCTAATTTGTTGAAATTCCATTTATGATGGGACGCTTTTAACTTGGAAGAGTCATATTGGTTACATCTTTCATGTGGTGTCTAGCTTGCATTGCTTCTTATTTGCTGGAATGGTTTCTGCTTAGTTTACACAAACAGTTGTGAACATGCCATGCCATCCTATTTTTCGTACATATATATTCCATCCTGGTATCATGTGTTTGCCTTACATCAAAGTAGTGATTATCAGTATCATGCATGAATGAGTTCTGAAGAGAGAATTTTATTGCTTTTTCTTGTCGGTTTTACTTGACAATTCAAAATCAATAAAGCGGAAGGAAGTTAGCAAGGCGGCGGATAAAGGTGCTCGTTCCGAAAGGAGGGCCTCTATAGTTTCTACTCCTCCACACCCCCAAGATGATTTCCAAGACAACACATGCATAGACACTCACCAAAGCTGTGTTTATGATGAGCACGTCTCCCCTAGTGCAGCATCACCAGTGCTCCCTCTAACTTGGCACTGTTATATGTGGTTGCATGTTATGTGTGATGTCTAGCTTGTATTGCTTCTAATTTTGTTGAATTCCAGCTGCTTACTTTACACATTATACTTGAATAAGACGTGTGTTCCTGTATCTAGAACATACAATATCTATCTATCACACCATGTTCTTACGTCAAATTACTATTGTTGTGTAACCTGCAACAATCACTTATCATAAGACACGTTTGACTTTGGAGTGTGATATAGGTTACATCTCACGTTCTTTTCTAGCTTGTACTACTAATTTGTTGAAATGACACTTATGACGAGACATTTTTAACTTGGTAGAGTGATATTCGTTGCATCTTTCATATGGTGTCTAGCTTTCATTGCTTCTAATTTGTTTAAATGTCTTCTCCTTAGTTTACACATCATAAGTTGTGAATATGCAATGCTGTGAATATGCAATGGCACTAATGACGAGAGACCTCTAACACGGTAGTGTGATGTTGTTTGCATCTTGCATATGATTTATTTCTTGTACTGCTTCACATTTGTTTAAACGTCATTTATGATGAGACATTGTTAACTTGGCAGAGCGATATTTGTAGCATCTTTCATATGGCGTCTACCTTCCATTGCATTGCTTCTAATTTGGTGAAATGTCTTCTTCTTAGTTTACACATCATAGTTCTGGTTATCTCTTCCATCCTGTTTTACATACATATTACATCCTCCTATCATGTGGTTGTCTAACATCAAAGTTCAGTTCATCTGCATGACGCATCAATTTGTTCTGAGGAACTAAATTGTTATTCATTTTTCTTGTTGGCTTGACTTAACATGGCACAGAGAAAGAGGAAGAAACATAGAATGGCAGGGAATGAGAAGCGGATGAATCTTGCAGATTCTGCTGGTACTGATGGTGCAATAGAAGGTCAAAGTCTAGCGGAAAATTCTACAAACACGGCACCCCATGCTACACGAGTTGCAAAAAAAGCCAAACATAAACAAATAGTTGCCACCAAACAAGTAGAGACAACCCTAGTTCTTGCAACACCTACCACAGTACTATCAGCTGCACGACTTACTCGTGCGTCAACTGAGCTAGTAGCACGTTCCCAAGCTCCCTTGCCACCTGACACTACTTCCCAAGCACTCTTGACACAAGACGAGTTGGCAATATCAGATGAACCTTGTGAGCTTCAACAGTAAGAAGGTAGTTGCTGGAGTCAAGTTATAGTTGCATGCTTCTTTATATGTAGTCTCACAGTTTGATGTACACTAACACTTCCTATGTTCGTTGTTGGACTAGCACGTAGGCGCAAGAGGAAACAAACATCAGGGATAATGCTCGATAGGTTAACTAAATCTAGAGGAGGAAGAATGGAGATCCGTTTTGAGGAAGGTTTAAAAAGGCCACGTGATGCTACAGAGTCAGCCAAGTTAGTATCAGAGGCAGCGGTTGCCGTTAGGTGTCATGTACGTATCCTCCCAACATGGATTCAGTACAAGAATGACAAAGACAAAACCCAGTTCAACACCTTCCTCGACCATTTATCTATAAGTATGGTTATGTATGGAAACTAGTAATATCGTCTTGCTCTGTCCATACTTTCTAGGTTGCTGATAATGAGACTCCCATAATTTTCAACAGATGAGCTTCAAGTTGGATAGCCAAGATGATGCAACCAGACAAGCTTGCACCCATGTTTTCAAGTCTGCTCTGCGACAGTATCGGTATAACTTGAGGAAAACTCACTTTGAAGGCAAGACTAACAATGAACTTTCCCAAACATCTCCAGTGGAAAACATATCGGATGAAGACTGGAGGGGCCTTGTTAAACACTGGTCTGATCCGAAGTATCAGGTACATTTTATATATATATATGTGATCAGATCACATGTTGAAGTCCTATTTACGCATGTGCCACACAAATCTATCTTCTTGTAGGTGAACTGTTCAAAGAACAAGGCCAACCGTACGAAAGTGAAATTCCAACAGATGACAGGATCTCGTAGCTATATTGCACACTGCGAGGCTCTTGTAATTAGCTGCAGTTTCACTCTTTTCGCTGTACCATATTATTAGATCTATATTGACTTCTTCGAAATGCATAGGAAAGCCCGCAAGGACCAAAAAGTACCTGAACCAAATGCTGTGGAAATCTTCAAGGGCTGTCACACCAGCAAGAATAAGGGCATGACTACACCAGTCAAAGCCGCTGTTGTAAGTCCTTAATCCTCATGCCTTTTAACTACTACTTACTCTGACTTGTGCCTTGAACTGCATGGTTTGCAGCCAATGTCTATTACTCTTTTCAATTTTATACACAATTGTCTTAGCGTATCATTGCACCTTACAAGGTTTAAAAGAGAGGAGTGATGTTACTTTGATCTTGACCCGTAATCTAGTTCCATGCTGGACTTGCCCACACAACGTTACAATTGCTTGTTTGTCTGTTCTCAGTTGTTTTGTGATATGAATGATGTCATACTATGCTTACTGTATTATAAACTTCGTCTCTTTATCCTTAGCCCTCAATACAATATGAAGAAATAGACAATACATTAGCGATGGTACATGGTCATATGTTCGGAACCTGGTTTTATTATGTACTTTGCAATAAAATACAACTAATATTTTACATGGGTTCACCAGAATAAGTTCTGTATATATACCAAAGCTATTTTGTTTGGTTTTGTTGCCTCCTTAATATCTTCTGTTCTGGTACTACTAATGTAAAACCTCAACTTTTCAGCGAGCTATGAAAAAATGATGGAACCGCCACCTTCTGAAGGTGGCGAGGCAACTATAACTGCAATGTCAGCTCTTGCTGCAGTGGGTCAGTACCTGTCCACTAACAGTGCCAAAAGCACGTTCCTGCGTAATATTGGGTTGGTTGTTAAGGCAATATCGTCCAAACTGCCTCATGATCAAGATATGCAAGCTCACAGCAATGTTGTATCTGCGCTCCAGACACAAGTCCATTCCCTAACAGAGACCCTTTGTGAAACAAGGAGAAACATTGCTCAATGTCGTCAAGATATGCATGGTTTTGAAACTAGACTATCAGACATTTGCTATGTTGTTCAGGAGCCTAGGGGAAATGAAGGCGAGGGTTATCATGCTCCATCAAACAATACAACATGAAAACATAACAGTCAGGTCAAATGAACTGAGCTTCTGAACTTCTGGTGGTGCATTTATCTGCTAGACTGTTAAGTTTTATGCCAACCTTCCTTTTGTTATATAGTTGTAAGTTGTTTTGGTGCGATACAAAATTTATTCTTAACATGCAGCCACCAGCTGAAGAAAACAGCAAGCCATTTTTGTATAGTGTAGGGTGTTCCCTATATTTGCATTGGTGGCGATCTTTGATGCCGAGTGGATGTAATCTGTGCAATCGCCTTAATAGCCTAGCGTTAGTTTTGGCCTTATTTATTTCCTAGTCTTCTTTTTCCCTGGTTTGCTAGTGGCCGCAACTACCATGGGCCATATACGGGCCGTAGGATCCATGGGTCTCCTACGGGCCATCGATAAATGGGCATGTAAACGGTGGGCCTTGGGTCGTCGGATAAATGGGTCTACATGGGCCGTAATCGGGCGTAATTGGTATCGGCCCAGCACGATAACAGGCCGTTTACAGGCCGTAGGATAGCAACGGCTTAATTCTGTCACAGGCATAACGGGTTGTTAATGGGCCAGAATATAGGACGGGCTGGAAACGGCACAACGGGTTAACAGGCCAGAAATGGGCCGACTCTTGCCATGGGCCGAATTTGGCCCATTAGGGTAACAGGCCAGTAACAAGTTGACTCTTGTCATGGGTCGAATTTGGCCCATTAGGGGAACAGGCCAATAACGGGCTGACTCTTGCCATGGGCCGAATTTGGTCCATTAGGGGAACATGCCAATAACGGGCCGAAAGTAATCGAGGGCCGAAAAGGAGCCCAAGAACGTATGGGCTGTCAATAGGTCAAAAGCTAACACGGGCTTGAAACAGCCCATGTAAATCACGGGCCGTTAACAGGTATAAAGAAAATTACTGTTCATTATGGGCTAGAGTCACCGTGGGCCTGTAAAGGGCCGAAAGATACGAAGGCCTCATATGGGCCGAAAGACGTCGTGGGCCATACATGGGCCAAAAGTGAAATGGGCTGGTGTTATATTCGACGGCCCACATGACATTGTTGGGCCGATTTCCTTTAGGGCCTAATGGGCCGTGAGTTAACGGGTCATAAAATGGGCTATTTACGAAGAGACCGTTAACAGGCTTTTCATGGGCCAGCCCGTTAACTTTTGACCAAGTCAAACGGGCCAGCTTTGTAAGCTAAATGGGCCAGTGGTGGGCCATGGCACGTGTCGACATATCATAGGCACCTATCTGACCCACTGACGAGCTGACACGTGTTTCGTCCGGCCAATAAGAATTTTACATGTGGAAATTTCCCATTGGTCGAGGCTGTTAACGGGTTATCGGATCCAAAACCCGGCCCGATAGCTTAACGGCGTTCCGTTACGGTGGATGCCACGTGTCGGTCACCCTTGACGAAAGCACTTCTGTGACGTGCGATTTATCGTCATGGAAGTGGACACTTCTGTGATGATAATTTTGGTAATGTCATGGAACACTTCTACGACAGCACAGGTATGACTATCTTGATGTTGTCATAAATTTGTCATGGATGTACATGCATGACAAAAAACGCGACCTACTGTGACAAACACGTATCATCACGGAAGTGTATTTTTTGTAGTGGGACGAGTAGCACATGCTAGGTACATCAGTGAACCAACCACTTCAGAGTATCTCAACTGATCTACAGTTGTGCCTTAGAACTTTCGAATCCGCACGCTAGGATCATATGGTGTTGCAGAAGTTTTGCAGTCTGAATATCCAAAACGGCTCAAAATCTTCTCAACATAGTGGGATTGCAAAAGTGTAATTCCACCCTCATAATTTCTCAGTAGCTTGATGTTCAGGATAACATCAGCCACACCCAGGTCCTTCTTCTCAAAGTTGTGAGATAGAAAAGACTGGACCTCCTCAATGACCTTGAGGTGGGTCCCAAATATCAGTATGTCATCGACATACAGACACAGTATAACACCTTCGCCCCCACCATAGCGATAGTATACACATTTGTCAGCTTTGTTCACAACAAAGCCAGCAGATGTGAGAGTAGTGTTGAACTTGTCATGCCATTGCTTAGGCGCTTGTTTCAGGCCATACAGAGATTTCACTAGCTTACACACCTTTCTTTCCTGACCATTTACTACAAAGCCATCAGGCTGTTGCATGTAAATTTCCTTGTCTAGCTCTCCGTTAAGGAAAGTCGTCTTAATGTCCATCTGATGAACGAGAAGACCATGCGAGGCAGCCAAAGCGAGTACCACTCGAATGGTTGTCAGTCTAGCCACAGGTGAATAAGTGTCAAAGAAATCCTCTTCTTCTTTCTGGGTATAACCCTTGGCCACAAGCCTAGCCTTGTAATTCTCAACAATACCATCGGGCCTAAGGGCATCTCTAGCCGCGCCCCCAACAGGCCCTCCCCAGGCGTTTTTGCCGCGCCGGCGCCAAAAAAACGGCCCAGTCGCGCCCCTAGAAGCCCGTTTTCCGCCGGCTCGGGCCCAAACTGGTGCCGGCGGACCCAGGCCAAACCCGGCGCCCTGGGGGTGCTTGGGGAGCCGGCATAAGCGAAAAAGGCGCGTGGGTCCGCCCTGGCGGCGACCCGAGGGCCTTTTCCCGCTGTTTCTTGATGCTTTTCCCTCGCATCCCTCCTGCTCGCTCGCCTTCCTCCCGCCATTCCCTCCCTTTCTCCCGCCAAACCCCCTCCCGCTCGCCTTCCAGTCGCCACCATGCCACCGAAGAAGTACGCCATGCCGCGCGCGGCGGCAACCACGACTGGCACCGTGGCCCAGCCGAAGCAGAGGAAGCCGAGGGTGCCGCCATTGAAGCCACCGGGCATGTCGAACGCCGAGTGGAGGGTGGAAGTTCAGTGACGTGACGCAGTCACCGCCGACCGGCGGAACAGGGCCATCGCCAAGAAGGCCCGTGACAACGCGGCGCGCGCGGCGGCGTCCTCCTCATTGGTCGACCACGCGGGGATGATGAATCCATCCGTCGTCAGCCACGCCCAGTACGCGCCCTGGGGACAGCAAGGCGTTGGATCTCCATGGGGATCATCGTCGCCCGGCTACACTGACGGCGACGCGCACGGTGGGTTCAACCCAAACATGACCTTCCCCAATGGCCACCCCGCGACGTGCACACCCTCGCCCGCCTTCATCGGCGTGCAGTACCCTCCATACAACTACTCGCCGCCCGCCTACGCGTCCACACCGACGCCCCATCTCCGCCGTGGACCGCTGCCCTTCTCGCACCTCGGCGACACTAACGACACAGGAGCCGACATGGACAACATCATCGCGACAAGATCGACCGTGGTCGCCTCGTCTCCCGGGTTCGCCACCCAGGACGAGGTAGTGGATCTCAACGGCGACATGGAGGCCGAGCTCGGCTACGTCTACAGCGAGGACGTGCACGAAGCGCAGGAACCCGAGGACGAGGAGGAGGAGGAGGAGGAGCCAGCTCCTGATCCGACGAAGGGCCGCCAGAAGAAGAAGCGGGCGGCTAGGCCAGGCGAACCGCGCATCAAGTGGATGTCCAAGGAGGAGGAATGCCTCGCCGAAGCATGGAAAGTCGTCTGCCTCGACCCGACCACCGGCACGAACCAGAGCTTCAAGACATACTGGGACCGCATCAAGGCCGAGTTCGACGAGCGGAAGCTCGTCGACCCCTACTTCAAAGGCGTCTACATGCAGCGCGGCTCCAAGGCGATGGCGAACCATTGGGGGCGTATCCAGGGGGCGTGCAACAAATGGCATGGAATCGTCGAGGAGGTCGCGGCTCGCTCGGAGAGCGGCGCCAGCATTGAGGATCCGGTACGCACGCCGTTCGCCCGCATCTCTACGTCATCTACGCCCGCCGCCTGCCAACTGTTTGTTCCTCCGCGCAGTTGTTGTGCATGTTCACCATGTATCGGCGCGACAACCTCGACGCCGACTTCAAGTTCCTCCACGTCTACAAGCGCATTGACAAGTGCGAGAAGTGGGCGGAAGTCTGACGTACCCTCGACAAGGCCAAGGAGACATACAAGCCGGACGCGACGACTCCGGGCGCGTCAGAGGGGCGGCCGGACGGCCACAAATTGGCAAAGAACGGGAAAAACGCCGACGCGGCAACCGCGCGAGTGCAGGAGTCCATCGAGCATTGCCTCGCCGACGCCCAGGCCCGGGCCGTCCTACGTGAAGAGAAGACCGAGGCGTGGTGGTTATCGCTGATGACGAACAGCGCCATCAAGCTCGACCTGCTCCGGACCAACGTCGACCTGCTCCGAGCGAACGTCGCCGCGAAGAAGAGGAACACCAACATGGCTTTTCTGATGGGCGGGGCGGACATGCTCCAGAGCAATGACGAGCAGCTCAGGGCGTGGTACATGGCGGAGCGCGGCCTCATCCTGAACCAGATGCAGACGGCAACGCCGACGACGCCAACGACGCCAACTCTCGCGCCCACAGCCACATGGACGCCAAGCCTGAACGATGCCTCTACATCGCCGTCTAGCAGTACCGAAGCCGCGCCGACACAGCCCAGCACCGAAGCAGCTCCGACACCGCCGAGCCCGCGCACGCCGACTCCGCCAACGCCTAGAGCCGACCCCGCCGAGTGATTCGTTGCGCACGCGAACTTGCGGCGTGCGGCGCTCTATTTTTTTGTAACGCCAGACTACGTCCGATCGCAGGATTTGTGGCGTCTTTTGTGAGCGGGAACGACCTAGTTCAAATTTCCCGCATCCTGGGGCCAGCGCTTGGGGGCGTGACTAGGAGCTAGGTCGCCCCCAGGGGCCGAACTAGCACCGGCACGGCCCCATGCCGCTCTATTTAGGCGCCCTGGGGGGCCGAACGGCTGGAGATGCCCTAAGCTTCCTTTTGAACACCCACTTACATCCTAATGGTCGATAACCATAAGGATGATCAGTGATCTCCCATGTCCCGTTTGCCAAGATGGAATCCATCTCACTACGGACCGCATCCTTCCAGTAGTCAGCATCCGGAGATGCATAAGCTTCTGAAATGGAGCTGGCAATATCATCATCCACGAGGTACATGAGGAAATCATCACCAAAGGACTTTGACAGTCCTCTGTCTCTTGCTCCTAACATGAGTTTCCTCGTCATCCTCCGTGGAACTCTTATCACTTTTATGTTCATAATATTCCATCGGAATAGCAGGTTCAGGAGTCTCATCAGATTCCCGTCTAGAATTGCTTTGCATATCTCTCATGGGGAAAATATCCTCAAAGAATGTAGCATCCCTAGACTCTATAATTGTACCGACCTTCTAGTCAGGTACCTCGGATTTCACCACTAGAAATCTATAGCCAATGCTATGCTTGGCATAGACAAGAAAAACACAGTCCACGATCTTTGGTCCCAACTTGAGCTTTTTGATTATCGGCATGTTGACTTTCGCCAAGCAGCCCCAAGTGCGCAAGTAAGAGAGTGTAGTTCTTTTCTTTTCCCATTGCTCATAGGGAGTAGTCTCATTATCCTTTGTGGGAACTTTATTTAGGACATGACAAGATGTCAATACAGCCTCCCCCCACCATGCCTTGGATAAACCCAATGTATCTAACATGGCGTTAACCAAATCAGTTAGAGTACGGTTTTTCCGTTCGGCAACCCCGTTTGACTGGGGTGAGTAGGGAGGCGTCGTCTCATGAATAATACCATGTTCCGCACAAAATAAATCAAACTCATTAGAAAAGTACTCTCCACCACGATCAGACAGGACTCGTTTTTATTTTCTTCTCAAGTTGGTTCTCAACTTTAGACTTATAGACTTTAAAGTAGTGTAGAGCCTCATCCTTAGTATTTAACAAATACACATAGCAGAATCTAGTGGAATCATCAATCAGAGTCATTAAGTATTTCTTTCCACCTTTAGTCAACACACCATTCATCTCACAGAGATCTGAATGTATGAGCTCTAGAGGTGCCAGGTGTCTCTCCTTCACGGGCTTGTGAGGCTTACGAGGTTGCTTAGCTTGTACACACGCATGGCACTTAGAGCCTTTGGCTAAAGTGAAACTCGAGATTAAATCCATCTTAGCTAGACGCGTCATACAACCAAAATTTATGTGACAAAGACGTGAGTGCCAAACCTCAAATTCGTTCACATTAGAATGAATTTGGTTCTCGGCTTTATTACAGAAATCCTCCAGGGAAAGGCGGAACAAACCACGACAATCATATCCTTTTCCAACAAATAGTCCATATCGAGATACGACTACTTTGTTAGACTCAAATACTAACTTAAACCCTTCTTTACATAGAAGGGAGCCACTAACGAGATTCTTTTTTATGGCGGGGACATGCTGCACGTTCTTCAGTTGCACGATCTTTCCCGAAGTAAACTTCAGATCTACCGTGCCAACACCATGAATAGAAGCATGCGAGCCATTCCCCATCAGGACGGAACAATCTCGTGTGACCTGGTAGGAAGAAAACAAAGACACATCAGCATATACATGAATATTGGCCCCAGTTTCAATCCACCAATCGGTGGACTGACAGGCTGAAAGTATGGTAAACAGATTACCATACCCAGATGCCGCATCATTGTTGCTCAGAGTGACATTCACAAACTTGGAGTCCTGCGCTGGCTTCTTGTACTTGTTTGGGCACTTGTTTGCCCAATGTTCATCTGAACCACAAGTAAAGCAGCCATCTCTCTTTTTGTCTTTCTTCTTACCCTTCTTCTTAAAGGTAGTATTCTGCTAGACAGAGTTCTTTCCCTTGAACTTGTGGAAGTTCTTCTGCACCACATTGGCGCTAGAAGAACCCTCTGCCCCTTTCACGTGTGAGTCCTTTGCTCTCGAGTTTTGCTTAACACTGAGATGACCAATGACATCCTCAACAGAGAATTCACGTCTCAAGTGCTTAAGAGAAGTAGCAAAGTTCCTCCAACTAGGAGGGAGTTTTGCAATAATGCAACCCGCGACAAACTTGTCCGGTAACTCACACTTCAGGAGCTCCAGCTCCTTAGCAATGCACTGTATCTCATGAGCCTAGTCCAATACAGAACGATTATCAACCATCCTGTAATCATGGAACTACTCCATGGCATACAGCTCACTGCCAGCATCAGTTGCGTCGAATTTGACTTCGAGCGCATCCCACAAGTTTTTGGCAATGCCCATATGAATATAGACGTCAACCAACTTGTCTCCAATCACACTCAGAACTGCTCCCAGAAAGATTGTGGTTGCCTCCCTAAACGCCTTCTCCTGTTTAGGAGCATTCGTTTCTGTGAGGAACACACCACCAACCCAGAACACATTCATCGTTGTGAGCCACAAGGTGGTCCTAGTCTACCAATGCTTAAAATGTGTCCCGGTAAACTTTTCCGATTTCAGAGTAGCAGCAAAGCCTTGAATTGAAAAGTGCCTAAAATAAGGTTTTTGGATTGTTGGAAATATTAGCACTTTTCCGATTAGACTTATCCACGAGTAAACAGTAAGCATGGCATAAAAGGTATGCATCTCATAGCGATACCTAAGCATACTAGCACGTACAGAACATAGAATCGAACCTTCTATGAGTAGCACACATACGGCTAGCATAAGTACGAGTAAACGAGGGATGAACATATCATACCCTCTGGTTGGCCAGGCCAACGCGGCGACGGCGGCAGCAGCAGCCTCGGCATCGTCTGTGGCCTTCTTCTTAGCGGCGGCGTCGTCGGCCATGGTGTCGATGCAGAGGAAATAGTGGAAGCAGAGGCGAACGGAGTTGGGGATGGATCAGGAGCAGTCGCATCGAGACGCTCCCCAAAAACCTTATTGTCGTTCTCCCGGGCAGGATCTCGAATGACAGGGTTTTGGAGGCACCTGCTCTCCCGACCAGCCATGCACGCGGGTCGGGATGGGATCACCGGAGGCAGCACAGAGTGAGGAACAGTGAACCGAACTGGGTTATTTCACTGGCCAGAGCCTTCTTATATAGTCCGTAAGGGAGAAAGTCGTGAGCCTTGCCAAGGCCCACGACCGAGTAGACCCACTCCCGGCAAGGGAGTCGACGAATTGGGTCCTGGCAAGTGTCGCACCCCCGGCAAGGGAGTCGACGAATCCCGGCAACGCAAGTCATCCCATAGTCCAATGTCTTGGACAGTGGCCAATGATATGTCTCCGTCGTAGTTACTTTTCCAAACACTTTTTGCCCTTGTTTTGGACTCTAACTTGCATGATTTGAATGGAACTAACCCGGAGTGACACTGTTTTCAGCAGAATTACCATGGTGTTATTTATGTGCAGAAACAAAAGTTCTCGGAATGATCCGAAACTTAACGGAACATCTATTCGGAAAATATAAAAAATCCTTGCAAAAGATGAAGACCAGGGGCCCACCACCTGTCCACGAGGGTGGGGGCGCGCCCCCTACCTCGTGGGCCCCCTAGAGCTCCTCCGACCTCAACCCCAACTCTATATATTTGGTTTCAGGGAGAAAAAATTCAGAGAGAAGAATTCATCGCGTTTTACGATACGAAGCCGCCGCCAAGCCCTAAAACCTCTCGGGAGGGCTGATCTGGAGTCCGTTCGGGGCTCCGGAGAGGGGAATCCGTCGCCATCGTCATCATCAACCATCCTCCATCACCAATTTCATGATGCTCACCGCCGTGCGTGAGTAATTCCATCGTAGGCTTGTTGGACGGTGATGGGTTGGATGGGATCTATCATGTAATCGAGTTAGTTTTGTTAGGGTTTGATCCCTAGTATCCACTATGTTCTGAGATTGATGTTGCTATGACTTTGCTATGCTTAATGTTTGTCACTAGGGCCCGAGTGCCATGATTTCAGATTTGAACCTATTATGTTTTCATCAATATATGAGAGTTCTTGATCCTATCTTGCAAGTCTATAGTCACCTATTATGTGTTATGATCCGCTAACCCTGAAGTGACAATAATCGGCATACTTACCGGTGATGACCGTAGTTTGAGGAGTTCATGTATTCACTATGTGCTAATGCTTTGTTCCGGTACTCTATTAAAAGGAGGCCTTAATATCCCTTAGTTTCCGCTAGGACCTCGCTGCCACGGGAGGGTAGGACAAAAGATGCCATGCAAGTTCTTTTCCATAAGCACGTATGACTATATTCGGAATACATGCCTACATTACATTGATGAATTGGAGCTAGTTCTGTGTCACCCTGTGTTATGATTGTTACATGATGAACTGCATCCGACATAATTCTCCATCACTGATCCATTGCCTACGAGCTTTCCATATATTGTTCTTCGCTTATTTACTTTTCCGTTGCTATTGCTATCATCACTACAAAATACCAAAAACATTACTTTTGCTATTGTTACCTTTTGCTACCGTTACCACTACTATCATATTACTTTGATACTAAACACTTTGCTGCAGATACTAAGTTTCCAAGTGTGTTTGAATTGACAACTCAGCTGCTAATACTTGAGAATATTCTTTGGCTCCCCTTGTGTCGAATCAATAAATTTGGGTTGAATACTCTACCCTCGAAAACTGTTGCGATCCCCTATACTTGTGGGTTATCAAGACTATTTTCTGGCACCGTTGCCGGGGAGCATAGCTCTATTCTTTGAGTCACTTGGGATTTATATCTGCTTATCATTTTGAAGAACTTGAGAGATCCAAAAACCAAGATTTATCCCTCAACTACGGGGGGAGGTAAGGAACTGCCATCTAGCTCTGCACTTGATTCACCTTCTGTTTTGAGTAAGCTTGCGACACCTAAACCTGCTTCTGCTATTCGTTCTGATATGTCGCATGTTATTGATGATGCCACTTCTGCTATGCATGATACTTATGATGAAACTACTTCTATGCTTGATACTACTGTGCCACTTGGTGAATTTCTTGATGAACAACTTGCTAGGGTTAGAGAGAATGAAAATATTGAACCTGATAATACTGATGAAAGTGATGATGAAGACTTACCCGTTATTCCTAAGGGTTATGCTTTTGATAAAGAAGCTTCTTTAGCTATTTTAGCATGCAAAGATAGATACGAACTCAAGAGGTTATTAGCTAAATGGAAGCAGCAATCTCTTAATGCTATAATAAAACCTGACCCTGCTTTTGCTACCTCACCTATCTGTGTTACTGATAAGGATTATGAATTCTCTGTTGATCCTGATATAATTACTTTGGTTGAATATGATCCTTTTCATGGCTATGAATCTGAAACTGTTGTGGCACGTCTTACTAAATTAAATGATATAGCCACCCTATTCACCAATGATGAGAGAACTCGTTACTTTTATATCCTTAAAATATTTCTGTTCTCATTAAAGGGTGATGCTAAGATATGGTTTAATTCTCTTGATCCTGGTTGTGTGCATAGTCCCCAGGATATGATTTATTACTTCTCTGCTAAATATTTCCCTGCTCATAAGAAACAAGCTGCTTTAAGGGATATATATAATTTTGTGCAAATTGAAGAAGAGAGACTCCCACAAGCTTGGGGGAGGCTTCTCAAGTTACTTAATGCTTTGCTTGATCATCCTCTTAAGAAAAATGAAATACTTGATATCTTTTATAATGGACTAACTGATGCCTCCAGAGATTACCTGGATAGTTGTGTTGGTTCTGTTTTCAGGGAAAGAACACCGGATGAAGCTGAAACTCTATTGAATAATATGTTGACAAATGAAAATAATTGGACACTTCCTGAACCAGTTCCTGAACCAACTCCTGAGCCTATTCCTAAACCAACTCCGAAGAAGAGAGGTATTCTATTTCTCAGTTCTGAAGATATGCAAGAGGCAAAGAAATCTATGAAAGAAAAAGGTATTAAAGCTGAAGATTTTAAGAATTTACCTCCTATTGAAGAAATACATGGTCTTAATTTACCGCCTGTTGAAGAAACATATGATCTTAATCCATTGCCTATTGAAGAAACTCATGGTTTTGATAACCTAACACAGGTAGTGAAGGTAAATTCTCTCTATAGATATGATAAAGCTGAAATCTCATTTACTAAGTTTGCTAGCCCATGCTTAGATGAGTTTGATAAATTTATGGCTAAGCAAGAAGATTTTAATGCTTATTTTGGTAGACAATTCAAATACAATTCAAATATGCTTGAACACTTGGGTGATTATATGGCTAATGTTAAAAGTGAACTAAAACTTATTAGTAAACATGCTTCTATGGTTACCACTCAAGTAGAACAAGTACTTAAAGCTCAAAATGATTTTCTCAATGAATTGAATAGTAAGAATAATGATAATGCTATTATAGTTATGACTAGAGGTGGTAAAATGACTCAGGAACCTCTGTATCCTGAAGGTCACCCTAAGAGAATTGAGCAAGATTCTCAGAGAAATAATATATATGCACCTAGTCCTTCTAAAAGGAGGAAAAAGAAAAATGATAGGACTTTATATACTTCTAGTAAACCTATTACTGAAATACCTAAGAATCCAAATGATATTTCTATCTCTGATGCTCAAACACAATCTGGTAATGAACCTGAAACTAGTGATAATGTTAATGATAATGTTCATGATGATGCTCAACCTAGCAATGATAATGATGTAGAAATTGAACCTGCTGTTGATCTTGATAACCCACAATCAAAGAATCAATGTTATGATAAGAAAGACTTTGTTGCTAGGAAACACGGTAAGGGAAGAGAGCCTTGGATTCAGAAACCCATGCCTTTTCCTCCAATACCATTCAAGAAAAAGGATGATGAGGATTTTGAGCGCTTTGCTGAAATGATTAGACCTAGCTTTTTGCGTATGCAATAACTGATATGCTTAAAATGAATCCTTATGCTAAGTACATGAAAGATATTGTTACTAATAAAAGAAAGATACCGGAAGCTGAAATTTCCACCATGCTTGCTAATTATACTTTTAAGGGTGGAATACCAAAGAAACTTGGAGATCCAGGAGTACCCACTATACCATGCTCCATTAAAAGAAACTATGTTAAAACTGCTTTATGTGATCTTGGAGCCGGTGTTAGTGTTATGCCTCTCTCTTTATATCGTAGACTTGATTTGAATAAGTTGACACCTACTAAAATATCTTTGCAAATGGCTGATAAATCAACTGCTATACCTGTCGGTATTTGTGAGGATATGCCTGTTGTAGTTGCAAACGTTACTATTTTAACGGACTTTGTTATTCTTGATATTCCCGAGGACGATAGTATGTCTATTATTCTTGGAAGTCCCTTTTTGAATACTGCAGGGGCTGTTATTGATTGCACTAAAGGCAATGTCACTTTTCATGTTAATGGTAATGAGCATACGATACACTTTTCGAGGAAACAACCTCAAGTTCATAGTATCAACTCTATTGGAAAAATTCCATCCATTATATTTGGAGGTTTTGAATTTCCTCTTCCTACTGTCAAGAAGAAATATGATATTCTTATTATTGGGGATGTGCATATCCCCGTTGAGGTAACATAGTGTTATTCGAAATTTCTCTGGTTCCATGTTATTCGAAATGAGTTCGTTAACAAGACCTGATCAACCTCGTTAGTGGATTCCTTTTGATGAGCATGAGATGGATGAAACTAGAAGGCACAACCTTCTGTACCCTCCTCATACTTTTTGTTATTTATAATAAATAAAATAAAATAGTATTTTCTGTCTGTTATCTGAATTATCCGTGCAATATAAAAATACCCCGAAAATAAAAGTTCTCCAAATGCCCTGAAATTTAAATAGGATTTTTTCTGGAATATTTGAGAATATTTGGCACTAAGAACACAGCAGGAGGAGCTGGCACCTGGCCACGAGGGTCAGGGGCGCGCCCTACCCCCTAGGCGTGCCCCCCTGCCTCGTGGGCCCATGGTGGCCCTCCTCCACTCATTCTTTCACCCACACACTCCTTCTTCCTCCCACAAACACGAATATCCAGCTCAAACCTGAGTCCAAGCTCATTTTGCTGCCATTTTCGATCTCCTTGCTCAAAGCACCTCTCACAAAACTGCTTGGGAAGATTGTTCCTTGGTATGTGACTCCTCCATTGGTTCAATTAGTGTTTGTTCTAGTGCTTTATTCATTGCAAATTTTTGCTGCCTAGGTGACCATGTTCTTGAGCTTGCATGTCGAATCTATATGGTTCCAAATAGTTTTGATGCATGATATAGGCTCTAGGCACTTGTAGGAGTAGTTGCTATCAATATTATTGAGTTTGATTCACTTTTCTTCTGAAGTTACTAAAAATATCAGAGTTTTTTTAGAGGAAGAAATATGCTTAGGAAAATGTTCCAAGGTGGTTCTTCAAGGAAGCAAGGACCCAGGCTTGCAATGCGCGATGCTGATGAAGAGCCACCAAGAGACGCTCCAGTGCGTCCTTGCGAATGGCCTTCGGAAAACTTTATGGATCGAGCAGGAATTAAGAAAGAATTTAACACATATTTGCGTAACGCGGATCTTGTGAGCTTCGAGGAAGAGAAGTGCAGACAGTATCACTATCTCACTAGTTCCTTTGTGAGGAGGTTTGAATTTTCATCTTCACGTAATTCTCCAACTGTCCTGTTTGATCTTTATGAAAATTCTTATACTATGGACTTAGAGGATTTTACCCCTGCTTGCAAACTTCTACAATGTGGTAGTATCAGGGAACCTCGCAAATCTGAATTTAGAGATTTTCTTGCTAGTATAACTGTGGGGGAATCCAGAGATATAACCCAAGCTACCATAGGGAGCATTCATTTTCCTGCTATACATTATTTTGCTCTCTTCATAGGTAGATGCATAAATGGTAAAGATGAAGCATGTCATATGTGTGTTCCTGACCTCAGTATTCTAAGGAGTGCTGTGTTAGGAGACAAATCCTATAATTTGGGAGCCATTGTTGCACGTAGGTTGCATCTTAATAGATTTAATGGAGATTTCTTTGGTGGAATTTATGCAACCCGCTTAGCTGATTTTCTTGGTGTAACCATACGCGAGGATGATATTGAATTGCCTCCCGCTTACCTAGATTTTAATGCTATGGTTCACCACCGGTTTGTTGAGAGGAGTGAATCACCTCTCCAGTATCGACTAATCTTTGACAGACGGCGTGCTGTCCGTATTACTCTCCCTGCTCCTGCCTTCTTTGATTATCAGGCAAAAGGAAGATATGTTATTATCAGAGAGGAGGCAGATGAGTACGAGAGGTGGGCTGAGGCTGCTCGTCGCCACGCTGCAGCTCAGGAGGCGATAGCCGCTGCATCTCAGTACGACCCCAACTTTTACTATGGATATCCGCCAGGCTAGCCGTGTCCATAGACCAACTTAGGCCAAAAGCCTAAGCTTGGGGGAGTACGTATTTCCCACCGACATTACATTCATGTTCACACACTTATTGCTAGATGTCGATGCTCCTACTTTTTCACTGTATCATCCATGCTAGTTTATTTTTCTTTTTATGCTTTCTTCTTGTGTATTTAATAAACCTTAAGAAAAACCAAAAAAAATAGTTGTAGCTTTTAGCTAGTTTTAATTTCCATACTTGTAGTAGTAATTAATAAGAAAACCCAAAAAGATTTCTTGTTCTTCTTTTGCTTGTTGGAAGCTTTCCCGTGTAAATAGTTTTATTTCTTCTCTTTTCTTTGGGGGGCGATAGGAGAAGACCATAATTAAATTGTTGAAGTAGCTCTTATATGCATTATTGTTGATCTGACAAAAGAGCCCATATTGTCTTGTCTTCTCATGTTTATTGAATGCTTGCAGATTCCAGCTTAGTCCAATGCACGCACACTATTATTATTATTCACATCGTTCGGTCGTGCAAGTGAAAGGCAATTATGACGATATATGATGGACAGACTGAGATGAGAAAGGCTGGTATGAACTCGACATCTTTTGTTTTTGTAAATATGATTAGTTCATCGTTCCTGATTCAGCCTATTATGAATAAACATGATTGCAATGACAACTAGAGATCATAGTTTCTTGTGCCATGCTTGATTAGCTGGGAGCTTGTAATGGTTTACCTTGCGTGCCAACATGCTGTTAAAATGGTTGTGATGTGGTATGATAGGGTGGTATCCTCCTCTGAATGATTTAAGTGACTTGACTTGGCGCATGTTCACGCATGTGGTTGAAACAAAATCAACATAGCCTTCACGATATTTATGTTCATGGTGGATTATATCCTACTCATGCTTGCATTCGGTGTTGATTAATTTTAATGCATGTTCATGACTGTTGTCGCTCTCTAGCTGGTCGCTTCCCCCTGTACTAAGCGGGAATACTGCTTGTGCATCCAACTCTATAAACCCCAAAGTTATTTCATATGAGTCCACCATACCTACCTATATATGGTATCTACCTACCGTTCCAAGTAAATTTATATGTGCCAAACTCTAAACTTTCAAATAAATATCCTGTTTTGTATGCTCGAATAGCTCATGTATCAACTAGGGTTGTCCGCATCTTCCATGTTAGGCAGGTTATTCTCAAGAGGAGTGGACTCCGCTCCTCACTCACGAGAAAGTGGATGGTCACTGGGATGCCCAGTCCCATGCTTTATGCAAATCAAATTAAAATAATTGCAAACAAAACTTCCCCTGGGACTCTTGTTAGTTGGAGGCACTCGTTGTTTCGAGCAAGCCATGGATTGATGCTTGTTGGTGGAGGGGGAGTATAAACTTTACCATTATGTTTGGGAACCGCCTATAATGTGTGTAGCATGGAAGATATCACCATCTCTTGGTTGTTATGTTGACAATGAAAGTATACCGCTCAAAATATTATTCATCTCTATTTCAAAACCGAGCTCTAGCACCTCTACAAATCCCTGCTTCCCTCTGCGAAGGGCCTATCTATTTACTTTTATGTTGAGTCATCATCCTCTTATTAAAAAGCGCCAGTTGGAGAGCACCGCTGTCATTTGCATTCATTGTTGTTAGTTTACATTAAGTATGACCTGACCGGATCTCTTTTACCATGAATTACAATGTCTAGTCAGTCCTTGATCTTTAAAGGTGCTCTGCATTTATGTTTTGCGGTCTCGGAAAGGGCTAGCGAGATACCATCTTGTTATATCATATTATGATTGTTTTGAGAAAGTGTTGTCATCCGAGATTTATTATTTTTGCTCGCTAGTTGATTATGCCATTGATATGAGTAAACTTGAGACCTAAGCGTTATTGTGAATGTGGTTAGTCATAATCTTTGCTGAAAACTTGAATGTTGACTTTACATATTTATAACAACAAGAGCAAATAGAGTTTGTAAAAGTTTTTCTTTATCACTTTTAGTTTATCAACTGAATTGCCTTAGGACAAGCAAATGTTTAAGCTTGGGGGAGTTGATACGTCTCCGTCGTATCTACTTTTCCAAACACTTTTGCCCTTGTTTTGGACTCTAACTTGCATGATTTGAATGGAACTAACCCGGACTGACGTTGTTTTCAGCAGAATTACTATGGTGTTATTTATGCGCAGAAACAAAAGTTCTCGGAATGACCTGAAACTTCACGGAACATCTATTCGGAAAATGTAAAAAATCCTTGCAAAAAATGAAGACCAGGGGGCTCCACCACCTGTCCACGAGGGTGGGGGGCGCGCCTGCCCCCCTAGAGCGCGCCCCCTACCTCATGGGCCCCCTGGAGCTCCTCCGACCTCAACCCCAACTCTATATATTTGGTTTTGGGGAGAAAAAAATCAGAGAGAAGAATTCATCGTGTTTTACGATACGGAGCCGCTGCCAAGCCCTAAAACCTCTCGGGGGGCTGATCTGGAGCCCGTTCGGGGCTCTAGAGAGGGGAATCTGTCGCCATCGTCATCATCAACCATCCTCCATCACCAATTTCATGATGCTCACCATCGTGCGTGAGTAATTCCATCGTAGGCTTGCTGGACGGTGATGGGTTGGATGGGATCTATCATGTAATCGAGTTAGTTTTGTTAGGGTTTGATCCCTAGTATCCACTATGTTCTGAGATTGATGTTGCTATGACTTTGCTATGCTTAATGTTTGTCACTAGGGCCCGAGTGCCATGATTTCAGATCTGGACCTATTATGTTTTCATCAATATATGAGAGTTTTTGATCCTATCTTGTAAGTCTATAGTCACCTATTATGTGTTATGATCCGTTAACCCCGAAGTGACAATAATCGGGATACTTACCGGTGATGACCGTAGTTTGAGGAGTTCATGTATTCACTATGTGCTAATGCTTTGTTCTGGTACTCTATTAAAATGAGGCCTTAATATCCCTTAGTTTCCGCTAGGACCCCGCTGCCACGGGAGGGTAGGACAAAAGATGTCATGCAAGTTCTTTTCCATAAGCACGTATGACTATATTCGGAATGCATGCCTACATTACATTGATGAATTGAAGCTAGTTCTGTGTCACCCTGTGTTATGATTGTTACATGATGAACCGCATCCGGCATAATTCTCCATCACTGATCCATTGCCTACGAGCTTTCCATATATTGTTCTTCGCTTATTTATTTTTCCGTTGTTATTGATATCATCACTACAAAATACCAAAAACATTACTTTTGCTGTTGTTACCTTTTGCTACCGTTACCACTACTATCATATTATTTTGCTACTGAACACTTTGCTGCAGATACTAAGTTTCCAGGTGTAGTTGAATTGACAACTCAGCTGCTAATACTTGAGAATATTCTTTGACTCCCCTTGTGTCGAATCAATAAATTTGGGTTGAATATTCTATCCTCGAAAACTGTTGCGATCCCCTATACTTGTGGGTTATCAGCCCACATGTTAGCGACTCGTTAATTAATTCATTAATTAATTCGTTCCCGAGCGGCAAAAATAAGCTTCGGCTCATTCCCGCAACCCGCGGCGCGCGCGCGTCGTGAAGAGGCGAGGCGGGCGGCGGAGGAGGAGGAGCGCGCGTGCACCACTCCTCTTCCCAAGCTCCCAATGGCAAGTGGTAGAGCAACCCTTATAAAGGGGTCTCAACTCTCCTCAACTAGTAAGGTGGGACTAAACTTCTCACCACCCGCCATCTCGTACATGGGCCTCAAGATTAACTAGGGATTAGTGTCTTATATGGGCCTAAGCCCATCCGTATTCCAACAATCAGTTCGTTCCATGGCATTTACTTGTATCCTTCATGGTGAACTCAAAGGATGTCATAAGGCCCAATCTTTCTGTGCGTGAAGGCATCAGTAGTTCATACACTCTCCTCTCAAAATCTTGTTTGATGAGCTGCTTCAGAAGTATATGAAAAGATGTTGACATATTTCCAAACTATTTTGTTGCGGTCGATGTGTCTGGTGGTACGTTAATGCTCCAGATTTTGTCGACCCTTGGATCCACATCCACACTTGCAGGAAATCCACACAGACTGCGATGGAGCGAGCAGAATCTGAGACAAACTTCTTGC
Organism: Triticum dicoccoides; assembly: GCF_002162155.2. Lineage (NCBI taxonomy): Eukaryota > Viridiplantae > Streptophyta > Magnoliopsida > Poales > Poaceae > Triticum > Triticum dicoccoides. The sequence goes on along the minus strand of NC_041380.1, from coordinate 545,648,708 downwards.
ATACCCGTTCGTCGATACCAAGTAAAAGTTTCAACACAGATCACACCAGTTTGGCAAACAAGATCCCGACCACGATGCACTAGCAATATGTCACACCTGAGGATCAAATGATCTATAATTAAGTAGGTGACTCACACGCGTCGCTGATCCGATGGATTTCGTACTATTGTCTTGGACTTTGTCTTTGTACCACCGTCCCGGATGCTTCTTAGTTGTACTTGTATTTTCTTACTATCGTTTAATTGTTTTCTGCTGTTTTGGGGTCAAAATTAGCTTGCGGCATCATCAATGTCTACTGAGCTGCCTTGCTGTAATAGAAAACAAAGCTTGCATGAGGTGTCTTACATTGAATTCTTGGACTAATTGACCTCCTATTGGTCAGCCGATTGTAGATCATAGACCAACAATGGTGGAATCCCTGACTTTGAAAGACTCACTCGAATAATTAGCTGATAAACTTTGCACAGTTTGACGCAAGTGGCAACAACCTAGGTGTTTTCAATGGACGATTTCATGGCATTCTTATCGTTTTTGCATGCATGGTTCACCAATTCGGGTGTAACTGCCCGGTATACAAATGACTTTCTCCTGCTGCACACACAACATTCATCAATTCGTTCCCAACATGGCTTTGAGAACCATGGTTGTGTTGTACATGATCGTGACCTCTCATGTTCATCGCATAGGACGTGCTTGCCACCAGTGATCAGGTCACTCTAACCAACATCAGAGGTGTACTGGAGCCATTGATGTTAGCACTCACATATCTGGTATTCCCTCCGTCCGAAAATACTTGTCCTAAAAATGAATAAAATGTAGAATTAAAATAAGTCTAGATACAAGCATTTCGAGGATAAGTATTTTCAGACGGAGGGAGTATATGTGTAAAGAGGACACGGAGACGTGGTGGACTAGTAGGCGCGACTCTACTCGTTGTACCAAAAATATTTCGGGTAGCCATTGTTTCAGTTTATGCACCGAGTGCTGGTAGTTGGATTGTATTTCCCAACGCCGCTAATTCCTAAAGCATAATCACTCCCAATTAGCAATTACAACAGAGTTTTCCCACTTAAAGATATGAAGTTGGACGAGCAGATGAACCAACCTATATTTGTATGTCTGACTATATGGTCATGACACCACTCACATCCTAGTATTTATAAAGAGGAATCAAATACAAATGTGACTAGTAGGTGCGACTTTACTCGTTGTCCCAAAATTATTTGCGTAGCCCTTAACTTAGTTTTTTTTCATAGAGTGGTGTATGCATGGCTTACCAAAAAAAAATGAATTCTTACAATCCTGTACAAGTTACCACACACGAAGTTGATATCAAGGACGTCTACACTAGTCTTTTTCTTTGGGGAAGGCCAACACTGGTAGCTTTATTGATATCAACTACTATTTACATTGAAACTTCAGAAAAACTAGGTGAATCCAATTGCACTTGCATTGATACACACTCGGAGGTACACGCCACAAAGGACTCGATCACCCCCTCTTAATCTCTCCCCTCGGTATCTTATTTGATATTTTGCTTTAGAAACATGTGAAAAAGATGTTGACGTATTTTCAAGTTGTTTCGCAAAGATCATTCTATATGGTGGCATGTCAATGCCCCTGACTTTATCAACCCTAGATTCACATCTATATACAATCTAATCAGACTGCACGGGAGGGAGCAGAGTCCGTGGAAAACTACTCGCATACTTGTTCATTAATATCAAATAAAACTTGTAACACATACCACACGATTGTGCCGAACAAAATCATGGACCCAATGTATTGACTGATTTATCGTGCATGAGGATCAGGATGACATGTAATTAAGTAGAAGTAGGTAATATGTACAATTGGTCTGTACTTTGTCGTACCACCCTATATTTTACCTAGTTGCCCTTGCATTAGTTTTTACGGCTGTGCAATTGTTTATACTTATGACTGTTTGGAGTATCACTTAGCCTTCAACTTCAACAAAATGTGTCACTTTTTTTGCGAGAACAAAAAGTCTTATTGGGATGCCTTACTGTCCGAGGTGTCTTTCCACATATTCTTAAGACTAATTTACCTTCTCACAATGACTTTCTTGAAAAAATTCCAGCATTATTTCGCCCTCTTGCTATTGTATCATTGTTGTTGGTGATCATGTGGACGGTTTTCTGCACACCTAGTAATCTTCGTCGCAATTCTATTGTGACACCGACCACAGATGATGTGCGAAAAGTCTAAAGGCCATATACAATTTTGGGTGTGTCTAGGGCATATCTAGATGTGCTCTAGTTATTGTATATCTAAGTGAGTGAATCAAACATAAAGAAAAAAAGAAAAAAGAAAAAGAAAATGTCCACACGAATCTCGACGTAAGATCAATGACATAGAATTTAGATGCGCGATATTTATGGCACATCTAGATGTGCTTTAGCAAAACTGTACAATTTTACCTTTCTACCTGATACTTTAACTTCCCTTTCTTTGCCTATAATATCTTCATCTCCTCGTGAATTGCGCCCAGGCAAATTTTGGAAAATATAAGTTTTTTCTTCTCTATATTTGAGAAGAAAAAAAAGAAACAGTCAGTTTTTTTATTGAGAAAAGAAAGAAACAGTCAGGCGGAACTAGCGGATTGGATGGATGGGTTCGTCAGGCCCGTTAGTTCTGGGGCTACGGGCCGAGCAGATCACACCGAACGCAGCCACGACCGGCCATCCAACGGCACAAGTCGGCCCGGCGCCCCAGCCAAACCCTAACGCCCCAGAACCCCTCTATATAAGCAGCGGCGAAGATGCCCTTCTTCCCCACGCCGCCACCTCCCATCCATCCCAGCAAACAGGTTCTTCCCCCGTCCTCACCCTCTGACCCATCATATCTCGATCTGCCTTCTTGTTTTGCAACCCGTTTTCGGTTTTGTTCTTCCCGTGTGGATCTTGCATCTGTCCTGAGGACGGTGACGATTGATATTTGGTCTCGTTCGTCGTAACTGGCAATCTCCTTGCCTTGCCGACCATCCTGCAATATCACCACCCATATTCCGAGTCCTCTTCTCGATTAGAATCGCCGTCCCCATGCAGCTGCTCTTCTTGTTTTATTTCTCGTTTCTTATCGCTGGCCGAGGATTAAATTAATTATGACAAGCATATGTCCGAAGTTTCTTCATGTGGAACGATCTAATCTTCTCTATGAGGCCAATGATGCTGCTCATCCCTTTGTCCTTTTTGATGTTGATTTTGTGGGTTCGTGCTGCTGCTGATGATTAGTGTGAACCTTTCTCAATGAATCACTAGTGATTACATAACCTACTGCCTTCCTTCTGAGGCATCACGATCCCTTGAATCCTTTTGTATTTTTTCTTGTCGCTTTTTTCTCTTGAAATTATTGGTTTGCGAAGGTCGAATGATGATCCCAAGTGCATAGTTCATATGATCAAATCGTGATTACTTGAACAAAAATAGTCTTTCGCTCCTATCTGATGACCTTACAACCTTATCTTCTCCCCGAGAATTGCACAATCTGTGTGTTTGTTTGTTTGTTTGTTCGTTATATCTTTGTATCCTCATGTATGAATTTGTTGTAGAGGACAGTGAAGATTGATATTTGGTCTCGTTCGTCGTAACTGGCATTTATTTGCCTTGCCGACCATCCTGCTATATCACCACCCATATTCCGAGTCTTCTTTTTACACATTATCCATTGAAATCATTTAGACTTAAATAATTTTGTATAGCAAAAGGTACATACGTTAGCAGATCTCTGTAGTTGTGAGGATGATGATTTCAAATTTGTCGCCCCAGTCTTAGGGTCTGCTTAGGTGGATCTGTGCTGATTGACATACTATTAAATCTGACTCAGCAAATGAAACTCAAATAGTTGGTTTGATTTTCTTGGGTGATGGCAGTGACGATTTGCAAATATTCAAGCTCAACAGACCAAATCACAGGTCTTCTCTCAGGAGTTGTTTTGTATGCCGATTATCCCGCTGAACCGAGCCATCTGATAGCCTTTATTTTTAATCTGCCGTTCATTGTTTGTCTGTCTGTTTCCTTTGGAGAGTGTAGTTGCAATGAGGATAACAAGCTCCCTCTTCTGAAAGCATTGACGACATTGCTGGCAGAATCGAACCAATTAAACATTGCCACCACTGAGCAACTATATCTTTCTTTGATCTTTTTGGCTGTTGTTTTGCTTTTCAATTTAGGTTATCTCTTTGGATTATGAGGAGGTATTGATGCATAATCCAACACTTGATCCGAGGGGTGGCATGAGCTGCCTGTGTGATGCCATCTTTGCAACTGAATCCATTAGAGATTAGTTTTAATTATTTATGTTCTGCATGATTTCGTTGGTATCATGTGATGAAACCTTATTCAATCTTAGGACACCTTCTGACACAGTGCCTATTTTCCTGTGGATGAGAAGGCTTTTATATTCTGATGATACGCCATGTTTTCTTATGTATTTGCTTTTACGATTACACCAGAGACCTGCAAAGTAGTTGAAGCCTATGATGATCAGCTTTATGTTGGAATTACCGTCTGATTCTGAATGACGATATTTTTGCGGCTTTCTGAGGCACAAAACCAATGGCGAATGCTTTTATTTATTTCATTAGTGTTAATTTTGATCAAACTTAAATTATCCCGGTGAAGATTCTTTGACCAGGAAGTGCCGTATGACACTGTAAACAACAGCTGTTTCTTACCACTGCAGGTGTCCTCCTTTGGCTATAACCTTCGTGGTTTGGGCAGGGCTGGAATGTCCATTTGCACCTGGTTTGGTTCTGCTGTGTGCATGATTTTAAATGGGTCTCTGAGGGATTCTCTGTTTGATCTTTTTTTTTTGTTAATTGTAACCTGTGTCTGTATTTTAGTTGGTCATTCTATAGAGCTCGTTATTGTGGTTAAATTATTTTTCCAGTGGCTTTTAAGTTGTCAATATGATTTGGTTAGTTTGGGAATATGGCGATGATGATAAATACAAGGCTTGTTTCTCAAAACATTCGCAGATGCCGCCTAAGAGCTTTCGCCCAGCCAGGCTTGAGAGCTAATGCTGCTAATTCCTTCCTTGGATGTCTGAGCCTTATTAACAATGTCCCTGTGCTTTGTTTTCTTTTATTTGATTTTTTTCTATGTGGGTGCACAGTTTGAATGTTTTAGCTGATGTTCTTGCATCCAGAGTTTACAATGCTCCTGAGATTATTCAGGTGGCGCTTAGAGCACTAATCCGTACAGATGGATGTTGGGTTACGCTCGCCCCCATATTCTAAGCTCTTCTCTTTCTTATTTTTTGGAATTGATCCTTTTTTGGTGCAGTGATTATAGAACATTCCTCGTACTGATGGGAAAATCCCTATGAACGACATCTATACACCCATAGAATCTGAGCACCAATGTGTATTATTATGTTGTTTTACTCTTTGTTTTCCTTTCTACGGCTCCCATATTATGTGAGAGCTAATGCTTTTACCCAGCTGAGCTGTCACCAGTTCATGCGTGGTGCCCTGTTCATTATCTATATAATGTTCGGAGACCGTAGCAATAGATGATCAATCTAAACTCCACCGTGAGTGATTGGCCTTGCTCTGTGTTTGAAGCATTGAAACAGTACCTGGTGAATTGTACATGTTATTGATCTGAATTTCACTCTTTGGTTTCTACAGATGTACATGTTGAAACAGAGATTTTTTAATGAGATTAATTGCTGGTGATTGATCTATGGTCATGAATTTCTCATGTAAATTCCTCTTTCATAATTGGTATTGAAGGGCGAAAAGCCTTTACTCTTTTTCTTTGAATATAGCATAATATTGACTGCGCACTTCGAAAGATGATGGTGTATTCCGAGGATCAGTCCGTTTTTTATTGAATTCGCTGATAGATCTGGATGATTCAAAGAATGATTCTTCCCTGGGTATTTCCCCGGTACCATTATTTAAATTGGAGCTTTTCAATTCCGTTTTTGAGATTGAGGTGAGGGTTTAAGACAAGTTATTGAAATTTGCTGCAGCCTTAATAAACAGAAGGTTTAAACAGCAGCCTGAATGACGATCAAACTGATTAACTATCATTCTGAACCCTGAATGTCCTGAACCTACCCGCCTGACAAATTGCTACTATGATCGGACTATCTGCAATCCATTGGACTTAAATTGCTAGTATGACTAATGATCGGACTATCTGCATCAAAACCGGACGTGATTACAAGCTCGCCCAGTACACTGTAGCCTCATGGTAACACAGCCCTGATCAGTGGCAAAATTGAAAGGTGGTTCCAGCCAGGAAACATAGATATGCTTTCAGCATAAAACACGTGTTTCCAACAAAAAATTGAAATGATTCTAGCAAAATTGGATGTGGTTCCAGCAGAAAATATGTTCGTCCTAGCAATCATTGTTATGGTTCCAACAAAAAAACATGGTTTCAACAAAATTAATTTGGTTCTAGAAAAAAATTGAAAAGAAGTACTCCCAAGGAATTCCAGCAAAAATTCATGGAATAGTTTTGCTCTTTTCGCTGTTGGACGCAATAGTTTCCGCCGCAGGTCGGCTGCTCCACTGCCTTGCATCAACGGGTGCATCTCGCCGCGCCATGAGGGCATGTCATTGCCGGTGGTGTTGCTTAGAAGGGGTGCTGGGGCAGGCCATGGCCGACCGGCACTGCCTTGCGGTGGTAGCAGATCTCGTCGAGGAGACAGGGGTGAAGTGCAAGCGGCTGGCGGAGCAGAGGATCCACTCCCACAAACGTTTTCCAAATTACATTGCGAAAACCACCTGCAAAAAACAGAGCCTATCCAACATTATCAGTCCACCATAACGGGCGGCTGGTGGGTTTTTCTCGTTTCACCTTTTCTCCTGCAAGAGATGACTCAACTACTCATGAACTATTTTGGCATGTACAATGGTGCTATCTTACAGCATCTCCAGCCGTTGGCCCCCCAAAAGGCTTAAAAATTGTTGCCTGGGCCAAGTCGGCTCTGGAGGCGATTGGGTTCCTAGCCGTCGGCCCTAGGCATCGATATTTGCCCCTTTTTTTATGCAAATGTGCCTGTCTTTTCGATATTTGCCCATTTTTTAATGCAAATGTGCCTGTCTTTTGGCCCACACTTGTCTTGATATCGACGCAAATCAGCCCATATTCGCCATGGTTTGGCGCAAATTCAATAAAAGTAATTTTTTTTATCATAGTTCATCACAAATAATATAGTTCAATACAAATTATATAGTTCAACAAATAAAAACTCATATTTCATCACACGTCGAGCTAGGTGTTGCCCTTGAGCCTTCATATGTGCTCCACTAGATCCTGTTGCAGTTGTTGATGCACCTGTGAGTTTCAGATCTTCTGACGCATATTAACTGGTGATCAACTTGCGCAAGAGGACACTGGCTCTTCTTGCTCGCTCTCAATGATCATGTACAAAATAACACAGTGATACGCCTTCAACGTATATATAATTTATGATTGTTCTATGTTGTTATATTATCATTCTTGGATGTTCTATAATTGTTTTATAGTCATTTTATATCATTTTTGAGACTAACCTATTGACATAGTGTAAGTGCTAGTTGATGTTTTTGCATGTTTTTTACATTGCAGGAAATCAATATCAAACGGAGTTCAAACATTGTGAAACTTTTTATGGATTTTTATGGACTAGAAGACCACCAATGGGCCAGAGCAGCACCTCGGGGGTGCCCCGAGGGGGGCACAACCCACCAGGGTGCGTCTGCCCCGAGGGGGGCACAACCCATCAGGGTGCGCCTGGGGGCCCAGGTGCACCCAGGTGGGTTGTGCCCACCTCGGTGGCTTCCCGCACCCCTCTTTACCCTATAATTTCCTAAATATCCCGAAAACCCTCAGGGTTAACCTAGATCAGAAATTCCACCGCCGCAGGCCTTTGTACCACCGAAAATCAATCTAGACCCGTGTCGGCACCCTACCGGAGGGGGGAATCATCTTCGGTGACCATCTTCATCATCCCGGCGGCCACCACGATGAGGAGGGAGTAGTCCACCCTCGGGGCTGAGGGTTTGTACCAGTAGCTATGTGTTTAATCTCTCTCTCTCTCTCTCTCTCGTGTTCTTGAGATGACACGATCTTGATGTATCGCGGGCTTTGTTAATATAGTCGGATCATATGGTGTTTTTCCCTCTCTATCTTGTTGTGATGAATTGAGTTTTTCCCTTTGAGATTTTGTTGTTATCGGATTGAATACTTTTATGGATTTGAGAACATTTGATATATGTCTTCAATTGAATACTCGTGGTGACAATGGGGTATCGTATTGATCCACTTGATATATGTTTTGGCACTCAACTCGCGGATTCCCGCAGTGACACTGGGGTAATCTATGCATAGGGTTGATGCACGTTCTTGTCTTTGTTTCTCCGGTAGAAATCTTGGGGCACTCTTTGTAGTTCTTTGTGTTGGATTGAATATTATGAATCTGAATTTGCTTTGGTGTTATTTTTGTATGAACTCTTGGTTAGATCGATTGGAAAGAATAGTTTCGTGTTATTTTAGTACGAACTCTAGGATAGATTCATCGGGAAGAATAACTTTGAGGTGGTTTCGTACCCTACAGACAATTCCGTCTTATGTTCTCCGCTAGATAGGAGCTTTGGAGTGATTCTTCGTTGCACTTTGAGGGACGGTTATATGATCCAATTATATTAGCATTGTTGAGAGGTTGCACTAGCAAAAGTATGGACCCTATGCCTCATTTTCAAGCATTGCAATACCGCTTTTGTGCCCGTTTACTATTTGCTACCTTGCTGTATTTATTTATTCAGATTATAAAAATATATTTCTACCATCAATATTACACTTTTATCACCATCTCTTCACCGAACTAGTGCACCGATACAATTTGCCATTGTATTAGGTGTGCTGGGGACACAAGAGATTTCTTGTATTTGGTTGTAGGGTTGTTCAAGAGAGACCATCTTCATCCTACACCTCCCACAGATTGGTAAACCTTAGGTCATCCACTTGAGCGAAAATTGCTATTGTCCTACAAAACTCTGTGCTTGGAGGCCCAACGCGAGTCTACAAGAATAAAGTTGCGTAGTAGACATCAAGCTCTTTTCTGGGCCGTTACCGGGGAGGTGAGTGCTTGAAGGTATATCTTTAGATCTTGCAATTGAATCTTTTAGTTTCTTGTTTTATCACTAGTTTGGTTTATAAAAGAAAACTACAAAAAAAAGGAATTGAGGTTGCATCATATTATTGACCATCTTTATAATATATTTTGTGAAAATGATGGAAAATAAAATTGTGCTCAATTGATAGAAGATGAATTCAATAGAATGTTTGGTATAAATGATGAGCATGATTGCAATGTTGTTAGTATGGATTCTTTGAATATCCATGATGCTAATGATATGCAAAGCCATAAGCTTGGGGATGATATATTTGATGAATATGATATTTTTAGTCCCCCAAGTTTTGATGAGAAAATTTATTATGATGATTGCATGCGTCCTATTTATGATGATTATATTGATGAAATTGGATTTGGAGAGGTCATGACTTTATTTAGTGATGAATCCACTATTTTGGATGAGGCTTCAATTGACTATGAGAACAAAGTTGCTATCTATGATGACTATGGTGATGACATGTATGCTATAAAAAATAATGATAACCATGAAAATTGTCATCATCATTTTAATTTTCAATCACATGATAGTTATTTTGTTGAGTTTGCTCCCACTACTATGAATGAGAATAAATTTGCTTATGTGGAGAGTAAGAAAATTTCTATGCTTATGCATCATGAAAAGAGTTCTTTATTTGATAGTTATATTGTTGAATTCATTCATGATGCTACTGAAAATTATTATGAGAGAGGAACATATGCTTCTAAATATTGCAATAATATCAAGTTTCCTCTGTATGTGTTGAAAATCTTGAAGTTATGCTTGTTTTGTCTTCCTATGCTAGTTGATTCTTGCTTCCATGAATTGTTTGATCACAAAATCCCTATGCATAGGAAGTGGGTTAGGCTTAAATGTGCAAGCAATATTCTTCATGATGCTCGTTTTCATGTTTCAATCTGTATCTTTTATGCGAGCATCATTGAATTCATCATGCCAAGCTAAAAGGCATTAAAGAAAATCGCTTATTGGGAGACAACCCAACACTTTTACCTACTGTTTTTGTGTGTCCACATGATTAGGCTACTGTAGTAATCATGTTTTATTGCCTTTCTTTCAATAAAGTGCCAAATAAGACCTTTGGGATGGCTTACGGTTATAGTTGATTTGATCTTGCTGAAAACAGAAACTTTTGCGCTCAGGAAAACAATTCTCATTTTTAACAGAAGCATGATAAAATGCTGATCTTTTTGCAGAAGATTAATAGACAAATTAATAGGTTTTGCTATTTTTTCAGAATTTTTGGAGTAGTAGAAGTATGGTTGGAGTACAGATTACTACAAGCTATTCTGTTTTTGATAAATTCTGTTTTCAATGCATAGTTTGCTTGTTTTCTAATTTTCATGGCTTATATTGCTCAATATAAATTGTGGAAATAATATGCTACAGTAGGAATTGTGTGAGAACAATTATGAATCTTTTCTTTGACAGTACCAAAAGTGAAATGGTTTGCTCTTTATCATACTAACCTATCTCACAAAGTTCCGTTAAGTTTTGTGTGATTGAAGTTTTCAAGTTTTGGGTGAGATGTCGATATGAGGAGAATAAAGAGTGACAAGACCCTAAGATTGGGGTGCCCAAGGCACTCCAAGGTAATATTCAAGGAAGATCTAAGTAACTAAGCTTGGGGATGCCCCGGAAGGCATCATCTCTTTCGTCTCCAACATTATCGGTAACCTCACTTGGAGCTATGTTTTCATTCGTCACATGATATGTGTTTTGCTTGGAGTGTCAATTTATTTTGTTAGGATTTTCTTTCTGTTATTTAGAATAATTTTTTGCCTCTTTTATTTCAATAAAAGTGGCAATGATAGCCTTTTCCATGCTTATTTTGCAAGTATACATGTTGCTGTTTGAAAACAGAAAGTTTACCGTTGTTGCGAACATTCCCTAGAAAAGTCAGAATGTGATAAAATGTTGAAACTTTTTGCAAAATAAGCTATGATAAATTTTATAGTGTGGTAAAATTTCATAATCTTTGGAGTTTAAGAAGTATTGATACTCTTGCATTTTTGACAGTCTGTACTGTTTTGGCAGATTGCTGTTATGTTTGCATTGTTTGCTTGTTTAATGATTCTATTTGAGGATAGGAGTATTAAATATGCAGAGGCATTTAGTATGCAATGTTGAATAATAATTTTAGTGATTTGCTACAGTAGAGAATGATAAGGTTTCTGCATTGGTTTATACTAACTTATCTCACGAGTTATTGTTGAGTTTTGTGTGGATGAAGTTTTTAAGATTTAGGGAAATCGTGAAATAAAAGGAATTAAGGAGACAAAAAAGCTCAAGCCTGGGGATGCCCAAGGCATCCCAAGATAATATTTCAAGAAGTCTCAAGCATCTAAGCTTGGGGATGCCCCAGTAGGCATCCCACCTTTCTTCACCAACAATTATCGGTTAGTATCAGTTGATCCTAAGTTTTTGCTTCTTCACATGATGTGTGCTATCCTTGGAATGTAATTTTATTTTGTTTTGCTTGCTGTTTTAATAAAGTACTTAGATTTGAAAGTTTTTCAATAAAATAGAATCCTTAAATAGTTGCCAGGGAGGCTAGGTAAGCGGCACGCACATCCCGTCAACGAAGCTCTTTTCTATGGAATTGCTCTAGTGCTTCACTTATTTCTTTTTTAGCACGGTGTTGCTTCACTTAAATTAATTTGAGAGAAAGAAATGTTATGCTCATGATCTTCACTTATAGTTGTTTGAGCTTATCAAAAGCACCACATGAACATTAGTCGCAAAGTGATAGATATCTAAGAAGGATATAATAAAAACTTTCATGAAGATCATTGGACAAAATGAACTTGCTTCTTAGTAATAGTTTTGAGATATGATGATGTGATATGTGAGTCATCTTGATGAGTAATTATGCTTTAGTAAGAATATTGGTGTTAAGGTTTGTGATTCCCTATGCAAGCACGAAATTCAATAGTCATGCAATGAAATTATATCCTACTTGTTGTGCATTATTCAGTGTTAATTATGCTTAATGCTCGCTTATGAGATTATTCATTTCTTGGTTGGTCGCTTCTCAATCTTTTGCTAGCCTTCATTTTGCACTAAGTATGATCACTACTTGTGCATCCAAAATCCTTTAAACCAGTTTTGCCACATGAGTCCACTATACCTACCTATACACGGTATTCTTTTGCCGTTCTAAGCAAATTTGTATGTGCCATCTCTAATATTCAAAATAAATTTCACTTTTTTGTGCTTGTACCGCTCGCGAGGCGGTGAGGGGTGGCTAATATTTTCCATGCTGGATGTGTTATTCTCACGATGAGTGTTTATTCACTTGTCATTGCACGAGAGTAAGGCAAAGGTATTAGGGATGCTCAGTCCCGAAATGAAAAGTGAATTTACTTTATGTTGTCAAATAATAAATTCCTTGAAAAGTGTTGGTATGGAAGGCACCCGTGGATACAGTTAGCCATGGAAAGTGAAAGTATGGTGGAAAAAGGAATAAACTTTAATTTTTGTTTGGGAACCGCCTATTATATATCTAGCATGTATAGTGTTGGGAACTCTAAGCCGTTTTCGTTGGTGGGAAAAGTATGCCTCTCAAAATGTTTTTATCTCTCAATTTTCGGTTTGAGCTCTGGCACCTCTACAAATCCCTACTTCCCTCTACGAAGGGCCTTTCTTTTACTTTATGCAATTTTTATTTTTGAATTTGAGTCTCCATATTCTCTTATAAAAGCACCAACTAGGAGGCAGTACGATCGTACTTGAGCATTGGGTGCAGTTAATATGCGAGTGTGTTTCATGAATGGATCAATGGTTGAGCATGATGGACTAGGGATAGCTTATTTTAGTGTTGATATTTCGAAAGACGTGGTTGCTTGTTGATATGCTTGAGTATTTAAGTTATCATGTCAAAACTAGACTATTGCTTTGAACAATATAAAAGTCCAAATGTCCATGCTATAAAGAAAAGAATATGAGATGACATGTTAGGCAGCATTCCACATCAAAAATTCTGTTTTTATCATTTACCTACTCGAGGACGAGCAGGAATTAAGCTTGGGGATGCTGATACGTCTCCAATGTATCTATAATTTTTGATTGTTCCATGCTATTATATTATCATCCATGGATGTTTTATAATAATTTTATAGTCATTTTATACCATTTTTTGGGACTAACCTATTGACATAGTGCCAAGTGTCAATTACTATTTTCTTCATGTTTTTTTACATCACAGGAAATCAATATCAAACGGAGTCCAAACACCGCAAAACTTTTTGTGGATTTTTTATGGACGAGTAGACCACCAATGGGCCAAAGCAGCACCTCAAGGGTGCCTCGAGGGGGGGCACAACCAACCAGGGCGCGCCTGGGGGCCCAAGCGCGCCCAAGTGGGTTGTGCCCACCTCGGTGGCCTCCTACACCCCCTCTTTACCCTATAAATTCCCAAATATTCCGAAAACCCTCGGGATTAACCTAGATTAGAAGTTCCACGGTCGCATGCCTCTGTAGCCACCGAAAACCAATCTAGAGCTATTTCGGCACCCTGCCGGAGGGGGGAATCATCTCCGGTGGCCATCTTCATCATCCCGACGGCCACCACGATGAGGAGGGAGTAGTCCACCCTCGGGGATGAGGGTTTGTACTAGTAGCTATGTGTTTAATCTCTCTCTCTCTCTCTCTCTCTCTCGTGTTCTTGAGATGACACGATCTTGATGTATCGCGGGCTTTGTTAATATTGTCGGATCATATGGTGTTTCCCCTCTCTATCTTGTTGTGATGAATTAAGTTTTTCCCTTTGAGATTTCGTTGTTTCCAGATTGAGTACTTTTATGGATTTGAGAACACTTGATATATGTCTTGCAATTAAATACTCGTGGTGAGAATGGGGTATCGTATTGATCCACTTGATATATGTTTTGGCACTCAACTTGCGGATTCCCGCGGTGACATTGGGGTAATCTATGCATAGGGGTTGATGCATGTTCTTGTCTTTTTTCTCCGATAGAAATCTTGGGGCACTCTTTGAAGTTCTTTGTGTTGGATTGAATATTATGAATCTGAATTTGCTTTGGTGTTATTTTAGTACGAACTCTTGGTTAGATCAATCGGAAAGAATAGCTTTGAGGTGGTTTCGTACCCTACAAACAATTCTGTCTTATGTTCTCTGCTAGATAGGAACTTAGGAGTGATTCTTCGTTGCACTTTGAGGGACGGTTATATCATCCAATTATATTAGCATTGTTGAGAGGTTGCACTAGCAAAAGTACGGACCCTAGGCCTCATTTTCAAGCATTGCAATACCGCTTTTGTGCTCGTTTACTATTTGCTACCTTGCTGTATTTATTTATTCAGATTATAAAAATATATTTCTACCATCAATATTACACTTTTATCACCATCTCTTCGCCTAACTAATGCACCTATACAATTTGCCATTGTATTGGGTGTGTTGGGGACACAAGAGATTTCTTGTATTTGGTTGCAGGGTTGTTCGAGACAGACCATCTTCATCCTACAGCTCCCACGGATTGATAAACCTTAGGTCATCCACTTGAGGGAAAATTGCTACTGTCCTACAAAACTTTGCGCTTGGAGGTCCAACACGAGTCTACAAGAATAAAGTTGCGTAGTAGACATCACACATCAAGTCATGATGTCCCACATTTGATCTTTCGACCAGGTTGAGCAGGGTACCGGACAATAGCAAATCGAGATTGGAGCACACCAAATGCCCGCTCGACATCCTTCCTGCAAGCCTCCTGAAACTTCGCAAAGTGAGAGTTCTTGTCTCCTATCACAGGGTTTGAGATAGTCTTCACAAATGTAGACCATCTCGGATAGATGCCATCAGCTAGGTAGTACCCCTTGCAGTAGTGCCGCCCATTGACCTCGAAGTTCACCGGAGGAGAATGGCCTTCAAAAAGCTTGGCAAAGATAGGGGAGCACTGCAACACGTTGATGTCATTGTGAGTTCCTGGCATACCAAAGGAGGAGTGCCAAATCCAGAGGTCCTATGTGGCCACTGCCTCAAGTACCACATTGCAACCGCCTTTGTACATCCCCTGCTAAGAAAATGGACAGTTCTTCCATTTCCAATGCATGCAGTCGATGCTTCTAAGCATCCCAGGAAATCCTCTTGCCGCACTCTATGCTAGGATTCGAGCAGTGTCTTCAGCATTGGGTGATTGCAAGTATTGCGGTCCAAACACTGCCACTACTGCCCTGCAAATGCCATGCGCCCATAGTCGCCGAGTGAATCACCGTTAGCTCCGTATGCAAGCATCCTCATCGCCGTCGTGCACTTCTAGATTGAGGTGAATCCAAGTTTGCTGGTGCAATCCTTCTTGCACTTGAAGTACCTGTCGAACTCCCGGATGGAATTCACAATCTTGAGGAAAAGCTTTCGGCTCATCTGATAACGGTCCCGAAATACTTTGTCGCCGTGCAATGGAGCGTCGGCAAAGTAGTTAGAGTAGAGCATGCAATAGCCTTCCAGACAATGCCGGTTCTTTGCTTTCAGCCGCCCCGACGCGAAGCCGCCTGGCCGCGGCTTTTCATTGCTCGCGAGCAGGCTGGCGGGGGCGACGAGGACCATGAGATGCTCCTCGTCGTGGACGTCGGCATCGGCTTCCTCCTCCAGCAATGTCGCAAGCGCCTCCTCATCGTCTGAGTCCATCGCCGAGCAGACAAATCGCCGAACACCTAGCGGGCGCGGTGGGAGCAAAGCCACCGGTATACCGCCCTGCGCGGCCGGAGCACCGGAAAACTTGCCCGGAAGGTAGTGGAAGGTTGCCGCGGCGAAACCTTCTATCTTTTTCGATGGGGGAATGGCCCATCTAGCGGTGCTGGGCGGCGTCGGGATCGGCGGGGTGGTGGCTGATACGTCTCCAACGTATCTATAATTTTTTATTGTTCCATGCTATTATATTATTTGTGGATGTTAATGGGCTTTATTTTACACTTTTATATTATTTTTGGGACTAACCTATTAACCCAAGGCCCAGTGCAAATTGCTGTTTTTTTGCCTATTTTAGTGTTTGGCAGAAAAGGAATATCAAACAGAGTCCAAACGGAATGAAACCTTCGGGAGCGTGATTTTTGGAACAAACGTGATCCAGAGGACTTGGAGTGGACGTCAAGAAACAAACGAGGTGTCCACAAGGCAGGGGGCGCACCTACCCGCCTGGGCGCGCCCTCCCTCCTCTGGACCCCTTGTGGCTCAACCGACCTACTTCTTCCTCCTATATATGTTTACATACCCCGAAAACATCCAGGAGCACCACGAAACCCTATTTCCACTGCCGCAACCTTCTATACCCAAGAGATCCCATCTTGGGGCCTTTTCCGGGGCTCTGCCGGAGGGGGCATCGATCAGGGAGGGCCTCTACATCAACTCCATGGCCCCTCCGATGATGTGTGAGTAGTTTACTTCAGACCTTCGGGTCCATAGTTATTAGCTAGATGGCTTCTTCTCTCTCTTTGGATCTCAATACAAAGTTCTCCTCGATCTTCTTGGAGATCTATTCGATGTAACTCTTTTTGCGGTGTGTTTGTGGAGATCCAATAAATTGTGGGTTTATGATCAAGTCTATCTATGAACAATATTTGATTCTTCTCTGAAATCTTTTATGCATGATTGGTTATCTTTGCAAGTCTCTTCGAATTATCAGTTTGGTTTGGCCTACTAGATTGATCTTTCTTGCAATGGGAGAAGTGCTTAGCTTTGGGTTCAATCTTGCGGTGCTCGATCCCAGTGACAGAAAGGGAAACGACACGTATTGTATTGTTGCCATCGAGGATAAAAAGATGGGGTTTATATCATATTGCTTGAGTTTATCCCTCTACATCATGTCATCTTACCTAATGCGTTACTCTGTTCTTATGAACTTAATACTCTAGATGCATGCTGGATAGCGGTTGATGTGTGGAGTAATAGTAGTAGATGCATGCAGGAGTCGGTCTACTTGTCACGGACGTGATGCCTATATACATGATCATGCCTAGATATTCTCATAATTATTCACTTTTCTATCAATTGCTCGACAGTAATTCATTTACCCATCGTAATACCTATGCTATCTTGAGAGAAGCCACTAGTGAAACCTATGCCCCCCGGGTCTATCTTCCATCATATAAGTTTCCAATCTATTTTACTTTGCAACCTTTACTTTCAATCTATATCATAAAAATACCAAAAATATTTATCTTATCATTATTATCTCTATCAGATCTCACTCTCGTAAGTGACCGTGAAGGGATTGACAACCCCTTTATCACGTTGGTTGCAAGGTTCTTATTTGTTTGTGTAGGTACGAGGGACTTGCGTGTGGCCTCCTACTGGATTGATACCTTGGTTCCCAAAAATTGAGGGAAATACTTACGCTACTTTGCTGCATCACCCTTTCCTCTTCAAGGGAAAACCAACGCAGTGCTCAAGAGGTAGCAAGAAGGATTTCTGGCGCCGTTGCCAGGGAGTCTACGCACAAGTCAAGACATACCAAGTACCCATCACAAACTCTTATCCCTCGCGTTACATTATTTGCCATTTTCCTCTCGTTTTCCTCTCCCCCACTTCACCCTTGCTGTTTTATTCGCCCTTTTTCCGTTCGCCTTCTTCCCGTATGTACCTTTCTTTGTGTTTCCATGTGCCTTCTATTTGCTTGCATCTTTGCTTGCTAAAAATCTATTGATATGTATCCACTTAAAGTGTTCTACTTGGATCATCTTCGATCCTTATGCGCTCGTTCTGAAACCCCAACTAGCCTAGTTGATAGGAAATCTTTAAATGAGCATGCTCATTTTGTGCATCACCGTCTGTCTGAAAAAGGGAGACTCTTATGGGATCAAATAAACAGATTGCTATGTTATGCTTGGAATCTTTGTGAAATTTCTGATCTTACTTGTTTCTCTAAGAACCCTAAAAACACCTCCCCTGCCTATGTGAGTTTAATGATAATTAAATCTTATCTTCTTATGCAAAGGGTGTTTATAGTTACTACGATATCGAACAAATTGAAGAATCTGTGCTTTTAAGGGTGCTTATGAAGTTGCTTCTTTGATTGAAAAGTATGATATTACTCTCTACGAATCTGAAAATTTTGACATACTTAAATATTGCTATGAAAACTATGCTCATAATGTCTATGCCAAAGAATTTATTGAAAGAATGACCATTGCTTCGGAAGAAAATAATGATATGCATGAATCTACAGGTAATTATGATTCTGATGATTTGATTGAAAAATCCCTTGATGAACATGATGCTTGCTATTCTTGTGGCCATGATGCCAATATTTATGAAGATGAATTTGCTATAGTTCCTTATGTTAAACATGAGAACGTTGCTATTGCACCCATACTTGATAGTTCCTTCGATGAAAAGCATGATTGTAGTGATGTTATTATAAATTCTCTTAATGTCAATTGTGCTTGTAATATGCAAAACCCTAAGCTTGGGGATGCTAGTTTTGCTATGTCTACTACTTGTTGCAATGATCATGATTGGGGTGATTCTTCTTTTGATCTTGAAAATTTATTTAAGCCCCATGATGAACATGAGATTGATTATAATGTTTGCAATAATATCGAAAGTGGGTTTTGAAGAGTGTCAACTTTAGATCCCACATATTTGGAGAATGTTCAATCTTATGAAGTTTTTGATAAAAGTGGGTTTGGAGAGGTCATAACTTTAGTTAATGTTAATCCCACTATTTTGGAAGAGTGTCAACTTTGCATACATGTGGATCTTGTTAAGAATATGTTTTGTGACAACTATATTGTTGAATTTGCTTATGATCCTACATGTAATTATTATGAGAGAGTAAAATATGGTTGTAGAAATTTTCATGTTACTAAATTACCTCTCGTTATGTTGAGATTGCTATTGTTTCTTTCCGCTTCCTTGCATATGCTAGTTTTTGCTTGCCTTGATAATTTGTTTGCCTATAATATGCTTATGCATAGGAAGTATGTTAGATTTAGATGTGTTTGTCACGTGTTTCATGATGCTCTCTTTTGTGCTTCAATTCTTGTCTTTCGTGTGAGCATCATTGAAATTATCAATGCCTAGCTAGGGGCGTTAAACGATAACGCTTGTTGGGAGGCAACCCAATTTTATTTTTGTTTCTTGCTTTTTGATTCTGTTTAGTAATAAATAATTCATCTAGCCTCTGTTTATATGTGGTTTTATGCTTTTAATTAGTGTTTGTGCCAAGTAGAACTTTTGGGAAGACTTGAGGAAAGTCTTTGCGATCTTGCTGTAAAAAACAGAAACTTTAGCGCTCACGAGATTTGCTGCCATTTTTTTACTAGAGAGTGCTATTTAGTTAATTATTTTTGCAGATGATTAATAGATAAATTCCTCACTTCCAGAAATTTATTTTATAATTTTTGGGGTTCCATAAGTATTCGAAACCTACAGATTACTACAGACTGTTCTGTTTTTGACAGATTCTGTTTTTCATGTGTTGATTGCTTTTTTTGATGAATCTATGGCTAGTAATAGAGTTTATGAACCATAGAAAAGTTGGAATACAGTAGGTTTAACACCAATATAAATAAAGAATGAGTTCATTACAGTACCTTGAAGTGGTGGTTTGTTTTCTTTTACTAACGGAGCTCACAATATTTTCTTTTAAGTTTTGTGTTGTGAAGTTTTCAAGTTTTGGGTAAAGATTTGATGGATTATGGAACAAGGAGTGGCAAGAGCCTAAGATTGGGGATGCCCAAGGCACCCCAAGGTAAAATCCAAGTACAACCAAAAGCCTAAGCTTGGGGATGCCACGGAAGGCATCCCCTCTTTCATCTTCGTCCATCGGTAACTTTACTTGGAGCTATATTTTTATTCGCCACATGATATGTGTTTTGCTTGGAGCGTCTTGTATGATTTGAGTCTTTGCTTTTTAGTTTACCACAATCATCCTTGCTGTACACACCTTTTGGGAGAGACACGCATGAATTGGAATTTAGTAGAATACTCTATGTGCTTCACTTATATCTTTTGAGTTGGATAATTTTTTCTCTAGTGCTTCGCTTATATCTTTTAGAGCACGGCGGTGGTCCTATTTTATATAAATAATTGATCTCTCATGCTTCACTTATATCATTTTGAGAGTCCTTTAGAACAACATGGCGATGACCCACAAGTGTAGGGGATCTATCGTAGTCCTTTCGATAAGTAAGAGTGTCGAACCCAACAAGGAGCAGAAGGAAATGATAAGCGGTTTTCAGCAACGTATTCTCTGCAAGCACTAAAATAATAGGTAACAGATAGTTTTGTGATAAGATAATTGGTAACAAGCAACAAGTAACAAAAGTAAATAAAGTGCAGCAAGGTGGCCCAATCCTTTTTGTAGCAAAGGACAAGCCTGTACAAGCTCTTATATGATGTAAAGCGCTCCCGAGGACACATGGGAATATCGTCAAGCTAGTTTTCATCACGTTCATATGATTCGTGTTCGGTTCTTTGATAATTTGGTATGTGGGTGGACCAGTGCTTGGGTGCTGTCGTTACTTGGACAAGCATCCCACTTATGGTTAACCTCTATTGTAAGCATCCGCAACTACAACAAAAGTATTAAGGTAAACCTAACCACAGCATGAAACATATGGATCCAAATCAACCCCTTACGAAGCAACGCATAAACTAGGGTTTAAGCTTCTGTCACTCTAGCAACCCATCATCTACTTATTACTTCCCAATGCCTTCCTCTAGGCCCAAATAATGGTGAAGTGTCATGTAGTCGACGTTCACATAACACCACTAGAGGAGAGACAACATACATCTCATCAAAATATCGAACGAATACCAAATTCACATGACTACTAATAACAAGACTTCTCCCATGTCCTCAGGAACAAACGTAACTACCCATAAAGCATATTCATGTTCATAATCAGAGGGGTATTAATATGCATAAAGGATCTGAACATATGATCGTCCACCAAATAAACCAACTAGCATCAACTACAAGGAGTGATTAACACTACTAGCAACCCACAGGTACCAACCCCGGACTTAGAGACAAGAACTGGATACAAGAGATGAACTAGGGTTTTGAGAGGATATGGTGCTGGTGAAGATGTTGATGGAGATTGCCCTCTCCTGATGAGAGGATCGTTGGTGATGACGATGGCGATGATTTCCCCCTCCCGGAGGGAAGTTTCCCCGGCAGAACAGCTTCGCCAGAGCCCTAGATTGGTTCCGCTAAGGTTCTGCCTCGTGGCGGCGGAGTCTCGTCCGGAAAGATGGCTTATGATTTTTTCCTCATCGAAAGACTCCATATAGCAGAAGATGGGCATCGGAGGGCCACCAGGGGGCCCACGAGGTAGGGGGGCGCGCCCCCACCCTCGTGAGCACGGTGTGCCCCCCCTGGTGAACTTCTTGCGCTCAGTGTTTTTTATATATTTTGAAAACGACTTCCGTGGAGTTTCAGGACTTTTGGAGCTGTGCAGAATAGGTCTCTAATATTTGCTCCTTTTCCAGCCCAGAATCCCAGCTGCCGGCATTCTCCCTCTTTATGTAAACCTTGTAAAATAAGAGAGAATAAGCATAAGTATTGTGACATAATGTGCAATAACAGCCCATAATGCAATAAATATCGATATAAAAGCATGATGCAAAATGGACGTATCACATGGTAATTTACTTTGGTTATAAATTTTAAATGCTAAGAGAAGTTGGATGCTTGATAGTTGTTTTGAGATAAAAAGGTGGTAATATTAAATGTGTGCTGGTTGAGTAATTGTGAAATTGATGAATACTTGTGTTGAAGTTGGCAAGTCCTGTAGCATGCATGTATGGTAAACATTGTGCGACAAATTTGAAGCATGAGGTGTTCCTTGATTGCTTTCCTTATGAGTGGTGGTCGGGGACGAGGGATGGTCTTTTTCTACCAATCTATCCCCCTAGGAGCATGCGTGTAGTGCTTGGTTTTGATGACTTGTAGATTTTTGCAATAAGTATGTGAGTTCTTTATGACTAATGTTGAGTCCATGGATTATACGCACTCTCACCCTTCCATCATTGCTAGCCTCTTCGGTATCGTGCATTGCCCTTTCTCACCTTGAGAGTTGGTGCAAACTTTGCCGGTGCATCCAAACCCCGTGATATGATACACTCTATCACACATAAGCCTCCTTATATCTTCCTCAAAACAGCCACCATACCTACCTATTATGGCATTTCCATAGCCATTCCGAGATATATTGCCATGCAACTTTCCACTGTTCCATTTATTATGACACGCATTATCATTGTCATATTGCTTTGCATGATCATGTAGTTGACATCGTATTTGTGGCAAAGCCACCATGCTTAATTTTTCATACATGTCACTCTTGATTCATCGCAATCTCGATACACCGCCGGAGGCATTCACATAGAGTCATATTTTGTTCTAAGTATCGAGTTGTAATTTTTGAGTTGTAAGTAAATAAAAGTGTGATGATCATCATTAGAGCATTGTCCCATGTGAGGAAAGGATGATGGAGACCATGATCCCCCCACAAGTCGGGATGAGATTCTGGACGAAAAATAATAAATAAAAAAATAAAAATAGAGAAAAGAAGGCCCAAACAAAAGAAAAGAAGAGAGAAAAAGAGAGAAGGGACAATGTTACTATCCTTTTCCACGCTTGTGCTTCAAAGTAGCACCATGATCTTCATGATAGAGAGTCTCTTATTTTGTCACTTTCATATACCAGTGCGAATTTTTCATTATAGAACTTGGCTTGTATATTCCAATGATGGGCTTCCTCAAATTGCCTAGGTCTTCATGAGCAAGCAAGTTGGATGGACACCCACTTAGTTTCTTTGATGAGCTTTCATATATTTATAGCTCTAGTGCATCCGTTGCATGGCAATCCCTACTCCTTGCATTGACATCAATTGGTGGGCATCTCCATAGCCCATTGA
Organism: Triticum dicoccoides; assembly: GCF_002162155.2. Lineage (NCBI taxonomy): Eukaryota > Viridiplantae > Streptophyta > Magnoliopsida > Poales > Poaceae > Triticum > Triticum dicoccoides. The sequence continues at coordinate 545,625,670 of NC_041380.1, read as the reverse complement.
TTAGCCACGTCCATGTGAAACTTTCTCCCTTTTTGTCTTCTTGCACAACCTCAATCATCATATTCTATTCCACCCATAGTGCTATGTCCATGGCTCACGCTCATATATTGCGTAAAAGTTGAAAGAGTTTGAAAAGGCTAAGTATGAAACAATTGCTTGGCTTGTCATCGGGGTTGTGCATGATGGGAGCATTTTGTGTGACGAAAATAAAGCATGGCCAAACTATATGATTTTGTAGGGATAAGTTTTCTTTGGCTATGGTATTTTGATAAGACATAATTGCTTGATTAGCATACTTGGAGTATTATTATTTTTATGTCAACAACAAACTTTTATCTTGAACCTTTCGGATCTGAACATTCATGCCACAATAGAGAAAAATACATTGAAGAACATGCTAGAAAGCATTCCACATCAAAAATTCTGTTTTTATCATTTACCTCCTCGATGACGAGCAGAAATTAAGCTTGGGGATGCTTGATACGTCTCCAACTTATCTATAATTTTTGATTGTTCCATGCTATTATATTATCTGTTTTGGATGTTAATGCGCTTTATTTTACACTTTTATATTATTTTTGGGACTAACCTATTAACCGAAGGCCCAGTGCAAATTGCTGTTTTTTTGCCTATTTCAGTGTTTCACAGAAAATGAATATCAAACACAGTCCAAATGGAATGAAACCTTTGGGAGCGTGATTTTTGGAACAAATGTGATCCAGAGGACTTGGAGTGGACGTCAAGAAACGAATGTGTGGCTCAACCGACCTACTTCTTCCTCCTATATATGTTTACATACCCCGAAAACATCCAGGAGCACCACGAAACCCTATTTCCACCACCGCAACCTTCTGTACCCAAGAGATCCCATCTTGTGGCCTTTTCCGGAGCTCCGCCGGAGGGGGCATCAATCATGGAGGGCCTCTACATCAACTCCATGGCCCCTTCGATGATGTGTGAGTAGTTTACTTCAGACCTTCGGGTCCATAGTTATTAGTTAGATGGCTTCTTCTCTCTCTTTGGATCTCAATACAAAGTTCTCCTTGATCTTCTTGGAGATCTATTCGATGTAACTCCTTTTGCGGTGTGTTTGTCGAGATCCGATGAATTGTGGGTTTATGATCAAGTCTATCTATGAACAATATTTGATTCTTCTCTGAAATCTTTTATGCATGATTGGTTATCGTTGCAAGTCTCTTCGAATTATCAGTTTGGTTTAGTCTACTAGATTGATCTTTCTTGCAATGGGAGAAGTGCTTAGCTTTGGGTTCAATCTTGCGGTGCTCGATCCCAGTGACAGAAAGGGAAATGACACGTATTGTATTGTTTCCATCGAGGATAAAAAGATGGGGTTTATATCATATTGCTTGAGTATATCCCTCTACATCATGTCATCTTACCTAATGCGTTACTCTGTTCTTATGAACTTAATACTCTAGATGCATGCTGGATAGCGGTCGATGTGTGGAGTAATAGTAGTAGATGCAGGCAGGAGTCGGTCTACTTGTCACAAACGTGATGCCTATATACATGATCATGGCTAGATATTCTCATAATTATTCGCTTTTCTATCAATTGCTCGACAATAATTCGTTCACCCACCGTAATACATATGCTATCTTGAGAGAAGCCACTAGTGAAACTTATGGGCCCCGGGTCTATCTTCCATCATATAAGTTTCCAATCTATTTTACTTTGCAACCTTTACTTTCAATCTATATCACAAAAATACCAAAAATATTTATCGTATCATTATTATCTCTATCAGATCTCACTCTCGTAAGTGATCGTGAAGGGATTGACAACCCCTTTATCGCGTTGGTTGCGAGGTTCTTATTTGTTTGTGTAGGTACGAGGGACTTGCGTGTGGCCTCCTACTGGATTGATACCTTGGTTCTCAAAAACTGAGGGAAATACTTACGCTACTTTGCTGTATCACCCTTTCCTCTTCAAGGGAAAACCAACGCAGTGCTCAAGAGGTAGTAGTGGCCGAGCGCGCGGGGGTGGGGGGGGCAAATCTAGATGATTGCCTTGACTTTTCGCCTGACAGTATGGCCCAGGTGTGTTTTCCCCTTCCGTCGGAGCCGTCGAGCGCCCCCAGTGCGTTGGGTTCGGCTTGGGATCACCGGGCCCAAAACGGGTCGAGCTGGCGGATTTCGGCGTCTTGGGGTGCGACTGGGGTTTTTTTCGGCGCCGACGTGAAAAATTCGTCCTGGGGGGCCTGTTGGGGGCGCGGCTGGAGATGCTCTTAGGAGTGCCACGTAGGATAATTGATGAGGTGGAGGAGAGAGAATTCATAAGGAAAAGTTTGTCTTCTCTTTCTTCTCTTATTTAAGAGAAGACAAGAGATGACCTCTTAGCACAATATGTCTCACCATGTTTTTAAGAATAGCTAGTTATTAAAGATAACGCTAAGAAATGACCCATTGTAGACATGTTTTTTTGTCATCTCTAAATTACATGACTATATTATCAACCATTGTAAATGCTCTTACAATTCGCACGATAGCTCGGAGGTTAGATGAAGGGTTTTCCTCATAAAGATAGATTAGTATATGGACTGGCTGAAATATTCAATGGGATAAACAAAAATATGCAATCCATGAGAATAACAAAGCCTATCTCTGAAAAATAAGAAGATATATAGGTCCATGAGTTGAGACATCGAAGTTCTAAATAATCAAATAGGACGCATGAGAGTCAGAGGCATCACCAAAGGGGCAGAGAAACAATTCAGAAGCATTACGGCCTGAAGAGAAGGGCATGAATGAACAGAACCAAGGTGTTCCAATTTATCCATAGTAAGGACAACAGTCGAGAAGGGACAAAAAGTAGACTAGATCATCCAAAGAGCTCTTTGCCATAGATTATTATGGATCTGATTGGTAAGCCAACATCAAGCAACATAAGTTCATACATGTTGTAACAGTTTCTTCCAACGAGTGAACAAGCTCCATACCCTCCTCGGTTGCTCGAGGTTTCCTATCCTTTCTTTCTTGATCCCGAGTCAAAGTATGTACATCTTATTCTAACGAACTTGTCCATGCTCTCCATATGTTACAGTCGAGCATAACGGGGCCCTATATAAGGAGTTCATACGTGTTGTAACAGTTTCTTGTCAGTGCATCTAGTGCCATGATACGTCTCCAACGTATCTATAATTTTTTATTGTTCCATGCTATTATATTATCTATTTTGCATGTTTAATGGGCTTTAATATACTCTTTTACATTATTTTTGGGACTAACCTAAACTGGAGGCCCAGTGCTAGTTTTTGTATTTTTGCCTATTTCAGTGTTTCGCAGAAAAGGAATATCAAATGGAATCCAAACGGAATGAAACCTTCACGAAGATCTTTCTTGGAACAAATGCAATCCAGGAGACTTGGAGTGGAAGTCAGAGACACAACAAGGCGGCCACGAGGTAGGACGGCGCGCCCAGGGGGTAGGCGCGCCCCCACCCTCCTGGGCCCCTCGTAGCTCCACCGACGTACTTCTTTCATCTATATATACTCTTATACCCTAAAAACATCCAGGGGAGCCACGAAACCACTTTTCCACCGCCGCAACCTTCTGTACCCGTGAGATCCCATCTGGGGACCTTTTCCGGTGATCTGTCGGAGGGGGATTCGATCAGGGAGGGCTTCTACATCAACACCATAGCCTCTTCGATGATGTGTGAGTAGTTTACCACAGACCTTCGGGTCCATAGTTATTAGCTAGATGGCTTCTTCTCTCTCTTTGGTTCTCAATACAAAGTTCTCCTCGATGTTCTTGGAGATCTATTCGATGCAATATTCTTTTGCGGTGTGTTTGCCGAGATCTGATGAATTGTGGATTTATAATCAAGTTTATCTATGAACAATATTTGGTTCTTCTCTGAATTCTTATATGCATGATTTGATATCTTTGCAAGTCTCTTCGAATTATCGGTTTAGTTTGGCCTACTAGATTGATCTTTCTTGCAATGGGAGAAGTGCTTAGCTTTGGGTTCAATCTTGTGGTGTCCTTTCCCAGTGACAGTAGAGGCAACAAGGCACGTATTGTATTGTTGCCATCGAGGATAAAAAGATGGGGTTTATATCATAGTGCTTGAGTTTATCCCTCTACATCATGTCATCTTGCCTAAAGCATTACTCTGTTCTTATGAACTTAATACTCTAGATGCATGCTGGATAGCGGTCGATGTGTGGAGTAATAGTAGTAGATGCAGAATCGTTTCGGTCTACTTAACACGGACATGATGCCTATATTTCATAATCGTGCCTAGATATTCTCATAACTATGCGCTCTTCTATCAATTGCTCGGCAGTAATTTGTTCACCCACCATAATACATGCTATCATGAGAGAAGCCACTAGTGATACCTATGGCCCCCTGGTCTATTTTATATCATATAAGTTTCCGATCTATAATTCTAGTTTACTATTTATTTTATTTCGCAATCTTTACTTTTCAATCTATACAACAAAAATACCAAAAATATTTATCTTATTATCTTTATCAGATCTCACTTTCGTAAGTGATCGTGAAGGGATTGAGAACCCCTTTATCGCATTGGTTGTGAGGTTCTTGATTGTTTGTGCAGGTACTAGGCGACTTGCGTGTAGTCTCCTACTGGATTGATACCTTGGTTCTCAAAAACTGAGGGAAATACTTACGCTACTTTACTACGTCACCCTTTCCTCTTCAAGGGAAAACCAATGCATCTGCAAGAGGTAACAAGAAGGATTTCTGGCGCCGTCGCCGGGGAGATCTACGCTCAAGACAAGACATACCAAGTACCCATCACAAACTCTTCTCCCTCGCGTTACATTATTTGCCATTTGCCTCTCGTTTTCCTCTCCCCCACTTCACCTTTGCCATTTTATTCGCCCCTTTTTCGTTCGCCTACTTTCGTTTGCCTCTTGTGTGCCTGTTTACCCTGATGGCCTTGCCTAAAAGCGTTGATCGTCACCTTAGAACGTTGGAAGAAATTGAGAATAACGTTAGAAGCTTTATGTCTTTGCAATTTGAGCATAATAACTTCTTCAGAAACGAGCTTAAAGACAAAGGCTTTATGGAGTACATGAATAAAGAGCTCGATGATATGTCTGAAGAATTTTATGGTTTGAAATCTCAGTTTGCTCATCTTGAAAATTTAGTGGGTCAAATTTCGGATAAGCAAGCCACCTTAGTTAATAAGATGGCCCCTAAACCGGAGGAACTACATAATAATAATAATGAAGATCTAAAAGTGATTGATGTGTCTCCTATCAAATCTTTGTTTTCCAATATGAATCTTGGTAAAGATGGGACTGGAGATGAGTCAACTTTAGTTAAAGGGCGTCCCAATGATTCAGAGTTTTTAGATCTTGAAGTTAAAATTAATAAAAGTGGGATTAAAGAGGTCAAAACTTTACATAGCAATGAACCCACTATTTTGGATTTCAAGGAATTTAATTATGATAATTTCTCTTTGATAGATTGTATTTCCTTGTTGCAATCCGTGTTAAATTCTCCTCATGCTTATGATCAAAATAAGGCTTTTACTAAACATATCGTTGATGCTTTAATGCAATATTATGAAGAAAAACTTGAATAGAAGTTTCTATCCCTAGAAAACTTTATGATGAGTGGGAACCTACTATTAAAATTAAGATCAAAGATCATGAATGCTATACTTTATGTGATTTGGGTGCTAGTGTAACATCCCAAAATTCTAAATTTTGGAATGTTATATTAAATAAATTATTATGATTTTTTGTTTGATTTTTGTGTGATTGATTGTGTGAAAATGTTTGGAAATTGAAAACTTTTTGAAAGTTGAATGAGAGGGAATAAAAGGACTTTCCTGAAACTTTCATCTTCCATTTTGATCTCCATGAATTCAAATTCATTTCATCACAAAACCCTAGAGTGAAGATAATATGACTTCTTCCATTTAAAGAAATGAAGAGGGGTTTGAAATGATTTGAATTCCATTTGAGATATTCAAATATAGAAACTTTAAGCAACTCAACGAGTTCATGAGGGAAGATAAATTGACTTCTTCAAAATTGAAGAAAGAGAGTTGGGAGTTTCAAAGAAATAAATTGGAAGTCACTTTGAAGTTATTTGAAACTCATTTTCCAATTGAAGTTGTTTCAAATTCCAAATTCAAATCCTCTTGGAAGTTATTTAGTTTTAATTCAAATTATTTTTCTCCTAAAAATAAATAAATGGAAATAAGGGTAAAATGATTCCCTTCAATGGAAAATTAGGAGAAAATAAATTTGAAATCATTTTGCTATTTAAAAAATGATTTTTATTGATTTTAAATGCAACAGTAGCACTGTTTGACTTTTATGAATTTTTATGGAATTTAGTTGAACTTGAAAAATAGTTCATCTTATTTGGGGTATTTTTCTGAACATTTTAGTATATAATATTCCTACGTAAATATTTTAGTTATTTTCCTATGTTGAAGTTTTTGTTTCTGCAAAAAAAAAAACACACGCACACTACCTGGACCGAGGCCACTTCGGCCCAGGAGCGCAGCCAACTGGCCCATGGCCAGTTTTGGCCAGGCTAGCCCAGCGCCCGAGCGCTACTCGCATCGCTCGCCCGCGCCCCTCTTCGCTCGCTCGCCTCCCGCCGCTGCCGTTGACTAGCGGGGCCCATCCCCGGGTCGCCCCCAACCTCCCGTCGCGCCGCTCGGAACGAGCTCGCGCGTGTGCCGCCCGCAACTGCCGGCCGCTCCGCTCGGGATAGAGCTCATCCCCTCACCACCGGAGCACCAGACTGCGCCTATAAATGCCCCCGACTCCCCTCTGTCGATCCCGCCGTATCACATCTACCCACGCCGCTTGTAGCCGCCTCCTCGTCGTTTTGCATCTCGCCGGAGCCGAGCTCCTCACCGGACGAATTCGTCACCGGTGAACCCTTTCGATCCCTATCTCCGTGCTCATCCGGACCCCCGTGCTCCTTCGCGTCTTTGTGATGTTTTTCTTGTCGCCTAGGTCGCCCGGAGAAGCCGCCCCGACGACGCGTGCCCTCGTCGGAGCACAGATACGTCTCCAACATATTTATAATTTTTGATTGCTCCATGCTATATTACCTACTGTTTTGGACTATATTGGGCTTTATTTTCCACTTTTATATTATTTTTGGGACTAACCTATTAACCGGAGGCCCAACCCAGAATTGCTGTTTTTTTGCCTATTTCAGTGTTTTGAAGAAACGGAATATCAAACGGAGTCCAAACGGAATAAACCTTTCTCGAACGTGATTTTCTTCCCGAATATGACCCAGGAGACTTGGACCCTACGCCAAGGAAGCTTCGAGGAGGTCACGAGGTAGGGGGCGCGCCCTATACCCCCAGGTGCGCCCCCACCCTCGTGGGCCCACCGAAGCTCCACCGACGTACTTCTTCCTCCTATATATACCTACGTACCCCCAAACGAACAGAGACGGAGCCAAAAACCTAATTCCACCACCGCAACTTTCTGTATCCACGAGATCCCATCTTGGGGCCTGTTCCGGAGCTCCGCCGGAGAGGGCCGTCATCACGGAGGGATTCTACATCATCATAGCCTCTCCGATGAAGTGTGAGTAGTTTACCTCAGACCTTCGGGTCCATAGTTATTAGCTAGATGGCTTCTTCTCTCTTTTTGGATCTCAATACAAAGTTCTCCCCCTCTCTCGTGGAGATCTATTCGATGTAATCTTCTTCTTTTTGCGGTATGTTTGTTGAGACCGATGAATTGTGGGTTTATGATCAAGTCTATCTATGAATAATATTTGAATCTTCTCTGAATTCTTTTATGTATGATTGGTTATCTTTGCAAGTCTCTTCGAATTATCCGTTTGGTTTGGCCAACTAGATTGGTAGTTCTTGCCATGGGAGAAGTGTTTAGCTTTGGGTTCGATCTTGCGGTGTCCTTTCCCAGTGATAGAAGGGGCAGCAAGGCACGTATTGTATCGTTGCCATCGAGGATAACAAGATGGGGTTTATTTCATATTGCATGAATTTATCTCTCTACATCATGTCATCTTGCTTAAAGCGTTACTCTATTTTTAACTTAATACTCTAGATGCATGCTGGATAGCGGTCGATGAGTGGAGTAATAGTAGTAGATGCAGAATCGTTTCGGTTTACTTGTCACGGACGTGATGCCTATATACATGATCATGCATAGATATTCTCATAACTATGCTCAATTCTGTCAATTGCTCAACAGTAATTTGTTCACCCACCGTAGAATACTTATGCTCTTGAGAGAAGCCACTAGTGAAACCTATGGCCCCCGGGTCTATTCTCATCATATCAATCTCCATCACTTTAATCTTGCTTTGCTTTTTTACTTTGCCTTTTACTTTTCACTTTGCATCTCTATACCAAAAATACCAAAAATATTATATCTATCAGATCTCACTCTCGTAAGTGACTGTGAAGGGATTGACAACCCCTAATCGTGCTGGTTGCGAGTAGCTATCGTTTTGTGCAGGTACGAGGGAATTGAGCGTGGCCTCCTACTGGATTGATACCTTGGTTCTAAAAAACTGAGGGAAATACTTACGCTACTCTACTGCATCATCCTTTCCTCTTCGGGGAAATCCAACGCAAGCTCAAGAGGTAGCAAGAAGAATTTCTGGCGCCGTTGCCGGGGAGTCTATGCAAAAAGTCAACATACCAAGTACCCATCACAATCCCTATCTCTCGCATTACATTATTTGCCATTTGCCTCTCATTTTCCTCTCCCCCACTTCACCCTTGCCGTTTTATTCGCCCTCTCTTTCCCAATCTCCTTCTCCTTCTCCACCTCTCTTTTCCGTTTGCCTTTTTCTCGCTTGCCTTTTTGTTTGCCCGTGTGTTGGATTGCTTGTTTGTCGCGATGGCTCAAGATACTACCAAATTGTGTGACTTCACCAATACCAATAATAATGATTTCCTTAGCACTCCGATTGCTCCTCTTGCCAATACTGAATCTTGTGAAATCAATATTGCTTTGTTGAATCTTGTTATGAAAGATCAATTCGCCGTCCTTCCTAGTGAAGATGCCGCTACTCATCTGAATAGCTTCGTTGATTTATGTGATATGCAAAAGAAAAAAAGATGTCGATAATGATGTCGTTAAATTGAAGCTATTTCCTTTTTCGCTTAGAGATCATGCTAAAGCTTGGTTTTCGTCTTTGCTTAAAAATAGTATTGATTCTTGGAACAAGTGCAAAGATGCTTTTATCTCTAAGTATTTCCCTCCCGCTAAGATCATCTCTCTTAGAAACGATATTATGAACTTTAAGCAACTTGATCATGAACATGTTGCACAAGCTTGGGAGATAATGAAATTAATGATACATAATTGCCCTACTCATGGTTTGAATTTGTGGGCTATTATACAAAAAAAATTATGCCGGATTGAATTTTGCTTCTAGAAATCTTTTAGATTCGGCCGCGGGAGGCACTTTTATGGAAATCACTTTAGGAGATGCTACTAAACTCCTAGATAATATTATGGTTAATTATTCTCAATGGCGTACTGAAAGATCTTCTAATAGAAAGTGCATGCGATAGAAGAAATCAATGTTTTGAGTGGAAAGATGGATGAACTTATGAAATTATTTGCTACTAAGAGTGTTTCTTCTGATCCTAATGATATGCCTTTGTATACTTTGATTGAGAATAACAATGAATCTATGGATGTGTATTTTGTTGGTAGGAATAATTTTGGTAACAACTCTTATAGAGGGAATTTTAATCCTAGGCCATATTCTAGTAATCCGTCTAATAATTATGTGAATTCCTACAACAACTCTTATGGAAATTATAATAAGATGCCCTCTGAATTTGAGAATAGTGTTGAAGAGTTTATGAATTCACAAAGAATTTTAATGCTTTGCTTGAAGAGAAATTGCTTAAAGTTGATGATTCGGCTAGGAACATTGATAGAATTTCTCTTGAGGTTGATTCTTTAAAGCTTAGATCTATTCCTCCTAAGCATGATATCAATGAGTCTCTCAAAGCCATGAGAATTTCCATTTATAAGTGCAAGGAAAGAACCGCTAGGATGCGTGCTTCCAAAGATGCCTTTATTAAAGCGTGTTCTTCCAATTCCTATGAAAATCAAGATGAAGATCTAAAAGTTATTGATGTGTCTCCTATCAAATCTTTGTTTTTCAATATGAATCTTTATGAAACTGAATATGATCTTCCTTTACCTAGAAGGCGTTCTAAAAATTTGGAGTATTTAGATCTTTATGATGAAATTGATGAAAGTGGGATTGAAAGAAATAAAAATCTAGATGTTGCTAAACCCACTATATTGGATTTCAAGGAATTTAATTATGAAAGTTGTTCTTTAATTGATTGTATTTCCTTGTTGTAATCCGTGCTAAATTCTCCACATGCTTATAGTCAAAAGAAGGCCTTCACCGAACATATTGTTGATGCCTTGATGCAATCTTATGAAGAAAAACTTGAGTTGAAAGTTTCTATCCCTAGAAAACTCTATGATGAGTGGGAACCAACTATTAAAATTAAAATTAAAGACCATGAGTTTTATGCTTTGTGTGATTTGGGTGCTAGTGTCTCCACTATCCCCAAAACTTTGTGTGATTTGCTAGATTTCCGCGATTTTGATGATTGCTCTCTAAACTTGCATCTTGCGGATTCTACTATTAAGAAAACTATGGGAAGGATTAATGATGTTCTTATTGTTGCAAATAGGAATTATGTGCCCATAGATTTCATTGTTCTCGATATAGACTGCAATCCTTCTTGCCCTATTATTCTTGGTAGACCTTTCCTTAAAACGGTTGGTGCGATTATTGATATGAAGGAAGGGAATATTAGATTTAAATTTCCATTAAAAAAGGGCATGAAACACTTTCCAAGAAAGAAAATAAAATTGCCATATGAAACTATCATGAGAGCCACTTATGGATTGCCTACCAAAGATGGCAATATCTAGATCTATCCTCACTTTTATGCCTAGCTAGGGGCGTTAAACGATAGCGCTTGTTGGGAGGCAACCCAATTTTATTTTTATTCCTTGCTTTTTGCTCCTGTTTAGTAATAAATAATTTATTTAGCCTCTGTTTTGGTTGTGTTCTTTGTGTTTAATTAGTGTTTGTGCCAAGTAGAACCGTTGGGAAGACTTGGGGAAAGTCTTGTTGAACTTGCTGTAAAAAACAGAAACTTTAGCACTCACGAGAACTGCTGTCATTTTTATTTGGAGAGTGATATTTAGTTAATTCTTTTTGCAGATGATTAATAGATAAATTCCTCACGTCCAACAATTTATTTTAGATTTTTGGGGTTCCATAAGTTTGCGTTAGTTACAGATTACTACAGACTATTCTGTTTTTGACAGATTCTGTTTTTCGTGTGTTGTTTGCTTATTTTGATGAATCTATGGCTAGTAAAATAGTTTATAATTCATATAGAAGTTTGAATACAGTAGGTTAAACACCAATATAAATAAATAATGAGTTCATTACAGTACCTTGAAGTGGTCTTTTGTTTTCTTTCTCTAACGGAGCTCACAAGATTTCTATTGAGTTTTGTGTTGTGAAGTTTTCAAGTTTTGGGTGAATTCTTTTGATGGATTATGGAACAAGGAGTGGCAAGAGCCTAAGCTTGGGGATGCCAATGTCACCCCCAAGATAATCCAAGGACACCAAAAAGTCAAAGCTTGGGGATGCCCCGGAAGGCATCCGCTCTTTCGTCCACTTCCTTCGGTAATTTACTTGGAGCTATATTTTTATTCACCAACATGATATGTGCTTTGCTTGGAGTGTCTTGTATTATTTATGTCTTTGTGTTTTAGTGTGCCACAATCATCCTTGCTGTACACACCTTTTGAGAGAGTAATACATGAATTAAAATTTGATAGAATACTCTATGTGCTTCACTTATATCTTTTAAGCTATGTAGTTTTGCTCTATGTGCTTCACTTATATCTTTTGAGCGTTATAATTTTGCTCTATGTGCTTCACTTAGATATTTTAAGAGCACGGTGGTGGATTTGTTTTAAAGAAACTATTGATCTCTCATGCTTCACTTAAATTATTTTGGGAGTCTCTTAATAGCATGGTAATTTGCTTAATAATAATATGCTTGGTACTCAAGATTTGTGAAACTTTCTTTTGAGTGCATTGAATACTAAGAAAAGATTGAAGCATGATAATTGTTTTGAGATATGGAGGTGATAATATGAGAGTCATGCTAGTTGAGTAGTTGTGAATTTAAAGAATACTTGTGTTAAAGTTTGTGATTCCCGTAGCATGCACGTATGGTGAACCGTTATGTGATGAAGTCGGAGCATGATTTATTTATTGATTGTCCTCCTTATGAGTGGCGGTCGGGGACGAGCGATGGTATTTTCCTACCAATCTATCCCCCTAGGAGCATGCGCGTAATACTTTGCTTTGATAACTTCTAGATTTTTGCAATAAGTATATGAGTTCTTTATGACTAATGTTGAGTCAATGGATTATATGCACTTTTTCCCATCCTTCCACCATTGCTAGCCTCTCTAATACCGTGCACTTTTCGCCGGTATCATACACCTACAATATACCTTCCTCAAAACAGCCACCATACCTACCTATCATGGCATTTCCATAGCCATTCCGAGATATATTGCCATGCAACTTTCCACCGTTCCGTTTATTATGGCACGCTCCATCATTGTCATATTGCTAGCATGATCATGTAGTTGACATCGTATTTGTGGCAAAGCCACCGTTCATAATTCTTTCATACATGTCACTCTTGATTCATTGCATATCCCGGTACACCGCCAGAGGCATTCATATAGAGTCATATTTTGTTCTAAGTATCGAGTTATTGAGTTGTAAGAAAAATAAAAGTGTGATGATCATCATTTTTAGAGCATTGTCCCAAGTGAGGAAAGAATGATGGAGACTATGATTCCCCCATAAGTCGGGACGAGACTCCGGACGAAAAATAAAAAAAGAAAAAAAAGAAAAAAAGAGGCCATAAAAAAGAGAGAGAAAAGGCCCAAAATAAAAAAACGAGAGAAAAAGAGAGAAGGGACAATGTTACTATCCTTTTACCACACTTGTGCTTCAAAGTAGCACCATGATCTTCATGATAGAGAGTCTCTCATTATGTCACTTTCATATACTAGTGGGAGTTTTACATTATAGAACTTGGCTTGTATATTCCAATGATGGGCTTCCTCAAAATGCCCTAGGTCTTCGTGAGCAAGCAAGTTGGATGCACACCCACTTAGTTTCTTTTGATGAGATTTCATATACTTATAGCTCTAGTGCATCCGTGGCATGGCAATCCCTACTCACTCACATTGATATTTATTGATGGGCATATCCATAGCCCGTTGATACGCCTAGTTGATGTGAGACTATCTTCCACTCTTTTTGTCTTCTCCACAACCACCATTCTATTCCACATATAGTGCTATATCCATGGCTCACGCTCATGTATTGCGTGAAGATTGAAAAAGTTTTGAAAAAGTTAGAGTATGAAACAATTGCTTGGCTTGTCATCGGGGTTGTGCATGATTTAAATACTTCGTGTGGTGAAGATAGAGCATAGCCAGACTATATGATTTTGTAGGGATAACTTTCTTTGGCCATGTTATTTTGAGAAGACATAATTGCTTTGTTAGTATGCTTGAAGTATTATTATTTTTATGTCAATATAAACTTTTGTTTGAATCTTTCGAATCTGAATATTCATATCACAATTAAGAATATTTGCATTGAAATTATGCCAAGTAGCACTCCGCATCAAAAATTCTCTTTTTATCATTTACCTACTCGAGGACGAGCAGGAATTAAGCTTGGGGATGCCTGATACATCTCCAACGTATCTATAATTTTTGATTGCTCCATGCTATATTATCTACTGTTTTGGACTATATTGGGCTTTATTTTCCACTTTTATATTATTTTTGGGACTAACCTATTAACCGGAGGCCCAACCCAGAATTGCTGTTTTTTTGCCTATTTCAGTGTTTCGAAGAAACGGAATATCAAACGGAGTCCAAACGGAATAAACCTTTCTGGAACGTGATTTTCTTCCCGAATATGACCCAGGAGACTTGGACCCTACGCCAAGGAAGCTCCGAGGTGGTCACGAGGTAGGGGGGCGCGCCCTACACCCCCAGGCACGCCCCCACCCTCGTGGGCCCACCAAAGCTCCACCGACGTACTTCTTCCTCCTATATATACCTACGTACCCCCAAATGAACAGAGACGGAGCCAAAAACCTAATTCCACTGCCGCAACTTTCTGTATCCACGAGATCCCATCTTGGGGCCTGTTTCGGAGCTCCGCCGGAGAGGGCCGTCATCACGGAGGGCTTCTACATCATCATAGCCTCTCCGATGAAGTGTGAGTAGTTTACCTCAGACCTGCGGGTGCATAGTTATTAGCTAGATGGCTTCTTCTCTCTTTTTGGATCTCAATACAAAGTTCTCCCTCTCCCTCATGGAGATCTATTCGATGTAATCTTCTTCTTTTTGTGGTGTGTTTGTTGAGACCGATGAATTGTGGGTTTATGATCAAGTCTATCTATGAATAATATTTGAATCTTCTCTGAATTCTTTTATGTATGATTGGTTATCTTTGCAAGTCTCTTCGAATTATCCGTTTGGTTTGGCCAACTAGATTGGTAGTTCTTGTGATGGGAGAAGTGCTTAGCTTTGGGTTCGATCTTGCGGTGTCCTTTCCCAGTGACAGAAGTGGCAGCAAGGCACGTATTGTATCGTTGCCATCGAGGATAACAAGATGGGGTTTATTTCATATTGCATGAATTTATCTCTCTACATCATGTCATCTTTCTTAAAGCGTTACTCTGTTTTTAACTTAATACTCTAGATGCATGCTGGATAGCGGTCGATGAGTGGAGTAATAGTAGTAGATGCAGAATCGTTTCGGTCTACTTGTCACGGACGTGATGCCTATATACATGATCATGCCTAGATATTCTCATAACTATGCTCAATTCTGTCAATTGCTCAACAGTAATTTGTTCATTCACCATAGAATACTTATGCTCTTGAGAGAAGCCACTAGTGAAACCTATGGCCCCCGGGTCTATTCTCATCATATCAATCTCCATCACTTTAATCTTGCTTTGCTTTTTTACTTTGCCTTTTACTTTTCACTTTGCATCTCTATACCAAAAATATTATATCTATCAGATCTCACTCTTGTAAGTGACAGTGAAGGGATTGACAACCCCTAATCGCGTTGGTTGTGAGTAGCTATCGTTTTGTGCAGGTACGAGGGACTTGAGCGTGGCCTCCTACTGGATTGATACCTTGGTTCTCAAAAACTGAGGGGAAATACTTACACTACTCTGCTGCATCATCCTTTCCTCTTCGGGGAAATCCAACGCAAGCTCAAGAGGTAGCAAGCACCGGAGCCGCCGCCCTTCCTCCTCCCGCCCGGACGCTGTCGACGCCCTGCACCACCACTCCGAGGATGCCCTCGACACGCCGGACCCCGCCGCCTCCTTCCCTGCCATTGAGGGCCGCCGCAGCCGCCACCCCACCGACGGAGAGCCCTGCCGGAGCACGGAGCTCCGTCATCCTCGCGCCGCCCATCCGGACGCCCCGAGGATCCTCGCCACCACCACCGCGACGCCCGCGCCACGCCGCACCCCTCCGTCCACTTCACCGCCGTCGAAGCCCGCTGGAACAGCTGCCCCGTTGATGCCGAGGTCCTGGCCAACGCCGGTGCCGCCGCAGTTGCCCTCTGTGAGCCACCCTGCCTCCTCATTCTTTTCTAAGTCTAGGTTTTTTTTGTGAACCGTTATACGAAAAAACCACCGGTTTTATTTTTAAACCGGTCGGTTCACTTAGTTTAGCCGCGGTAGCCCGTTTTTCTTATATGTTGACTGTTCACCGGTTAAGCTCCGCAACGAATGGGTATGCACCAGTAGGAATTTGCCACGTGTCAGGGGCCTGTTTGCGATAGTTTTGTTCACTGTTTAGTCCCTGTAATTAGCAGATTAGTCCCTAAACTTAGAATAGCCACAACTTTTTAACCGTAAGTTCAAATTCGACGAAACCAGCGGCAAAATGTTCGTCTCAAATAGCTTTATCCAGAGAACCAGCTTTGAAAACTTTTGGCCAATTTCAAATTTGAATTTATTCAGGTTTGAATTCAAACTTCAACTGGCCATATCTCCTAAATTGTAGCTCCGATTGATGTGATTCTTTTTGCACCGTGTCACCGTTGCCAAATCCCATCACTTGGACCTACCTCGCGATATTTTTCACACATTAGGATCTGTCCATAGTAGTTTTACTCGTATGCCTAGTATGCACTATGGTCCACGTCACAATTTTTGGCACCCATGCCCTATGTTGTTTTGCACTTAGTATTTTCTTTTGATAGTTAAGTGTGTTGTGTGTTCATTTGGATTTTCCGAGTCTTTTCATGTTGCGTGTTATTTGGTTCTCTGAAATGATTGCTTATGTGAATGCAATGTTTGACCTTATAGATTTTCATCGGAGAGTGATGAATAGCTCTATTAAGTAAATTTCTGAGAGCGATATAATCTTCATCAACTATTACCAGGCAAGTTCACATTTGACCATTCTTCCAATTACCTATGTTTATATTATGCACTTAGTCCTTTTGTGGTAGGATTGCATGGTAGGATTTATTGTTGCCAGATGGCTATGCCGTTACCTAGTAGTTCATTTGAGATAGGTCTGATCTATACAACCTTGTCACCACTGTGTAAGTTTATTTCTGCCTCGCAAATGTAGACGTGGAATGGGAAGTGTTCATGGTGAGACATGAGTGACAAAGTAGTAATTAGGACCAAGACTTGTAAATGAACTACCTGAGCGGTATTTGGTTTGAATGGTGGCCAAGTATAGTGGGAGCATGCATGGTTAATCCATGGTGGTGCACCACTAGTGGTCGGCCGCCCAGGCTCAAAGAGATCAATCGTATTCTCATGTCTAGAAGCTTACGTGTGCAGCCACAAGCCAATATGGGCTCTGGCTTAGTTGAGTAGTTAGTGTGACCCCTTCCGGGATGGGCTAACAGATGTAGAATGAGTAGGTGTACCGGCCTATCCGTGGCTTAAGGGGGAATACTTTCGAAAGACTATGTCTCGGTCATCCTGTTCTCAAATGCCAGGCAGTGCGAGAACTTCAAGGGAGGCGATCGATTGTTGTGGGGAAAAGTGCGCAAACCTCTACAGAGTGTTAAAACCTAATCGATTAGCCGTGTCCCCGGTTACGGACAACTTGAGCATCTAGTAGTGGAAATGCTGGGAGATCTCATCACTCTTAATTAAATAGTTGGGTTTTAAATGAAACCTTGGGAATGGATTGAGTTGGGTTTGCCAACTCATCCTATGCTATACAGTAGTGGTAGAATAATATCTTTTATTCTAGGGGAAAACTAGCTTTATGCAAAAACTAAACTTAGAGCTTTCCACCGGCCAAATTACATGTACAATAGGTTCATTATTCTTATGATGTGACTTGCCAGTACATTCAATGTACTGACGTACAGGGCTGCAACGTCTTATGTTGCTGGAATTTTCTACGACGAGTAAGAGTTACGTTGTAGGGTTACGGTCTACACTCAACTTGCCGTTGGCGTTGATGGACTCCACACCCTTATGTTTGTTTTCGCTGAGACTTATGAGGTATATATCAGTTTTACGTTATTTATACATGTGATTGCACTTTGATATATACATTGATGTACTGTGTGTGCCAGCATACCGTTCCAGGGATGGCACGGATACACAGAGGCTTGACCGTTTGAGGTTGGGTCACTACAAAGATGGTATCAGAGCACATGTTGACTGTAGGACGTGACCCTAGAAACTAGAAAGCCCTTAGGAAAGGATTTCTCTAAAACTTTATTTTTAGAAAGATCATTTACCTCTCTTCTTTTCTGAGCTTTATCAAATCTTTCCTTTTACCTCAAATATTTAGACAATACTCTTTTCCCCTTTGACCACACGGAGGATCAATTGATGAGACCCCTCCGAGAAGGGCAAGATATCAGACTTCACCATACACTGGAAGAATTGAAGCTACAACAGTTGAAGCCTTTGAAGAATTGAAGAATTTGAAGACACCGACAAATTCCAAGATTTATATGACCTTTAGAAGACCAAACCCTTGTTGTATATTCACGTTAGATGCGATGATTTGTGAGCTGTCATATTTGGTGTGTGTTTTCCGACAACAACAAATAAAACTTATTTTCAAAACTATATTGTTTGTATTGTGTGTATCTCTCTCTATCCCTCTCTCGTATCTCACCAGAAAACCCTTGGACCCAATAGATGAAGAATGAAGATGGACTTGTATTCTCTGAACCGATCACTCAGTTGGAGGCAGAGCTATGGATTCAAAACATGGAGAATCACTTCAGGAGCAATTTGGTTGCAAGGAAGTATGAGGTTCAATACGCTCTTTAGTACTTTACAAAAATGCTGCAACTTGGTGGAAAATGCATCAGGCCATACAAGGATGTAACGGAGCAAAAACTTGGGAGGAATTCAAGATGACTCTAGTGAGGTCTCGTCTTATTCAGAAGCCATATGGCAATAAAATGAAGAAACCTTGTGCATGCAAGATTTGTGGTGAGATAGGACATACCCATTAAGAACACAAGGATGGATGCCCTCATTGTGAAGCAAATCACCGAGTTGAAGAATGCCCAACTAGGCAGGTTACTTGTTTCTTGTGTGAAGGAACTACGCACTACCCTGCCTAGTGTCATATTTACCCCAAGGTACAAGAAATTACCAAGCAGCATAAGGAAGCAGTGAAAGAAGCCCTCGGGGAAAGTTTAAGAAAACCGGTGATGAAAGAAGATGTTAACGACCCTGATGGAGAAAGCCTAAACATATTTTACTCCAATGCTTGCTATTCATGTGGAGAAGAAGGACATTTTTCATAGTATTGCACGAAGGAAAGCTAAGAGTATCTGGGAAACTTCCCGACGGAAGAAGTGGAGTTTTATCGACAAGAGATAGAGGAATTGATCAGAACGAAGAAGTCGAGGAAGAGAAAGAGCATGTATCCCCAGAAGAACCCAATTTCTACAGAAAAGAACCCGAGTCAAATCACTTGTTACGGGTGCAAGGATTTAGGTCATTACGCTAGCAAATGCCCAGCAAGGAAGCTAAGAACCCAAGGAGCCAAGATAACCACCAGGAAGCCCCTGGATTTGTCTGAAGTCATTTGTTTATGCTGCAAAGGAGTAGGACATTTTGCCAGAGAATGTTCAGACTCGAGGAGAGCTTGAGCAGAGTAGTTGAGATCTTGATATTGGAATAAAGCATGTAATAAAGTTGGAATGCACTTGTATTTTCATTGGGGATATTGAGTTCAGTTGTGAAATGGAAATTGTAATAGCTCATGAAGCAATAAAAGTTGAGGTGTTTGGAATATCATATGAAATGTTATGAGTTGTTTGTTGATTGTGAGTACCTCTCTCGCTATCTCGCCCAGACTAAAACCTTGAACCCATGGAGAAGCTGACCCCAAACCTTTCCCAGAAAACATAACCACATTTCACCCAAGGAAATAGATACATTATCCTGAGTACCCCTTCTATCTTATACCTGCAAATGACAACCCTTTACGAGTCTTTTCTAAAGGGCCCAGAAACGATCATGACCCTGACCAGTAATCAGGATTACCCGAAGATCTTGAAGGACATGATGAAGCATATTAATCTTGAGGGAGATGCAGTCTACAGGGGTTATCCTTTCATGGAGAAGGGAGTTGAACTTTGGTATGTGGAGGTACACCTCCACCGTGTGAAGGGAGTTTGCTCAAAGACTATGGGTCGATACTTTTTCATCTCTCGAGTACTGATGTCTACTACACAACCTTCTTCTTGTAGACGTTGTTGGGCCTCCAAGTGCAGAGGTTTGTAGGATAGTAGCAAATTTCCCTCAAGTGGATGACCTAAGGTTTATCAATCCGTAGGAGGCATAGGATGAAGATGGTCTCTCTCAAGCAACCCTGCAACCAAATAACAAAGAGTCTCTTGTGTCCCCAACACACCCAATACAACGGTAAATTGTATAGGTGCACTAGTTCGGCAAAGAGATGGTGAAACAAGTGGTATATGGATAGTAGATAAAGGTATTTGTAATCTGAAAATATAAAAACAGCAAGGTAACTAATGGTAAAAGTGAGCGTAAACGGTATTGCAATGCTAGGAAACAAGGCCTAGGGTTCATACTTTCACTAGTGCAAGTCCTCTCAACAATACTAACATAATTGGATCACATAACTATCCCTCAACATGCAACAAAGAGTCACTCCAAAGTCACTAATAGCGGAGAACAAACGAAGAGATTATGGAACGGTACGAAACCACCTCAAAGTTATTCTTTCCAATCAATCCGTTGGGCTATTCCTATAAGTGTCACAAACAACCCTAGAGTTCGTACTAGAATAACACCTTAAGACACAAATCAACCAAAACCCTAATGTCACCTAGATACTCCAATGTCACCTCAAGTATCCGTGGGTATGATTATACGATATGCGTCACACAATCTCAGATTCATCTATTCAACCAACACATAGAACCTCAAAGAGTGCCCCAAAGTTCTACCGGAGAATCACAACGAAAATGTGTGCCAACCCCTATGCATAGGTTCATGGGCGGAACCCGCAAGTTGATCACCAAAACATACATCAAGTGAATCACGTGGTATCCCATTGTCACCACAGATACGCATGGCAAGACATACATCAAGTGTTCTCAAATCTTTAAAGACTCAATCTGATAAGATTACTTCAAAGGGGAAACTCAATTCATTACAAGAGAGAAGAGGGGGAGGAGAAACATAAGATCCAACTATAATAGCAAAGCTCGTGATACATCAAGATCGTGCCAAATCAAGAACACAAGAGAGAGAGAGATCAAACACATAGCTACTGGTACATACCCTCAGCCCTGAGGGAGAACTACTCCCTCCTCATCATGGAGAGCACCGGGATGATGAAGATGGTCACCGGAGAGGGATTGCCCCCTCCGGCAGGGTGCCAGAACGGGTCTAGATTGGCTTTTGGTGGCTACAGAGGCTTTTGGCGGCGGAACTCCCGATCTATTGTGCTCCTGGATGTTTTTAGGGTATATGGTGATATATAGGCGGAAGAAGTACGTCAGGGGGGCCACGAGGGGCCCATGAGGGTGGAGGGCGCGCCCAGGGGGGTGGGCGCGCCCCTGCATCGTGGCCTCCTCTTAGGTCCCCCGACGTGCACTCCAAGTCTTCTGGGCTTCTTTCCTTCCAAAAATGAGTTCTGTGAAGTTTCAGGTCAATTGGACTCCGTTTGATTTTCCTTTTCTTCGAAACCCTAAAACAGGGTAAAAACAGAAACTGGCACTGGGCTCTGGGTTAATAGGTTAGTCCCAAAAATTATATAAAAGTGTATAATAAAGCCCATAAACATTCAAAACAGTAGATAATATAGCATGGAGCAATCAAAAATTATAGATACGTTGGAGACGTATCAGCATCCCCAAGCTTAATTCCTGCTCGTCCTCGAGTAGGTAAATGATAAAAGAAAGAATTTTTGATGTGGAATGCTAGTTGGCATAATTTCAATGTAATTCTTCTTAATTGTGGTATGAATATTTAGATCCGAAAGATTCAAGACAAAAGTTCATATTGACATAAAAATGATAATACTTCAAGCATACTAACTAAGCAATTATGTCTTCTCAAAATAACATGGCCAAAGGAAGTTCATCCCTACAAAATCATATAGTTTAGTCATGTTTCATTTTCGTCACACAAGAATGCTCTCATCATGCACAACCCCGATGACAAGCCAAGCAATTGTTTCATACTTTAGTAATCTCAAACTCATAAAATTTCATGCAATACATGAGCGCGAGCCATGGATATAGCACTATGGGTGGAATAGAATAATGAGGGGGTTATGTGGAGAAGACAAAAAGGAGAAAGTCTCACATCAACGAGGCTAATCAATGGGCTATGGAGATGCCCACCGATTGATGTTAATGCAAGGAGTAGGGATTGCCATGCAACGGATGCACTAGAGCTATAAATGTATGAAATCTCAACAAAAGAAACTAGTGGGTGTGCATCCAACTTGCTTGCTCACGAAGACCTAGGGCACTTGAGGAGGCCCATTGTTGGAATATACAAGCCAAGTTCTATAATGAAAAATTCCCACTAGTATATGAAAGTGATAACATGAGAGACTCTCTACTATGAAGATCATGGTGCTACTTTGAAGCACAAGTGTGGTAAAAGGATAGTAACATTGTCCCTTCTCTCTTTTTCTCTCATTTTTTTGGGCCTTTTCTTTTTTTATGGCCTTTCTCTTTTTTTGGGCCTTCTCTTTTTTATGGCCTTTCTCTTTTTTATGGCCTTTCTCTTTTTTATTTTTTATTTATTCCTCACTTGGGACAATGCTCTAATAATGATGATCATCACACTTCTATTTATTTACAACTCAATGATTACAACTCGATACTAGAACAAAGATGACTCTATATGAATGCCTCCGGCGGTGTACTGGGAAGTGCAATGAATCAAGAGTGACAAGTATGAAAGAATTATGAACGGTGGCTTTGCCACAAATACTATGTCAACTACATGATCATGCTAGCAATATGACAATGATGAATGTGTCATGATAAACTGGATGGTGGAAAGTTGCATGGCAATATATCTCAGAATGGCTATGGAAATGCCATAATAGGTAGGTATGGTGGCTGTTTTGAGGAAGATATAAGGAGGTTTATGTGTGAAAGAGCGTATCATATCACGGGGTTTGGATACACCGGCGAAGTTTGCACCAACTCTCAATGTGATAAAGGGCAATGCACGGTACCGAAGAGGCTAGCAAGGATGGAAGGGTGAGAGTGCGTATAATCCATGGACTCAGCATTAGTCATAAAGAACTCACATACTTATTGCAAAAATCTACAAGTCATCAAAAACCTCGGTACTACGCGCATGCTCCTAGGGGGATAGATTGGTAGGAAAAGACCATCGCTCATCCCCGACCGCCAGTCATAAGGAGGACAATCAAATAACACCTCATGTTTCAAATTTTTTACACAACGTTTACCATACGTGCATGCTACGGGACTTGCAAACTTCAACACAAGCATTTATCAATTTCACAACTACTCAACTAGCACGACCTTGATATTATTACCTCTATATCTCAAAACAATCATCAAGCATCAAACTTCTCTTAGTATTCAACACACTCATAAGAAAGTTTGATTATTCTTGAATACCTAGCATATTAGGATTTTAAGCAAATTACCATGCTACTAAGACTCTCAAAATAATCTAAGTGAAGCATGAGAGTTCATCTATTTCTTCAAAATAAAACTACCACCATGCTCTAAAAGATATAAGTGAAGCACTAGAGCAAATGACAAACTACTCCGAAAGATATAAGTGAAGATCAATGAGTAGTTGAATAATTATGCAACTATGTGAAGACTCTCTAACATTTAAGAATTTCATATCTTGGTATTTTATTCAAACAGCAAGCAAACCAAAATAAAATGACATTCTAAGAATGGCAAACATCATGTGAAGAAGCAAAAACTTAGGATCAACCGAAACTAACCGATAGTTGTTGAAGAAGAAAGGTGGGATGCCAGCCGGGGCATCCCCAAGCTTAGAAGCTTGAGGCTTCTTGGAATATTATCTTGGGGTGCCTTGGGCATCCCCAAGCTTGAGCTTTTTTTGTCTCCTTAATTCCTCTCATATTACGGTCTCCCTAAATCTCAAAAGCTTCATCCACACAAAACTCAACAAGGACTCGTGAGATAAGTTAGTATAAACCATTGCAAAAACCTTATCATGCTCTACTGTAGCAAATCACTAAAATTATTATTAAACATTGCATACTAAATGCCTCTGCATATTTTATAGTCCTATCCTCAAATAGAATCATTAAAGAAGCAAACATATGCAAACAATGCAAACATAACAACAATCTGCCTAAACAGGACAGTCTGTAAAGAATGCAGCAACATCCATACTTCCCTAGCTCCAAAAATTATGAAATAAAATTCCCACTGTAGTAAATTTATCAGAGCTTAATATGCAAAAGGTTTCAACATTTTATCACATTCTGACTTTTCTAGGGAATCATTGCAACAGTGGTAAACTTTCTGTTTTCAAACAGCAACATGTGGACTTCTAAAATAGGCATAGTAAAGACTATCAATGCCACTTTTATTGAAATAAAAGATGCAAAACATTGTTCTAAATAACATCAAGCAAATCCTAAATAAAATAAAATGACGCTCCAAGCAAAACACATATCATGTGGCAAATAAAAATATAGCTCCAAGTAAAGTTACCGATGAACGAAGACGAAAGAGGGGATGCCTTCCGGGGCATCCCCAAGCTTAGGCTCTTGGATATCCTTGAATATTACCTTGGGGTGCCTTGGGAATCCCCAATATTAGGCTCTTGCCACTCCTTATTCCGTAGTCCATCAAATCCTTACCCAAAACTTGAAAACTTCACAACACAAAACATAACAGAAAACTCGTAAGCTCCGTTAGCGAAAGAAAACAAAAGACCACTTCAAGTTACTGTAATGAACTCATTAATTATTCATATTGGTGTTAAACATACTGTATTACAACTTCTCTATGGTTTATAAACTATTTTACTAGCCATAGATTCATCAAAATAAGTAAACAACACATGAAAAACAGAATCTGTCAAAAACAGAACAGTCTGTAGTAATCTGGATCAAACGTATACTTATGGAACTCATAAAATTCTCAAATAAATTAATGAACCTGAGGAATTTATCTATTAATCATCTGCAAAAATAATTAACTAAATATCACTCTCCAAATAAAAATGGCAGTAATTCTCGTGAGCGCTAAAGTTTCTGTTTTTTACAGCATGATCAACAAGACTTTCCCAAAGTCTTCCCAAAGGTTCTACTTGGAACAAACACTAATTAAAAGCATAAAACCACATCTAAGCAGAGGCTATATGAATTATTTATTACTAAACAGGAGCAAAAAGCAAGTAACAAAAATAATATTGGGTTGCCTCCCAACAAGCGCTATCGTTTAACGCCCCTAGCTAGGCATGATGATTTCAACGATGCTCACATAAAAGATAAGACTTGAAACATAAAGAGAGAATCATGAATAATATGACTGACACATTTGAGTCTAACCCACTTCCTATGCATAGGTATTTTGTGAGCAAACAACTTGTGGGAACAAGAATCAACTTGCATAGGAAGGTAAAACAAGCATAACTTCAAAATTTTAAGCACATAGAGAGGAAACTTGATATTATTGCAATTCCTACAAGCATATATTCCTCCCTCATAATAATTTTCAGTAGCATCATGAATGAATTCAACAATATAACTATCACATAAAGCATTCTTTTCATGGTCTACAAGCATAGAAAATTTACTACTCTCCACATAAGCAAAATTCTTCTCATTCGGAATAGTGGGAGTATCATAAGAGACTTGAATACTATAAATTGTTTCCACATTAAAAGAGTAATATTCAGAGAAAGGGTACTCATAATCATGACAAGTTTTGTAAATATAATCATCACTACTCTTTATAACATAAGTTTCATCACAATAATCATCATAAGTAGCAACTTTGTTCTCATCATAATCAATTGAAACCTCTTCCGAAATAGTGGATACATCACTAAATAAAGTCATGACCTCTCCAAATCCACTTTCATCAATATAATCATCATAGGTAGAAGGCATGCTATCATCATAACAACTTTGCATATCAAAACTTGGAAGACTAAAAATATCACCATTATTAAACATGGCATCCCCAAGCTTGGGACAAACATTAATTGCAGCAAATATATTCTCAAATATGTCATCCTCATCAAACATAGCTTCCCCAAGCTTGGGCCTTTTCGTATCATAAGCATAATCACTCTCATCATTAATAGTATGGATAGCACCAATGGTATAGCAATTATAATATTCTTCCAAGCAAGTGCCAAAAAGATTTTTAAGATCATAAGGAGTATCATTATCTTCCCAATCATAATCATCACAACAAGCAATAGGCATAACGAGATCATCATCAAGTGTATCATCTTCATTTTCATGAGGCACAACAATAATAGGAGCAACTTTATTTTGGAGAGATACCTTTTTACCTCTCTTCCTTTTTCTTTTCTTCTTCTTTAGCACATCATGTGCGGGTTCAATCCTCCCTTTGGAGCTCCTTATTAATAAGATTGGTTGAATAGAAGGCTCCTCCTCGTTACCTGATTCATCATAAGAAATAATAGGAGCATATTGGGAAGTCTCTTCCCTTTCATTAGTATTTTATCCATCCTCTATTTGTTTTCTTTTCTTTATGTAATTGGCAATATAAGGATTTTCAATGCAATTCACCGCACAATACATATAAATTTCTTGTAGATCAATATCGAGGAATTTCTCAAGGTTATATTCTGGAATATGCCTAGTTTGACGTTTCATTTCTTCATAACCCAAAAGCAAACTAAGTTCATTATAATGTGCAAGGGAAATCAAGTCATCACAATTTTTGGACACGATTCGATCATGAAACAATTTGCATTTGATATTTAAATGACCATGTTCATTGCAAAGTTCACAAGTACGGTAAAGATATTTTAAATTTTCAGCACTCACATTTAGCCTTTCTTGCAACCATTTAGTTTCTAAGTACTTATGCCTCTTGCAATATCTATCTTCCCTATTTGGTGTGTACTTACAAACCCAATGCACTCCACAAAAATTGACATGTTTATAGGAGGCATTTTCATCATAACTAGTGCAATCATCATTAGTACTATGGATATTCAAGGAGTTCATACTAACAACATTGCAATCATGCTCATCATTCAAAGATTTAGTGCCAAACATTTTATAGATTTCTTCTTCTAGCACTTGAGCACAATTATCCTTTCCATCATACTCACGAAAGATATTAAAAAGGTGAAGCGTATGAGACAAACTCAATTCCATTTTTATATAGTTTTCTTTTATAAACTAAACTAGTGATAAAACAAGAAACTAAAAGACTTGATTACAAGATCTAAAGATATACCTTCAAGCTCTAACCTCCCCGGTAACGGCGCCAGAAAAGAGCTTGATGTCTACTACACAACCTTCTTCTTATAGACGTTGTTGGGCCTCCAAGTGCAGAGGTTTGTAGGACAATAGCAAATTTCCCTCAAGTGGATGACCTAAGGTTTATCAATCCGTAGGAGGCATAGGATGCAGATGGTCTCTCTCAAGCAACCCTGCAACCAAATAACAAAGAGTCTCTTGTGTCCCCAACACACCCAATACAATGATAAATTGTATAGGCGCACTAGTTCGGCGAAGAGATGGTGAAACAAGTGGTATATGGATAGTAGATAAAGGTATTTGTAATCTGAAAATATAAAAACAGCAAGGTAACTAATGGTAAAAGTGAGCGTAAATGGTATTGCAATGCTAGGAAACAAGGCCTAGGGTTCATACTTTCACTAGTGCAAGTCCTCTCAACAATACTAACATAATTGGATCACATAACTATCCCTCAACATGCAACAAAGAGTCACTCCAAAGTCACTAATAGCGGAGAACAAACGAAGAGATTATGGTAGGGTACGAAATCACCTCAAAGTTATTCTTTCCAATCAATCCGTTGGGCTATTCCTATAAGTGTCACAAACAGCCCTAGAGTTCGTACTAGAATAACACCTTAAGACACAAATCAACCAAAACCCTAATGTCACCTAGATACTCCAATGTCACCTCAAGTATCCGTGGGTATGCTTATATGATATGCGTCACACAATCTCAGATTCATCTATTCAACCAACACATAGAACCTCAAAGAGTGCCTGAGGGAGTCCTGGATTAGGGGGTGTTCGGATAGCCGGACTATACCTTCAGCCGGACTCCTGGACTATGAAGATACAAGATTGAAGACTCCGTCCCATGTCTGGAAGGGACTTTCCTTGGCGTGGAAGGCAAGCTTGGCGATACGGATATGAAGATCTCCTACCATTGTAACCGACTTTGTGTAACCCTAACCCTCTCCGGTGTCTATATAAACCGGAGGGTTTTAGTTCGTAGGACAACATACACATCAACAATCATACCATAGGCTAGCTTCTAGGGTTTAGCCTCCTCGATCTCGTGGTAGATCTACTCTTGTATTACCCATATCATCAATATTAATCAAGCGGGACGTAGGGTTTTACCTCCATCGAGAGGGCCCGAACCTTGGTAAAACTTCGTGTCCCTTGTCTCCTGTTACCATCCGGCCTAGACGCACAGTTCGGGATCCCCTACCCGAGATCCGCCGGTTTTGACACCGACATTGGTGCTTTCATTGAGAGTTCCTCTGTGTCGTCGCCATCAGGAAGGATGCCTCGCCCCGTCTTTAAAGACGACACCGTTGCTGAGGGAGCTTTGGCTGTCGACCAAACCCTTCGGCTAGGTAGTTTTCTTATGACCGCCTGTTCGGCTTCTGCGCCGATGATGACCTCTCAAGCCATCGAAAACAATCTTCATGTTAGCTCGGAACTCGCCGAGCAGTTAGATCCAATGGAGCTTTCCTCCATAAACGAGCTCTTGGATCACTTCACCGCCCTGGGAGTCGCTACGGATTACGACCAGATCGGGCCTAAAACCGATCTGAGAGAGATTAACTCTCCCCAAGTCACCCATCACGTTGCCGTGGTAGAGGGACAGTGCGGAGACCCTTCATCTATCTTAAGGACTCGCTACATCCGGATTCCCGATCCCTCCAAGCCGGATACCCGTGGAGGGGAGGATATCACTCAAGACCTGAACTTAGAGTCAGGCGACGGGCTGGATTTACTAGACAGCATCCAGGAATCCAAATTTTCGAGTTCAGAAATTCCTCGGCCTGTGAGCCTTAGATGGGGTGAGGATTCGGATTTAATTCCACCCACCCACCCCAACATAAGCGATCTATCCAAAATCAGGCAAGAACCCGATGAAACAGTACATCATTACTGGGCCAGATTCCTCCTGGTTAAGAACAGGCTAAAGGACTGCCGCGAGGAAGACGCAATCTCAATCTTCTGCAATAATTGCACGGACAAGGGAATACTCAACGCCATAAGTCGCCGTGATATTACACGCTTCGCTGACTTGGCGTCCATTGTACAAAAGTACTGTGCGATGGAAAGCGCCTGGAAAACCGAAATAAAATTTTGGGACAATCCGGCCCTGAATACAAACCCAGTCCGAAATAAAAAGGTGCATCATCACCAGTCACCCGGGTCAAGCACTAGAAAGCAAAAACCATCTACAGGGCAGGGAACCGTACTGGAAGGATGGCTTAATGGACCCTGTAAAATTCATAGTACAGAGGACGCCACACCAACTCACAGCCTCAGAGCATGTTGGATACTCCGGCAGGTGGCCAAAATTAGCGAAAATCTCCTAATTCCGGAGGCCACAGAAAGCCACCCCAGAGACACCAATACGGTATTAACAGTCTTCGAGACTTTTGCATCAAATAATATGCGAAAAAGGACACTCCGCAGCCTTGCCGAAGTCTACTAAATAGCAACAATAAACCCATGGAGTGACATGGCTATTACCTTTAACGCTAGTGATGAACCTAAATTTCGAACAGCCCGAGCACCAGCCGCATTGGTCCTCAGTCCAATAGTGGACGGCTTTCGTCTTACCAAGGTACTCATGGATGGCGGCAGCGGATTGAACCTCATTTATGAGGAGACCCTTCAAAAAATGGAAATAGACTGGAACCGCATTGAGCAAAGCAGCACAACCTTTAGAGGAATAATCCCCAGTCGGGAAGCGCGCTGTACAGGAAAAATCACACTAGATGTGGTGTTCGGCATGCCGGATAATTACAGGTCCGAAGAGGTCACGTTCTAGGTGCTCCGTTCAGCAGCGGTTATCACGCTCTGCTAGGGCGGGAAGCGTTTACAATCTTCCAAGCAATACCCCATTATGGGTACATGAAGCTCAAGATGCCCGGGCCTAACGGGATCATCACTCTCGCTAGTGATCCGGACATAGCACTCTGCGCCGAAAACAAGACAGCCGCACTGGCCCTCGAGGCACTATCCGAAGCCCTAGCGGCTGTGGAGCTGACTGCGCTGCGCTCTACGGTGAATAGGGACGATGTGGTACTCGACAAAAGATCCAAGTCCACCTCCTTTAAATCGGCAGACGAAATAGTCAAATTCCAAGTCCATCCAACGGACCACAATAAAATAGGTTCCATCGGGGCACAGTTAAACCCTGATGTCGATGCCGCATTGCGAGAGTTCCTATGTGAGAACTGGGACATTTTCGCCTGGCACCCTTTAGACATGCCAGGAATCCCATGCAGGCTGGCCGAGCATAGCTTAAATATCCAAACAGGATTCAAACCTGTCAAACAGGCTCTTCGGCATTTTTCCGAACCTAAGAGACAGACCATGGGAGAGGAGCTAGCAAAGCTATTGGAGGCTGGATTCATCAGAGATATAAAACATCCGGACTGGCTAGCAAACCTGGTGATGGTACCAAAGAAGGACAAATCCTGGCGCCTGTGTGTTGATTTTAAAGACCTTAACAAGGCTTGCCCAAAGGATCCCTTCCCCCTCCCCCGCATCGATCAAATTATCGACGCTACCACAGGACATGATTCATTGTGTTTCCTCGACGCATATTCTGGCTACCATCAAATCAAGATGGCAGAACCGGACCAAGCCGCAACGGCATTTATCACACCATACGGGCCATTCTGCTTCAACACGATGCCCTTCAGGCTCAAAAACGCCGGCGCAACATATCAGCGCATGATTCAGACATGTCTGGCAAGCCAGATCGGCAAAACAGTGGAGGCATATGTAGACGATGTGGTCGTCAAAACAAGACATGTTGAATCTCTAGTAGACGACTTGAGGCTCACATTTGATAACCTCCGAACATACGACATCAAGCTCAACCCGGAAAAATGTGTTTTCGGCATTCCAGCCGGAAAGCTCTTGGGCTTTATTGTATCCGGTAGAGGAATTGAAGCAAATCCAGCCAAGATCCGAGCTCTGTCGCAACTGGATATCCGAAAGGACCTCAAACAAATACAAAAGTTAATCGGATGTGTCGTGGCTCTAAGCCGCTTTATCTCCTGCTTGGGAGAAAAGGCCCTACCCCTTTACCGCCTCCTTCGGTGCACCGACCACTTCAAATGGACGGATGCAACCACGGCTGGACTCGACGAAATAAAAGCCATACTGGCAACAAACCCAGTCCTGGCTGCGCCAAACATTGGCGAACCAATGCTATTATACATTGCAGCAACACATCAGGTTGTAAGCGCAGTGCTCGTCGTCGAACGAGAAGCGGACGGACACAAATTCCCCCTTCAAAAGTCGGTCTATTATGTGTCCACTGTACTCACTCCCTACAAATCACGGTACCCACATTATCAAAAGATTGCGTACGCGGTATTCATGGCATCCCAGAAGCTACGACACTACTTTCAAGAGTGTTTAATAACAGTAGCCTCGGAAGTACCACTTAACGATATTATAAACAACCGTGACTCAACGGGCCGGATTGCAAAATGGGCCATTGAGTTCCTCCCGTTCGACATAACTTATAAGCCACGACGAGCCATCAAGTCACAAGTCTTGGCCGACTTCGTCGCAGAATGGACAGAGGCCGAACTCCCTAAAGAGTACGGCACATACTCAAATTGGATCATGCATTTCGACGGCTCCAAGATGTTGGCCGGACTGGGGACTGGCGTCATTTTGACGTCCCCCACAGGAGACACAGTTCAATACGTACTACAGATTATGTACACGGACTCCAACAATGCAGCCGAATATGAGGCCCTTTTACATGGTCTCCGGATGGCAGTATCCATGGGCATTCAACGCCTAGAGGTGCGCGGGGACTCGAACCTCGCAATATCCCAAATAAATGGAGACTTTGATGCCAAGGATCCAAAAATGGCAGCTTACCGCAACGCCGTCCTAAAAATGTTAGCTCGGTTCGAGGGGCTTGAATTTCACCATATAGCCCGGGAAAATAATTAGGCGGCAGATGTCCTGGCACGCATCGGCGCAAAACGCGATGTAGTCCCCCCCCCAACATTTTCTTGGAAAGGCTGTTCAAGCCATCCATAGCATGGGAAGGGGAGCCAAACAATAACAGCCCAGACCCAACCGCACTGCCCGACACCGAACATTCTGACACAATCGGAGGCTCTGCCAATGAAATAACACCTTCAGCCCACGTAATAATGACCGTCATCGCCCCGTGGACAGAACCATTCCTCGCCTACCTTACTAGGCAGGAACTCCCCGAGGACCAAAATGAGGCACGCTGCATAGTCCGGCGATCCAAAGCCTACAGAGTCCACGAGGGAGAGCTTTATAAGAAAAGCACTACCGGAGTCCTTCAAAGGTGCATCTCCGAAGAGGAGGGGCAGAACCTCCTGGCTGAAATTCATGCCGAACTCGGCGGTCATCATGCTGCAGCCCGGTCCCTTGTAAGCAAGGCCTTCCGTATAGGCTTTTATTGGCCGACGGCCCGGGCAGACGCTCAGGACTTAGTCCAACGATGCACTGGTTGCCAGCTCTTTGCAAACCAAAGCCATATGCCACCCACCGCCCTCCAAACTATCCCCATTACTTGGCCCTTCGCGGTCTAGGGGCTTGACATGGTTGGACCCCTTAAAGGCGGAACCCACAAGCAAAAATACTTACTGGTCATGGTGGATAAGTTCACCAAATGGATAGAAGCCAAGCCTGTTAAGACGGCCGAATCCGGACCGGTGATAGACTTTATATCCGGGGTTGTACACCGTTACGGCGTCCCCCACAGCATCATCACTGATAACGGCACAAACTTCATGACCGACAAGGTAAAACTCTGGTGCAAAAACATGGGCATCAAGCTCGATTATGCTTCTGTCTATCACCCACAAACTAACGGCCAGGTCGAACGTGCAAATGGTCTTATCATGAGCGGCATCCAACCCATATTAGTGCGGTCCCTCAAGGAATCTAACACGCACTGGGTAGAGGAGCTCGACTCCGTACTCTGGGGACTGCGGACCACACTGAATCACACCACCGGATACACACCATTCTTTATGGTGTATGGCGCATAGGCAGTTTTTCCTCGCGATATAATTCATGACTCACCTCGAGTGCGCATGTACGAAGAAAGAGAAGCCGAGCTCGATCGGCAGGACAGCTTGGACGAATTGGAGGAGGAGCGTGACATGGCAAAAACCCATTCCGCGTTCTATCAACAGCAGGCTCGAAGATACCAAAGCAGAGAAGTACGGGCCAAAAATTACAACGTTGGCGAATTAGTTCTATGACTACCGGACAAGAAAAAGGACAAACTCAAGCCCAAGTGGGAAGGTCCCTTCATAATTGACCAAGTCCTGACTGGTGGAGCGTACCGCCTGCGGGATGCATCGGATAACCGACTCGAGCCAAACCCATGGAACGCAGCCCGTCTCCGAAGATTCTATGCCTAGCGCCAGACTCTGTGTTCGTCTCCTTCCTCTGTCCATTTTTTATATATTTTCTGTCTTACATTTCTTTTCTTCTTCTCTCTCTCTTATAGCCTCTAAAGGCTCATAAAGTGACGCGCTATCTGCGCTCATTAAACCTGGGGGCTTCTTTAAACAGAAGCTTATTCATACGGGCTTCATGCCCAACACATGTGTCACACTTCCGCATGTACCTTTTATTCGCCATTATATGCATCGATATGACTTAAGTTTTGGCCAAGCTGGGTTGCCTGGCTCCTGTGCTTACCCCTACATTCCCGATTGTTCGGCTAGGTGGTAAAGGGAGCACCTCTGCGATTGTTACTGCCGGGTCAGCCGGACGTGTACCTCAGACTGGGTGAAGCCGAAAGCTAGCGTTCTTAAGGGAATATTCGGTCGGTGAACTAAAGATGATCTTTTTTTATTTTTATCTATACGCCCCCAGATGTTTTTCCCGCGTTTCTTTTCGCAGCATGGACATGCACCTTAGGGCATGCCTCCCAGGGAAAGGAACCCCTAACGAAACTATTCTCCCTGGAAGATGTTTCTTACTAACCATGTAATATAACATAACTAGTCGGGCACTTGTCTGTTCACGCCCCAATGACCCCTACGCCTGGTCTCCATGCATTCCCCGGTTCCTATATAACCGCATGGGAATTCGGACACACTCCAGACCGTTAGGTCCCGAGGCTGAAGCGAAAAGGTCGGCCATGACAAATGATCTACAATCCGGCTAGAAGGCATTATAAATGTCAATTAAATTACATAGTCATTTTGACTGGCTGTATTCCTCTTCAATACCATCTAACAGGCTGTCTAATTTACAGTCCTGCTGGGAATACTTTGCGGCCAACTCTACTTGGCCGTATACTAAGCTTACAGGGATCTCCTTCCCATCGGGCCCTACAGGACCGACCTCGTCCATGTGGTTGCGGTCAGCCTTTGCGTACCGCGTCTTCACCATGGCCCAGGCCTCCCTAGCGCCTTGACGGCAGGCTGATATCTTCCACAATCGGAAGCGCCGCCGTGCTTCCTTTAGCTTCTCCGCAAGCTCTCCAAGACCTTCGGGCAAGGAGACGGATGGCCACAGGGCCTGGGCGACGCCTTGCATCGCCTGCCGAACTCGATCGAGCAGTTGCGAGAGCTCGGGAAGAAGGTCACCCGTAGAACCGGGCATCTCCTCTGCAGGACGACCTGTTAGTACACCTACAGACATTGCTCTGTTAGTCGACTTCCCCGCCGAACTTTCTTTCAAAAGGTTCATTCAAGCACTTACTAAATATGCCACGCCGAAGCCGCTGATTCTCCTTCACGGAGTCTGACAGCTGGGCACGAACATCTTTCAGCTCGACGCCCAGCTTGGTGTTGGCATCTTGGAGATTGTTCTTCTCCCCCATCACCTTTATTAGCACCCTCTCACTAGCCTTTAGCTAGCCTAGGAGGTTTTGCCTTTCCGGATTCAATCCGGCGCCATCTACAATTTCATTTGTCAGATTCGCACCCATGCCATGCTTCGCAAAATACTTATCTTTCGAAGTATATATTACCAGAGGGGGTCTTCTTGGGCTCCGCTGCCGCGGCTAGTGTGGCCTCAAGTTGGGCTTTGCACTCTTCCAGCTCCTTGGACAATAGGGAATTCTTTTCTGTAAGAACCTGCATAACAAATGATCCTTAAATCAGTTATTCTAACTGTTTCAAGTCTCGGGGGCTACTGGTATATATATATAATTACCAGATTTTTCTTACCCGTATGTCTTTTACATACTGCTCCATGGCTCGGGCTAGACCATTTTGAGCGGCACGGAGGTACGCATCTCCCGAGTTGAAGGCATCTAATGCCCCTTGGGAGAAACAAGCATCGCGAAGAATTGTCTGGCGACGCCTGTGGTTCATGGCACTCTCCACCTCAGAGTTAGTGGCAGACAACCCATCCACATCCTCCGTCGGAGGAGCATCTGGCGTGCACCTTGCGTTCGCCTCCGCCTCCGGACCAGGCTTTGGAGCCTGGCTGGTGGAGGCGCGATTGGCAGCTTCTCCAGATATAGTCCGGCGAGGTCTCTTTGTCCTAAAAAGAGCGCAAGTGTCAATATGCCTCAAATGTATAACGCCTGCGATAAGGGGGCGCGCCATACCTTTGCGCTGACGCCTCCATCCGGACTGCACTTCTTTTTTGCCCACGGGGCCCTACGGCCCCTCGTTGGCTTGTCGCCGCAGGTTCGGCCTTCCACCTTAAAAACCTCCCCTGCAAAGTTCGATTGCAATTAGGAAACTGAACACGAGTGGGCGGGCACTTATTCGGGGTACTGGGACTTCGATCTCAGATACCTGGGGCGTCAGGATTAGCCCGGGGTAATCGGCTGTAATGGCCACCAAGGTGTTGTCCTTGCTCAATTGATGGAACATGCATGCTGGATAGCGGTTGATGTGTGGAGTAATAGTAGTAGATGCAAAATCGTTTAGGTTGACTTAACACAAACATGATGCCTATATTTCATAATCATGCCTAGATATTCTCATAACTATGCACTCTTCTATCAATTGCTCGGCAGTAATTTGTTCACCCACCGTAATACATGCTATCATGAGAGAAGCCACTAGTGAAACCTATGGCCCCCGGGTCTATTTTATATCATATAAGTAATAAGTTTCCGATCTACAATTCTAGTTTACTATTTATTTTATTTTGCAATCTTTACTTTTCAATCTATACAACAAAAATACCAAAAATATTTATCTTATTATCTTTATCAGATCTCACTTTCGTAAGTGATCGTGAAGGGATTGACAACCCCTTTATCGCATTGGTTGCGAGGTTCTTGATTGTTTGTGCAGGTACTAGGGGACTTGCGTGTAGTCTCCTACTGGATTGATACCTTGGTTCTAAAAAACTGAGGGAAATACTTGCGCTACTTTGCTGCATCACCCTTTCCTCTTCAAGGGAAAACCAATGCATGCTCAAGAGGTAGCATGCCACCCCTGGTTGATTTTGGACTATTGACGACAAACGTGTTTGAGGAACTAATGTGTTTGTGAGTTTCACACGAGAACACAGGTAGAAGTCCCTATTGATTCGGTTTACCCATTGACGATGACCCCTAAAACCATATGCAGACATTCAAGACAATGGTGGTTCGCGAAGAAAGTCGTGTCAAAGATAATGACACGTGAAGACATTCATTTGAAGACAATGGAGCGCAAAGACATAGTTGTTTCGTAGTTTCATTTTCTTCTTTCTTGGGTCATAGGAACCATCGAACTGTTAAGTGGGTTCAAGTGAACAAAGTCAGAAAGCTGACGTGACGCTCAACCCAAATCCTATGTATTCAAGCAAAGACAAATCAAAGAAAACCTCATCCTGAGTTGGATAAGTCAGATTTACTTGTAGCCCAAGTCAAGCTGCCGCTTGTTTGAAATCCGACTGTTGGACACGTGTCGGGTCCTTAATGACCTAGGGTCATTTCAGTCATATCATGTCGGGTTGCCTCATGGCTATAAATATCCCACCCCTCCATCATAAATTGGCATCTGCTCAGAGTTAGTGCACGACTTTTGTCATTTGAGAGAAACCAACCTCCGAATCTTTTGAGAGAGAATCCTTGCAAGGACAAAACCCAAAACGGCCAGATCCCAAAGAGTGTTTGGCATCACTAAAGTTTTTCTTTCTGTGTCATCTGAAGACTTATTACACTTGAAGACTATGATCTTCCAGTCGGTTAGGCGTCGCATTTTGAGGATCCAAGAGTCATTGTGGATCATCGGCGAACGAAGTCTGTGAAGGTTTGGAAGTCTACCTTGAAGACTTACCCGAGTGATTGGGCGAGGACTAAGTGACCTTAACTCAAGTGGAATTAGGTGAAGACGTGGTCTTCCGAGTTCAATCTCAACTTCCCTAGCCAGACGTACAGTTGTCACAACAACTGGAACTGGTCTACTAAATCCCTTGTCTTCGTCAAGCAACTGGTTCTATCACTTCAACCCTTACTTACCGCTTTGCTTTGTGAAGTCTTTGCTTGTCTGTCCTCATTGACTTCAGTGTGTGAAGAGATTCACCTTTGATTGCATATTTGGCTTCATACTGTCTTCCTGTTTGATCTGTTCTACCTAGTTGCTATTTGCCCTTGTGCTTACTCTGTACTGTCTCTTTGAATATGGCATGACTAGTGTAGTTTACCTCCCGCTGCATCCTGTATAGGTGTCATTTGATTGCCTGTCTTCGGAGAAGTGCTTAGCTTTGGGTTCAATCTCGTAGTGTCCTTTCCCACTGACAGTAGGGGCAGCAAGGCACATATTGTATTGTTGCCATCAAGGATATAAAGACGGGGTTTATATCATATTGCTTGATTTTATCCCTCTACATCATGTCATCTTTCCTAAAGCATTACTCTGTTCTTATGAACTTTAATACTCTAGATGCATGCTGGATAGCGGTTGATGTGTGGAGTAATAGTAGTAGATGTAGAATCGTTTAGGTATACTTAACACGGACATGATGCCTATATTTCATAATCATGCCTAGATATTCTCATAACTATGCGCACTTCTATCAATTGCTCAACAGTAATTTGTTCACCCACCATAATACATGCTATCATGAGAGAAGCCACTAGTGAAACCTATGGCCCCCGGGTCTATTTTATATCATATAAGTAATAAGTTTCCGATCTACAATTCTAGTTTACTATTTATTTTATTTTGCAATCTTTACTTTTCAATCTATACCACAAAAATACCAAAAATATTTATCTTATTATCTTTATCAGATCTCACTTTCGTAAGTGACCGTGAAGGGATTGACAACCCCTTTATCGCGTTGGTTGCGAGGTTCTTGATTGTCTGTGCAGGTACTAGGGGACTTGCGTGTAGTCTCCTACTGGATTGATACCTTGGTTCTAAAAAACTAAGGGAAATACTTACGCTACTTTGCTGCATCACCCTTTCCTCCTCAAGGGAAAACCAACACATGATCAAGAGGTAGCATGCCACCCCTGGTTGATTTTGGACTATTGACAACAAACGTGGTTGAGGAACTAATGTGTTTGTGAGTTTCACACGAGAACACAGGTAGAAGTCCCTATTGATTCGGTTTACCCATTGACGATGACCCCTAAAACCATATGCAGACATTCAAGACAATGGTGGTTCACGAAGACAGTCGTGTCGAAGATAATGACACGTGAAGACATTCATTTGAAGACAATGGAGCGCGAAGACATAGTTGTTTCATAGTTTCATTTTCTTCTTTCTTGGGTCATAGGAACCATCGAACTGTTAAGTGGGGTTCAAGTGAACAAAGTTAGAAAGCTGATCTTGATAACCCACAAGTATAGGGGATTGCACGCTTGATGTTCGCTTTACCTAGAACAAGTATGAAACTAGAAGTACTTTGTAGGTGTTGTTGGATAGGTTTGCGAGATAATAAAGAGCATGTAGATAAAAAGTAGGGGTTGTTTAGATAAAGAAACAATAAAGTGAATATAGAGAGTGTGGAAAAGTGGTGGTAGGAGTTGCGAAATTGCCCCTAAGCAATTGACTACTTTACTAGACCGATAACAAGTATTATGTGGGAGAGGCCACTGCTAGCATGTCATCCCTGACTTGGAATTCTATGCACTTATGATTGGAACTATTAGCAAGCATCCGCAACTACTAACGTTCATTAAGGTAAAACCCAACCATAGCATTAAGATATATTGGTCCCCCTTCAATCCCGTATGCATCAATTTCTATGCTAGGTTGAAGTTTCTGTCACTCTTGCCCTCCAATACATAGTCCTATCAACATACAACTAACCCTATGGTGCGATCCATGCACGCACTCATATGATGGGCACCAAAGGACAGCAACATAACCACAAGCAAATTAAATCAATCATAGCAATTCATCAACCACCAATAGGACAACGAAAATCTACTCAGGCATCATAGGATGGCAACACGTCATTGGATAATAATATGAAGCATAAAGCACCATGTTCAAGTAGAGGGTACAACGGGTTGCGGGAGAGTGGACCGCTGTAGATAGAGGGGGGAAGGTGATGGAGATGTTGGTGAAGATGGCAGAGGTGTTGGTGTATATCGCGGTGATGATGATGATGGCCACGGCAGCATTCCGGCGCCACCGGAAGAGAAGGGGAGATGGGGCCCCTTTGTCTTCTTATTCCTTGACCAACTCCCTAGTTGGGAGAAGGGTTTCCCCTCTGGTCCTTGGCCTCCATGGCATGGGAGGGGCGATCCCCTCCGAGATTGGATCTGTCTCTCTGTCTCTCTCTGTTTCTGCGTTCTGTTCTGCTGCCCTTTCACCGTTTCGTATATATATGGAGATCCGTAACTCCGATTGGCCTGAAACCTTCGCCGGGATTTTTTTACCAAAAAATAGCTTTCTTGCGGCCGAAGAAGGGCATCAACCGCCTTACGGGTGGCCCACGAGGGTCAAGGGCACACCCCCTGCCTCGTGGCCACCTCGGGCACCGTCTCGCGTGGATTTTTCTTCCGGAATTTTCCAAATATTCCAAAAATAAGCTCCATCCGTTTTTATCCCGTTTGGATTCTGTTTGATATGGATATTCTGCGAAACATAAAACATGCAACAATTAGGAAGTGCCACTGGGCACTGGATCATTATGTTAGTCCCAAAAATAATATAAAAAGTTGCCTAAAGTATATGAAAGTTGTAGAATATTGGCATGGAATAACAAAAAAAATATAGATACAACGGAGACATATCAGCATCCCCAAGCTTAATTCCTGCTCGTCCTCGAGTAGGTAAATGATAAAAAAGATAATTTTTGATGTGGAATGCTACCTAGCATAATCTTGATCACATATCTAATCATGGCATGAATATTAAGACACGAGTGATTCAAAGCAATAGTCTATCATTTGACATAAAAACAATAATACTTCAAGCCTACTAATAAAGCAATCATGTCTTTTTTAAATATCATGGCCAAAGAAAGCTATCCCTACAAAATCATATAGTCTGGATATGCTCCATCTTCACCACACAAAATATTCACATCATGCACAACCCCGATGACAAGCCGAGCAATTGGTTCATACTTTTTAACACGCTTCAGCATTTTCAACCCTCACGCAATACATGAGTGTGAGCCATGGACATAGCACTATAGGTGGAATAGAATGGTGGTTGTAGAGAAGACAAAAAGGAGAAGATAGTCTCACATCAACTAGGCGTATCAACGGGCTATGCAGATTCCCATCAATAGATATCAATGTGAGTGAGTAGGGATTGCCATGCAACAGATGCACCCGAGCTATAAGTATATGAAAGCTCAAACTGAAACTAAGTGGGTGTGCATCCAACTTGCTTGCTCATGAAGACCTAGGGCATTTGAGGAAGCCCATCGTTGGAATATTCAAGCCAAGTTCTATAATGAAAATTCCCACTAGTATATGAAAGTGATAACTAAAGAGACTCTCTATATGAAGAACATGGTGCTACTTTGAAGCACAAGTGTGGTAAAAGGATAGTAACATTGTCCCTTCTCTCTTTTCTCTCATTTTTTTATTTTTTCTCCCTTTTTTGGTGGGCTTCTTTGGTCTCTTTTATTTTGATAACCTCACATGGGACAATGTTCTAATAATGATGATCATCACACTTTTATTTACTTACAACTCAATATTACAACGCGATACTAGAACAAAGATATGACTCTATATGAATGCCTCCGGCAGTGTACCGGGATGTGCAATGATCTAGTGTAGTAATGCCATCAAAAAACAGACAAGCCATGAAAACATCATGCTAGCTATCTTACGATAATGCAAAGCAATATGACAATGAATGCTCAAGTCATGTATATGATGATGATGGAAGTAGCATGGCAATATATCTTGGAATGGCTATGGAAATGCCATGATAGGTAGGTATGGTGGCTGTTTTGAGGAAGGTATTTGGTGGGTTTAAGGACCGGTGAAAGTTACGCGATACTAGAGAGGCTAGCAATGATGGAAGGGTGAGAGTGCGTATAAATCCATGGACTCAACATTAGTCATAAAGAACTCACATACTTATTGCAAAATTTATTAGCCCTCAAAGCAAAGTACTACTACGCATGCCCCTAGGGGGATATATTGGTAGGAAAAGACCATCGCTCGTCCCCGACCGCCACTCATAAGGAAGACAATCAATAAATACCTCATGCTCCGACTTCGTTACATAACGGTTCACCATACGTGCATGCTACGAGAATCACAAACCTCAACACAAGTATTTCTACTAATCCACAACTACCCACTAGCATGTCTCTAATATCACCATCTTTATATCGCAAAACTATTGCAAGGAATCAAACATATCTTATTCAGTGATCTACAAGTTTTATGTAGGATTTTATGACTAGCCATGTGAATGACCAATTCCTGTCATCTCTCTAAATAGATATAAGTGAAGCAAGAGAGTTTAATTATTTCTACAAAAGATATGCCCACGCTCTAACAAATCTAAGTGAAGCAAAAGAGCATTCTACAAATGGCGGTTCTCTAAGTGAAGAGAAACAGGCAATCCAAACTTCAAATGATATAAGTGAAGCACATGAAGCATTCTATAAAGCCATACTCAAAAGATATAAGTGAAGTGCATAGAGCATTCTATAAATCAACCAAGGACTATCTCATACCAGCATGGTTCATAAAATAAATATGAAAACTAAATGCAAAAGATGCTCCAAGATTGCATATATCGCATGAACGAAACGAATCTGAAAACATACCGATACTTGTTGAAGAAACAGGGGATGCCTTCCGGGGCATCCCCAAGCTTAGACGCTTGAGTATCCTTGAATAGTTACTTGGAGTGCCTTGGTCATCCCCAAGCTTGAGCTCTTGTCTCTCTTCCTTCTTCTCACATCGAGACCTTCTCGATCATCGAACACTTCATCCACACAAAACTTCAACAGAAAACTCGGTAAGATCCGTTAGTATAATAAAGCAAATCACTACTCTAAGTATTGTTGCAAACCAATTCATATTTTGTTTTTGCATTGTGTCTACTGTAGTATAACTTTTACATGGCTTAATCCACTGATATAAATTGTTAGTTTCATCAAAACAAGCAAACTATGCATCAAAAACAGAATCTGTCTAAAATAGAACAGCCTGTAACAATCTGAACATTCACCACACTTCCGATACTTGAAACATTCTGCCAAAATTACGAAAAATAAACAATTTGTATAGAAAGATAGTGCAAAAAGAATCAGAACCATTTGATGTTCCAGATAAAAATGTAAAATTGCGCACTACATCCAAAGTTTCTGTCCTGCACCGTACAAACCATCAACCAAATGTAAACATCCTAAAGGCAAACCTTGGCACATTATTTTTATAATACAATGGAATTGTACAAGGGGATAATTATTTTTGTTGAAAAGTTTCTGTAATCAAGATTCACAAAGTTTCGTGAGCATGAACAAAGTTCAAGGAGCTCTCCCACTTCAACAATGCTTGTCTCTCTCACTTTCACTTTCCTTTTTGAAAAAGTTTTGGGCTCCCCTCTTTGTTTTTGTTGTTTTTAAACTATATGAAAGCACTCAACAGAAATAAATCACTCTCTAAAACTTCCGGGTTGTCTCCCTGGTAGCGCTTTCTTTAAAGCCATTAAGCTAGGCATATAGTGCTCAAGTAGTGAATCCACCCGGATCCCAAGGTATATCAAAGCCAATTTTAATTAACAATGATTTATAATTTAGTAGTGAGCACAAAGTAACATATATCATGCAACAACAAAGTCTAACTCTCTTCCTATGCATCGGCATGTCATAAAAGAACAATTCATGCACACAGAGTAAAGGCCAATGCATAGTATAAACAGTTTGTTGCAATTTTATCATGTGGGAAACATAGAGAGGTGGAGATATAGTTCCTCTCTCATAATAATTGCAAGTAGGAGCAGAAAGCACATGCATATTATATTCATCAAAATCATCATGTGCAATGGTATAAGGCAACCCATCAATATAATCCTTAATAAGCACAAACTTCTCCGATATAGTGTAGTTTGGAGAATTCAAAAAGATAATAGGACTATCATGCATGGGTGCAATAGCAACAATTTCATGTTTAACATAAGGAACTATAGCAAGTTCATCTCCATAAGCATAATTCATATTGGCATCTTGGCCACAAACATAGCAAGCATCATCAAAAAGAGATATTTCAAAAGAATCAACGAGATGATAGCAATTATCATAGCACTCATCCTTCGGTAAGCGTGAAGGGGAATTAAACAATGTATGGGATAAAGAGTTAATCTCATTAGAAGGTGGGCACAAGTGATCAATCCGCTCTTCCTCCTTTTGTTCTTCGCTCTCCTCCTCATCTTTTTCATCCAATGAGCTCACAATTTCATCAACTTCTTCCATAGATTCCTGTAAAATATTAGTCTCTTCTTGGACAGCGGAGAGTTTCTCAATAAGCACATTAATATATGAATTATATTCATAATTATCATAGCAATATTTTAGGATAGATAAATTTTCAGACCTATAAACATCATCATCAAAATCTTCAAACTCTTTAAACATAGATTCAATTTCATAAGCACCCATAAAAGCAACAAATTCTTCTATTTGTTCCACATCATAGTAATCATATATACCATTAGCATAAGAAGCTAAGGTTTTATTATCATTAAATTCGCATAAAAAGGGAAGGTGTGGAGCCTTCATCCTAGAGCAACAAGCATAATCATATCTCAAGCATAGTTGCCTAGCATACCAATTCAATATATGAATTTGATCCCATAATAGTTTCCCTTTTTGTGTCAAGCGGTAATCCCTAAAGTATTCACGTTGATCCAACGTTACTCCCATTACATAATTGAATGGGGTTTTCTCAGGATTATTAAAGTAGTACATAATATCTTTCACATAACCAGCATCGAGGGTTTTAGGAGGTTCCCCATCTCCATGAGCAGAAAGTACACCTATTTTTTTTTGGTATTTCGTGTTCCATATCCATAACTAAAGATAAAGAACAACTAAGAACAGCAAATACAAATTACTTAGTGATAAACAAACAAGCACACACGAGAATATTCACCCCACGTTATTGCTCCCCGGCAACGGCGCCA
Source organism: Triticum dicoccoides (assembly GCF_002162155.2). Classification (NCBI taxonomy): domain Eukaryota; kingdom Viridiplantae; phylum Streptophyta; class Magnoliopsida; order Poales; family Poaceae; genus Triticum; species Triticum dicoccoides. The sequence goes on along the minus strand of NC_041380.1, from coordinate 545,581,064 downwards.
GAAAAAGGTCTTGATAACCCACAAGTATAGGGGATCACAACAGTTTTCGATAAGTAAGAGTGTCGAACCCAACGAGGAGCTAAAGGCAGAACAAATATTCCGTCAAGTTATATCGAGCACTGATACAACTCTACGCACGCTTGATGTTCGCTTTACCTAGAACAAGTATGAAACTAGAAGTACTTTGTAGGTGTTGTTGGATAGGTTTGCAAGATAATAAAGGGCACGTAGATAAAAAGTAGGGGCTGTTTAGATAAAGAAACTATAAAGTAAATATAGCGAGTGTGGAAAAGTGGTGGTAGGAGTTGCGAAATTGCCCCTAAGCAATTGACTATTTTACTAGACCGATAACAAGTATTATGTGGGAGAGGCCACTGCTAGCATGTCATCCCTGACTTGGAATTCTATGCACTTATGATTGGAACTATTAGCAAGCATCCGCAACTACTATCATTCATTAAGGTAAAACCCAACCATAGCATTAAGATATATTGGTCCCCCTTCAATCCCGTATGCATCAATTTCTATGCTAGGTTGAAGTTTCTGTCACTCTTGCCCTCCAATACATAGTCCTATCAACATACAACTAACCCTATGGTGTGATCCACGCACGCACTCATATGATGGGCACCAAAGGATAGCAACATAACCACAAGCAAATTAAATCAATCATAGAAATTCATCAACCACCAATAGGACAAAGAAAATCTACTCAGACATCATAGGATGGCAACACATCATTGGATAATAATATGAAGCATAAAGCACCATGTTCAAGTAGAAGGTACAGCGGGTTGCGGGAGAGTGAACCGCTGTAGATAGAGGGGGGAGGTGATGGAGATGTTGGTGAAGATGGCGGAGGTGTTGGTGTAGATCGCGGTGATGATGATGATGGCCGCGGCAGCGTTCCGGCGCCACCGGAAGAGAAGGGGAGAGGGGGCCCCTTTGTCTTCTTCTTCCTTGACCTCCTCCCCTGATGGGAGAAGGGTTTACCCTCTGGTCCTTGGCCTCCATGGCATGGGAGTGAGGGGCGAGAGCCACTCTGAGATTGGATCTGTCTCTCTGTCTCTCTCGGTTTCTGCGTTCTGTTCTGCTGCCCTTTCACCATTTCTTATATATATATATATGGAGATCCGTAACTCCGATTGGCCTGAAACCTTCGTCGTGATTTTTTAAACCAAAAATTAGCTTTCTTACGACCGAAGAAGGGCATCAACCGCCTTACGGGTGGCCCACGAGGGTCAGGGGCGCGCCCCCTACCTCGTGGTCACCTCGGGCACCGTCTCGCATGGATTTTTCTTCCGAAATTTTCCAAATATTCCAAAAATAATTGATACGTCTCCAACATATCTATAATTTTTGATTGTTCCATGCTATTATATTATCAACTTTGGATGTTTTATATGCATTTATATGCTATTTTATATGATTTTGGGACTAACCTATTAACCTAGAGCCCAGTGCCAGTTTATGTTTTTCCTCATTTTAGAGTATCGCAGAAAAGGAAAATCCAACAGAGTCCAATTGACCTGAAACTTCACGAAACTTATTTTTGGAAGGAAAGCAACCCGGGAGACTTGGAGTCCACATAAGGGAAGCAACGAGGAAGCCACGAGGCAGGGGGCGCGCCCTCCACCCTCGTGGGCCCCTCGTGGCTCCCCTGACGTACTTCTTCCGCCTATATATCTCCATATACCCTAAAACAATCGGGGAGCACAATAGATCGGGAGTTCCGCCGCCAGAAGCCTCCGTAGCCACCGAAAGCCAATCTAGACCTATTCCGGCACCCTGCCGGAGGGGGGATTCCTCTCCAGTGGTCATCTTCATCATCCCGGTGCTCTCCATGACGAGGAGGGAGTAGTTCTCCCTCGGGGCTGAGGGTATGTACCAGTAGCTATGTGTTTGATCTCTCTCTCTCTCTCTCTCGTGTTCTTGAGGTGATACGATCTTGATGTATCGCGAGCTTTGCTATTATAGTTGGATCCTATGATGTTTTCTCCCCCCTCTACTCTCTTGTAATGGATTGAGTTTCCCCTTTAAAGTTATCTTATCGGATTGAGTCTTTAAATATTTGAGAACACTTGATGTATGTCTTGCTGTGCGTATCTGTGGTGACAATGGGATACCATGTGATTCACTTGATGTATGTTTTGGTGATCAACTTGCGGGTTCCGCCCATGAACCTATGCATAGGGGTTGGCACACGTTTTCATCGTGATTCTCTGATACAAACTTTGGGGCACTCTTTGAGGTTCTTTGTGTTGGTTGAATAGATGAATATGAGATTATGTGATGCATATCGTATAATCATACCTACGGATACTTGAGGTGACATTGGAGTATCTAGGTGACATTAGGGTTTTGGTTGATTTGTGTCTTAAGGTGTTATTCTAGTACGAACTCTAGCGCTGTTTGTGACTTATAGGAATAGCCCAACGTATTGATTGTAAAGAATAACTTTGAGGTGGTTTCGTACCCTACCATAATCTCTTCGTTTGTTCTCCGCTATTAGTGACTTTGGAGTGACTCTTTGTTGTATGTTGAGGGATAGTTATGTGATCCAATTATGTTATTATTGTTGAGAGGACTTGCACTAGTGAAAGTATGAACCCTGGGCCTTGTTTCAACGCATTGCAATACCGTTTACGCTCACTTTTACCATTAGTTACCTTGCTGTTTTTATAATTTCAGATTACAAATACCTTTATCTACCATCCATATTGCACTTGTATCACCATCTCTTCGCCGAACTAGTGCACCTATACAATTTACCATTGTATTGGGTGTGTTGGGGACATGTCACGAACGGGTTTTCCTGGTAATAATTTCCAGAAAAGACCGTCGTGCTCATCAGCCCCAGGATTACTGTTAGCTGATGAGGCTCCAACTTGATACAGAAATTCCAAGCAGAAAACAAATTATGTAGTACAAGACCATTCTGGCCTGTGAGTACAACAAAAGGTTTCTAGTGGTTGATGGTGGAAGCGGGTTGTGAAACATCAGTGTCTATGGGACTCCATTTCCCACGGGAACAGCTGACCAGGTTAAATCCTATCTTCGCGAGGCTGCTATCTCCAGTGAGTGGGTTCCGGGGCTGGCATCGCGTCGCTCTTCTCCGTGCAAGATAATCTGGCCAAGACAATAGCCAGGGACAAGCCAGTGAGTACTTTGAATGTACTCGCAAACATTATGAACACAGGTATAATATAACAATGATGTGCTGAAAATATTTTATGCTCATGACGTCAGTCACAATAGATAAATGAAACTCTGATGCGTGCAAGCAAGTTATTTATAAAATTGCAATAACATGGTAGTATAAAAACTTATGAAAACAAATAACCAAGTAATGCCACAGTCGGGCGTCTGAGCGACGCCACATAAAGGGCTTTAAAAGAAATGCCACAGTCGGGCGTCTGAGCGACGCCACATAAAGGGCTTTAAAAGAAATGCCACAGTCGGGCGTCTGAGCGACGCCACATAAAGGGCTTTAAAAGAAATGCCACAGTCGGGCGTCTGAGCGACGCCACATAAAGGGCTTTAAAAGAAATGCCACAGTCGGGCGTCTGAGCGACGCCACATAAAGGGCTTTAAAAGAAATGCCACAGTCGAGCGTCTGAGCGACGCCACATAAAGGGCTTTAAAAGAAATGCCACAGTCGGGCGTCTGAGCGACACCACATAAAGGGCTTTAAAAGAAACAATCATAATGAATATCCCGGAGGTAGAACCATCCCAGAGATATTCGGTAATAACAATAATATCACGGGTTAGTCAACAATAATAATAATCATCATAGACATCACAAGTCACGGGTAGAAATTCCATTTTCTGGTTAACAGTTTCACCTCCAAAGACCGACACTAAGACCGATACTTGACCCATCCCAGACTGTAATCCTTAACCATGGACACGGCTATTCGAATAGGTTTATTCTCTGCAGAGGGTGTACTCTTTACCCACGAGTAACAGATTTCTTTAGTCCATCGGGACTAATTCCATCTACGGTCTTTTTGTTGAAAACACACCTAACTTGCACACACCAGCTTATCACACACGTGTCTGGAATCACCCACGACACCTGTTAAGCAAACTCTAAGTGGGGAGGCTACAACCTCGCGTAGCATGGGATCAAATTTATATCGCGCGTTCTAAGGGGTGGCCTCCCCTCTCGGTCCCAACCGGAAACACCCATGCTCCCGGACCAGGTGGCCTGCCTACCAGTTACAACCAGTATCTTCCACCATGGCCTCTCTGTACGGTGTGTGCTAGAAAGAGGTTGACAACTTACTGAACCGTACTCTACTTGCTGTAGAGACGAGTGGTAGCACGAAACAAGTATGGGGGTTACTGGAACAAGACTCGATCTACGGTCGACTCAGGAGGTTAAAGTATTCCCTGCATGATTAGTATAACAAATATAATCCATTCAACAGGGTCACCGCTCATATCACCTTGCCATGCCATATCAGACATAACCGTCCCGACGGAGACCGGCGACAAACTCATACCTACCCAAGGCAGAGGTTTTTCCCGGTTTTCTGCCGGTATGCATTCAAGGCATATGAGGGTGATTATCATCACAAGTGTGTTCGTTTCCAACAGCCTGGAAATCAATAACATGCACCCAGGCATATGATCATATCACATGAAATAACAAGTCCTTTGAAATGCGGTGGTGTTATAAATGCATCAATGATCACACCAAAATATTATGCCGGGATTCAGAATGCTTGCCTTCAATGTTGTGGAGGGGTGAGGTGCTCTCCGAAACTTTTGAAAGCTTCTTCTCTCTCCCAAAATCCTATTTAAAAAATATATTTGAATTAACACATATTTCAAAAACAGAACCAAAAAGTTGTTTGAAAATTTTTCAAATAAATCTTAAAATAAACTAGACCAAATTTGAAGAAGGTAGGAAAAAGAATCAACTCATTTGGATTTATATTTAAAAAGTTATAGCCAGTCAAAGTTTTGGTCAAAATCTGTTTTTAAAATAAAATAGAAAAAGAAAACGTTTCGGCAGAATACGTCTTCGAAAACGGGAGACGTACTTAGGGTCTTTACGTTTCCACTTAAACGCATGGAGGCGGAGCTGGGTCACCGACAGTGGGCCCGCCTGGCCCACTGGTCAGGTTTGACCAGTCGCCGCGCGTCGTCTCCCTCCTCTGCCCGAGCAGAGCGGGGCTCCGGCGATCGTCGCCGGCGTTTGGCTGCTCCTCGCGGGCCCCCGAGGGTGGGAATGGATCCGCACGGCTGGGGCGGTTCTCCCGGTGGTCGTAGGGTTGCTGGGGAAGGAGTAAATCACCGGCGGCGAGCTCCGCGGCGGAGGGAAGCTTCGGTGGCAAAGTGATTTGTTGGTGGTGACGGCTCCTGATCAAAATTAAGCAGGGGGTTGGGTTCACAGGGGAATGAGGAAGTTCTTGGTGGAGAGAACGGAGAGGGGGAGGTGCTGGAGGTGCCGGATTGGCCAGGGTGGTGGCGGCGGCAGGAGTTGCCGGAGATGATGAAGAAGACCTCCCCGGGTCGAATGCGAGGCAGGGGAGCACCATGGGGGTAGCATGAGTTCGCGTGCGTGCTCAGAGGGGCTCGGGGTGTCCATTTATAGCACGCCGAGGTCGGTTCCGCGGCGGTGGGGATAAGCTCTCAGGCGAACCGCCTCTCTGTAGCTAGGGCGATGTGGCGGCGACGAACGCTAGCGGACACCCGTGTGGATGAGCTCGGGCTGTGCCGGGGCCAGGTGGCGAGCCGGGGTGGCTTGGGCGGTGCTGAACGGAGCAGGGGCTGTCGGGCGGCGGCGGCGGCTAGCCCTTGGCCTGCCGGGCGCGGCGGGGGCTGCTTGGCGCGTTGCTGCGAGGAGGGGGAGCGCGTGGCGTGGTGCTGCAGAGCGGGCCAAAGCCATGGGGGCCAGCGTGTCGGCTCGGGCGCGCGGCTGCAATACGCGCGCTCTGGGCGCGTCCAGTGCATGCACTGGGTGTGCTCGACAAAATGCCAGAGCATGCTACAGAGCTTGGTTGAGACTGGCAATTAACAGACCTAGGTTAGGAGGAACGGGGAGTCTAGTGGACATGCTGGTTTGATCAAAGGTGCAAGTTTACAGTGCAATGCCAAAACTCATGTCAAAACTGATCATGCTCTCCAGGTGTTTGATAAAATGCCAATGGCACCTAGGCATGTCTTGGAGTGGCCAAAAACTCCAGATGGGGTCTCTTTAGAAGAATAAGAGGGTGGTGTGGTTAGTTGGACAAAAGGGGAAACTTGCTAGTGCAAGTTTTACAAAACCCCAATTCTGGACAGGAAATAAATGACATTATTTCATGAACCAAAAATGATCCAAAAGGTGCATGCTCTTGTACTTAAGGGTTTAACATGGGGGACTACAAGTAGGAGAAATAATCAAGGGTATAGGAGCAACTAAAATGGTGGTTGCTGTACAAATCCTCAAATTGGACCAGAATGGAAATGAGGTTGATCCACTCAAATTTTTCAAAGAACATAAATAGGTTTTTGCACAAAGTGAAATAATATGCTCCTACTGACCTCCCTTAATTTTGGTAGAAGTTTTAAAGAAATATTTAAATAGGTTGTAGTGCAAAATGCACTCTGGACCAGAGAAGAAAAATTGAGTGCAGGGCTCAAAATATTTTATGAATGAAATATATTTTTGCATAATAGTGATTTAAAAACATCACATGACATCTCCAAATTTTTGTGGAAATTTTAAGTGAATCTATCAAATGGTTGTAGTTCAAATATGGCCATTTAACCTTGAAAAAACTATTTTCAAGAAAGTAAAGATCAAGCAATTTAATTATTTAATTAGTTACACTGATAACAGCAAAGTTTTTCTTGAGAGGTTAAACAAGTCCAACAACATTTTTGAAAAGTTTTCTCTCTGGGAAAAACTCATCATAACAGGGAAGGAAATGAGTCAAAAATCAAAATGGAGCTCAGAAATCCAAAGTTTTAATTCCTGGCAAAATTTTAATTTAATAAAACAAGGCCAAATTTTTTTGGGGTGTCACAGATACTATCCCCCTTAAGAAAAATCTCGTCCTCGAGATTTGCTAAAAGTGGTGTTAAGAGAATATTTTACGCAATAAAGATGTAGCTACAGTGAGAGGGCAATAAGTGGTGAAAAACCACAGTGTGAAAACCGGGGCTGCGCGGAAAAGTCTACGGTTCGGGACAAAACCGGGTGATTTCTACGCTGGATAAAAATTTAGAAAAATCTTCTAAATTTAAATGTACGCTGGTCGTACCCGAGAGCACAGTGCTCTCTCTGGCCGACAGGTGGACCCGGGGCCCACTGTCAGCCTCTTCTTCTCCCACTGGCTCTTCCTTCTACCTCTGGCTCTCTCTTCCTCCTCTCTCCCGCGCGCTTTCTCGCGCTTTCTCCACCGGCGATGCCTAATGCGTAGGGCATCTAGGCCGTACCGTGGTAGTGCGCGGCGTGCTAGCTGCCGGTGCAGCGTGCACTCACCTCGCGGGCCAGCGCGCTGTCGGCACTGCTCGCGGATTCGACTCCGAACACTGGCGATCGGCGACGAGCGGCGTTGGTGGACTTCGCCCATCGTACACCGAGCTCGAGCTATAAAAACGGCCGGGGTGCCTCTCTCTTCTTCCTCACATCTAGCCTCACTTCTCCTCCTCCTTCTTTCTCCATTCCTGCTTACAGAAGCTTGGGTGAGGCTCTAATGGCGGAGGCGATGCCGGACTGGTTTGTGATCCTGATATGCGGAGGGCTGGCGACGCTGCTGGGGCTCTCTGTGCTCCTGTGCGCGATGATCTTCGACGAGTATTGTGATGCTGCGGCTCGGGTGTTGGCTCTCCGCGGTGGTGGTGATCATGAAGAGTAGATGGAGTGCGTCGGGTGCTAACTGTTGTTAGGGGGTGATTAGCTGGATGTAACACCGTTGCAAAATTTTGCAAACAGTGTATGTGTCCGAATGATTATGGTTGTGAGCCTGCGCGTGGTGCTGAGTGAAATTAAATAATCCACGCCGTGAGAAAGTGTAGACGTAGCAACTCAGAGAAAAGAAAATCTCACTCCAGGGTTTCGCGAGGGGAAAACAGTTAATTTAAAGGAACATCAACCACAACAAAAACTACACACATTAGCAGAAGCCAAATAATTGACTCGTCGTACAAACTCAGGGTATTACGCATAAGTCACATACATAAATAAATGCTGCAAGGAACAAATACAATAGTGACGTCTAAAATGAAAACGGTAACTGGACGGGGTCCTGATAAAATGTCTCTGGTAAAGGAATACACTCCTCTTCTATTAGAGGAAGTGGATTGACCAGTCGATGAATGCGTCTCTCCGGGTCGGGTCTCAGTGGTCTGCCGATGGCAACCTGAGGATTTAAATCTGCGAGGCTCTGGAGATAATCCATCACGCGCTGGTTTAAATGCTCTTGAGCAATGATGTACTGGATAAGGTTGGCCAGAACTGGGTCTCTCTCAATACGCCCACCGGGAAAAGACGTTACTTCTCTGGGTGCTGCACGACTCGGAAAGTAATAATATCCTCGTTCGCGGGCATAGGGTACTGCAGATCGAAGACGGGCAATCGCTTCTTTCGCAGCAGCTTCTATGGCCAAGTGTGGGGTTGGCATAGATTTCCCCACGAAGGAAACTTCTATTGGATCTTGGTTGGGGTCTACAGGAGGAATGTGTACTGCTGCCCAATATTCCGAGGTGGATGGGGTGATCCTTGATTTGAACAGCCCGTACTGGGGTGGCTGGGTAGAACCCATGGTACTGCGGGTAAAATCCCACAATAACTTGACAAAGCTACCTGGGGTTGCATCTGGGGTTCTCAGATGAATGCTGAGGTTCGGCATGACAGGAAAAAGTGCGAGTGTGGTGTACAAGGTGGGGGTTGCTGGGTAAGGTCACAAGGTGGCCTTTATATAGCAATGGAGCTGGATCATTTTTACCGTGGTGAAAGGTAATAAATTTGCCAGCTTGGATCCAAAGGTCAGGTCAGTGTCAGAGATACACATATCTCATAAAGAGGTGTGTTACTGTGGTTATCGTCGAGCTGGTTTTGGTAGTTGTGCCCGGAAGAATATGCAGCTATGCGCTGACCAAAAATGCAAGGCTACTATTAAAATAGAGGCACAAAGACAGGCTGCGTTAATATACGCGGTCGCATGATTACAAAGCGAGGATACATTGAAACTTGGTACTACTCATACGGCTCAGTCTACCTCGTTTATGTCTAAACGGGCGTGCCTGGTGGATGCCGAGGCTTCTCCACGTGTCTCTCTGCCGGGATTAGTTGGAGATGGCGGAGGAACTGCAGGGTCGGGGTAGTGATGATGACCATCGCGGGGATTGTTGGCCACAACCCCGTTGGAGTGTGCTCCCAATATGCGACGAAGCACTTCTGGGGTTATCGCAGCACCTTGGCCGATGGCTGGGGCAGATCTCGGGGTCTCGATTGGTTGTCCAAACAACACGACTGGGTTGTCGGTGTTGGGCTCGTTTCCTTCTCTCGCCAGGGCTCGACGAACCAACTCTCCACGAGCTGCGATTAGATCAATAGTGATCTGGTCGAATAGTGCCTCTAGTGCACTTACATAGCGCACTAGGTGCAACAATGCGGGGTCCGTCTCATGGTCTCCATTGGCGACTTGGGGTGGTCTACCATACCCTTCACGTCTGGGGTAGTAGTGGAACGAGCGACAGTTAACTCTGGGCGACAAGTGCCTGAGATGAACTATAGCCTCTCGAGCGGCTAGCTGGATGGCTTGTGGCTCAAAGGAAGTTGTTCTTCCGGTGAACCGGTAGGGGCGCTCGGGGGCTAGACTCCTACCGTAAATGTGCACAGTGGCCCAGAATTGGCGGTCTTCACCGCTCATGGGTCCTTGATACACAACATATTCTGGTGGCTCTTCTAACGCGTAGGCACGACGGGTGAGGTTTGCGAGGATAGTCACAAAACCTCCAAGGTTGGTTGCTGTGGTTTCGTTGTGCACTATAGGTCCAGGCATTGTGGCTCGGTTTGGGGTAGCGACTATGTGTGCTGGTTTGGGGCTAGCACGCCCCTTTTTTTATAGGGAAAAGGGGACGGAATCTTCCTTCGTACGCTTGCGAGAAAAGATTATTTAGGGGCCGGTCACTGGCGCATGAGTGACAGGTTAGGTTGATAGGTTGGGCATCGACTGCCAAAAGTGTTGGGTCACTGTGTGGCTATCTTGCACGAGAAGCTTGGCTGGGGTTTGGTTAAGGTCTGGTGGGTTGGTTTGCCTAAGTTTATTGACCGGGCTAAGATAGGATTAGCCAATGGTCAGCCTGGCTCTGATACCAAGCCTGTCACGAACGGGTTTTCCGGGTAATAATTTCCAGAAAAGACCGTCGTGCTCATCAGCCCCAGGATTACTGTTAGCTGATGAGGCTCCAACTTGATACAGAAATTCCAAGCAGAAAACAAATTATGTAGTACAAGACCATTCTGGCCTGTGAGTACAACAAAAGGTTTCTAGTGGTTGATGGCGGAAGCGGGTTGTGAAACATCAGTGTCTATGGGACTCCATTTCCCACGGGAACAGCTGACCAGGTTAAATCCTATCTTCGCGAGGCTGCTATCTCCAGTGAGTGGGTTCCGGGGCTGGCATCGCGTCGCTCTTCTCCGTGCAAGATAATCTGGCCAAGACAATAGCCAGGGACAAGCCAGTGAGTACTTTGAATGTACTCGCAAACATTATGAACACAGGTATAATATAACAATGATGTGCTGAAAATATTTTATGCTCATGACGTCAGTCACAATAGATAAATGAAACTCTGATGCGTGCAAGCAAGTTATTTATAAAATTGCAATAACATGGTAGTATAAAAACTTATGAAAACAAATAACCAAGTAATGCCACAGTCGGGCGTCTGAGCGACGCCACATAAAGGGCTTTAAAAGAAATGCCACAGTCGGGCGTCTGAGCGACGCCACATAAAGGGCTTTAAAAGAAATGCCACAGTCGGGCGTCTGAGCGACGCCACATAAAGGGCTTTAAAAGAAATGCCACAGTCGGGCGTCTGAGCGACGCCACATAAAGGGCTTTAAAAGAAATGCCACAGTCGGGCGTCTGAGCGACGCCACATAAAGGGCTTTAAAAGAAATGCCACAGTCGGGCGTCTGAGCGACGCCACATAAAGGGCTTTAAAAGAAATGCCACAGTCGGGCGTCTGAGCGACGCCACATAAAGGGCTTTAAAAGAAACAATCATAATGAATATCCCGGAGGTAGAACCATCCCAGAGATATTCGGTAATAACAATAATATCACGGGTTAGTCAACAATAATAATAATCATCATAGACATCACAAGTCACGGGTAGAAATTCCATTTTCTGGTTAACAGTTTCACCTCCAAAGACCGACACTAAGACCGATACTTGACCCATCCCAGACTGTAATCCTTAACCATGGACACGGCTATTCGAATAGGTTTATTCTCTGCAGAGGGTGTACTCTTTACCCACGAGTAACGGATTTCTTTAGTCCATCGGGACTAATTCCATCTATGGTCTTTTTGTTGAAAACACACCTAACTTGCACACACCAGCTTATCACACACGTGTCTGGAATCACCCACGACACCTGTTAAGCAAACTCTAAGTGGGGAGGCTACAACCTCGCGTAGCATGGGATCAAATTTATATCGCGCGTTCTAAGGGGTGGCCTCCCCTCTCGGTCCCAACCGGAAACACCCATGCTCCCGGACCAGGTGGCCTGCCTACCAGTTACAACCAGTATCTTCCACCATGGCCTCTCTGTACGGTGTGTGCTAGAAAGAGGTTGACAACTTACTGAACCGTACTCTACTTGCTGTAGAGACGAGTGGTAGCACGAAACAAGTATGGGGGTTACTGGAACAAGACTCGATCTACGGTCGACTCAGGAGGTTAAAGTATTCCCTGCATGATTAGTATAACAAATATAATCCATTCAACAGGGTCACCGCTCATATCACCTTGCCATGCCATATCAGACATAACCGTCCCGACGGAGACCGGCGACAAACTCATACCTACCCAAGGCAGAGGTTTTTCCCGGTTTTTTGCCGGTATGCATTCAAGGCATATGAGGGTGATTATCATCACAAGTGTGTTCGTTTCCAACAGCCTGGAAATCAATAACATGCACCCAGGCATATGATCATATCACATGAAATAACAAGTCCTTCGAAATGCGGTGGTGTTATAAATGCATCAATGATCACACCAAAATATTATGCCGGGATTCAGAATGCTTGCCTTCAATGTTGTGGAGGGGTGAGGTGCTCTCCAAAACTTTTGAAAGCTTCTTCTCTCTCCCAAAATCCTATTTAAAAAATATATTTGAATTAACACATATTTCAAAAACAGAACCAAAAAGTTGTTTGAAATTTTTTCAAATAAATCTTAAAATAAACTAGACCAAATTTGAAGAAGGTAGGAAAAAGAATCAACTCATTTGGATTTATATTTAAAAAGTTATAGCCAGTCAAAGTTTTGGTCAAAATCTGTTTTTAAAATAAAATAGAAAAAGAAAACGTTTCGGCAGAATACGTCTTCGAAAACGGGAGACGTACTTAGGGTCTTTACGTTTCCACTTAAACGCATGGAGGCGGAGCTGGGTCACCGACAGTGGGCCCGCCTGGCCCACTGGTCAGGTTTGACCAGTCGCCGCGCGTCGTCTCCCTCCTCTGCCCGAGCAGAGCGGGGCTCCGGCGATCGTCGCCGGCGTTTGGCTGCTCCTCGCGGGCCCCCGAGGGTGGGAATGGATCCGCACGGCTGGGGCGGTTCTCCCGGTGGTCGTAGGGTTGCTGGGGAAGGAGTAAATCACCGGCGGCGAGCTCCGCGGCGGAGGGAAGCTTCGGTGGCAAAGTGATTTGTTGGTGGTGACGGCTCCCGATCAAAATTAAGCAGGGGGTTGGGTTCACAGGGGAATGAGGAAGTTCTTGGTGGAGAGAACGGAGAGGGGGAGGTGCTGGAGGTGCCGGATTGGCCAGGGTGGTGGCGGCGGCAGGAGTTGCCGGAGATGATGAAGAAGACCTCCCCGGGTCGAATGCGAGGCAGGGGAGCGCCATGGGGGTAGCATGAGTTCGCGTGCGTGCTCAGAGGGGCTCGGGGTGTCCATTTATAGCACGCCGAGGTCGGTTCCGCGGCGGTGGGGATAAGCTCTCAAGCGAACCGCCTCTCTGTAGCTAGGGCGACGTGGCGGCGACGAACGCTAGCGGACACCCGTGTGGGTGAGCTCGGGCTGTGCCGGGGCCAGGTGGCGAGCCGGGGTGGCTTGGGCGGTGCTGAACGGAGCAGGGGCTGTCGGGCGGCGGCGGCGGCTAGCCCTTGGCCTGCCGGGCGCGGCGGGGGCTGCTTGGCGCGTTGCTGCGAGGAGGGGGAGCGCGTGGCGTGGTGCTGCAGAGCGGGCCAAAGCCGTGGGGGCCAGCGTGTCGGCTCGGGCGCGCGGCTGCAATACGCGCGCTCTGGGCGCGTCCAGTGCACGCACTGGGTGTGCTCGAAAAAATGCCAGAGCATGCTACAGAGCTTGGTTGAGACTGGCAATTAACAGACCTAGGTTAGGAGGAACGGGGAGTCTAGTGGACATGCTGGTTTGATCAAAGGTGCAAGTTTACAGTGCAATGCCAAAACTCATGTCAAAACTGATCATGCTCTCCAGGTGTTTGATAAAATGCCAATGGCACCTAGGCATGTCTTGGAGTGGCCAAAAACTCCAGATGGGGGTCTCTTTAGAAGAATAAGGGGGTGGTGTGGTTAGTTGGACAAAAGGGGAAACTTGCTAGTGCAAGTTTTACAAAACCCCAATTCTGGACAGGAAATAAATGACATTATTTCATGAACCAAAAATGATCCAAAAGGTGCATGCTCTTGTACTTAAGGGTTTAACATGGGGGACTACAAGTAGGAGAAATAATCAAGGGTATAGGAGCAACTAAAATGGTGGTTGCTGTACAAATCCTCAAATTGGACCAGAATGGAAATGAGGTTGATCCACTCAAATTTTTCAAAGAACATAAATAGGTTTTTGCACAAAGTGAAATAATATGCTCCTACTGACCTCCCTTAATTTTGGTAGAAGTTTTAAAGAAATATTTAAATAGGTTGTAGTGCAAAATGCACTCTGGACCAGAGAAGAAAAATTGAGTGCAGGGCTCAAAATATTTTATGAATGAAATATATTTTTGCATAATAGTGATTTAAAAACATCACATGACATCTCCAAATTTTTTTGGAAATTTTAAGTGAATCTATCAAATGGTTGTAGTTCAAATATGGCCATTTAACCTTGAAAAAAACTATTTTCAAGAAAGTAAAGATCAAGCAATTTAATTATTTAATTAGTTACACTGATAATAGCAAAGTTTTTCTTGAGAGGTTAAACAAGTCCAACAACATTTTTGAAAAGTTTTCTCTCTGGGAAAAACTCATCATAACAGGGAAGGAAATGAGTCAAAAATCAAAATGGAGGTCAGAAATCCAAAGTTTTAATTCCTGGCAAAATTTTAATTTAATAAAACAAGGCCAAATTTTTTTGGGGTGTCACAGGACATAAGAGACTCTTTGTTATTTGGTTGCAGGCTTGCTTGAGAGAGACCATCTTCATCCTACGCCTCCTACGAATTGATAAACCTTAGGTCATCCACTTGAGGGAAATTTCCTACTGTCCTACAAACCTCTGCACTTGGAGGCCCAACAACGTCTACAAGAATAAGGTTGTGTAGTAGACATCAAGCTCTTTTCTGGCGCTGTTGCCGGGGAGGTTAGCGCTTGAAGGTATATCTTTAGATCTTGCAATCGAGTCTTTTAGTTTCTTGTTTTAGCACTAGTTTAGTTTATAAAAGAAAACTACAAAAAATGGAATTGAGTTTGCCTCATACACTTCTTCTTTTTAATATCTTTCATGAGTATGATGGAAAGGAAAATTGTGCCAAAGTGTTAGAAGAAGAATGCATTAAAATGTTTGGCACTAAATATTTGAATGATGAGCATGATTGTAATGTTGTTAGTATGAATTCCTTGAATATCCATGATGCTAATGATATGCAAAGGCACAAGCTTGGGGAAGCTATGTTTGATGAAGATGATATTTTTTGTCCCCCAAGCTTTGATGAGAAAATTTACTATGATGAAAGCATGCCTCCTATCTATGATGATTATTGTGATGGCACGTATGCTTTAAAGAATAATGATAACCATGAAACTTGTCATCTTGATCTTAATTTTCAATCACATGATAGTTATTTTGTTGAGTTTGCTCCCACTATTATCCATGAGAAGAAATTTGCTTATGCGGAGAGTAATAAGAATTCTATGCTTGTAGCTCATGAAAAGAATGCTTTAGGTGCTGGTTATATTGTTGAATTCATTCATGATGCTACTGAAAATTATTATGAGGGAGGAACATATGCTTGTAGGAATTGCAATAATACCAAGTTTCCTCTCTGTGTGTTTAAAGTTTTAAAGTCATGTTTGTTTTGCCTTCCTAGGCTAGTTGATTATTGTTCCCATAAGTTGTTTGCTCACAAAATACCTATGCATAGGAAGTGGGTTAGACTTAAATTTTCTAGTCATATTCTTCATGGTGCTCTCTTTATGTTACAATTCTTATCTTTTATGTGAGCATTGTTGAAATCTCATGCCTAGCTAGGGGCGTTAAACGATAGCGCTTGTTGGGAGGCAACCCAACTTTATTTGTGTTCCTTGCTTTTTGTTCCTGTTTAGTAATAAATAATTCATCTAGCCTCTGTTTATATGTGGTTTTATGATTTTAACTAGTGTTTGTGCCAAGTGGGACCTTTGGGAAGACTTGGGGAAAGTCTTTGCGATCATGCTGTAAAAAACAGAAACTTTAGCGCTCACGAGAATTGCTTCCATGTTTATTTGGAAAGTGCTATTTAGTGAATTCTTTTTGCAGATGATTAATAGATAAATTCCTCAGGTCCAGCAATTTATTTTATAATTTTATGAGTTCCAGAAGTATACGTTTGATCCAGATTACTACAGACTGTTCTCTTTTTGACAGATTCTGTTTTTCATGTGTTGTTTACTTATTTTGATGAATCTATGGCTAGTAAAATAGTTTATAAACCATAGAGAAGTTGGAATAAAGTAGGTTTAACACAAATATAAATAAAGAATGAGTTCATTACAGTACCTTGAGGTGGTGATTTATTTTCTTATACTAACGGAGCTTACGAGTTTTCTGTTAAGTTTTGTGTTGTGAAGTTTTCAAGTTTTGGGTAAGGATTCGATGGACTATGGAATAAGGAGTGGCAAGAGCCTAAGCTTGGGTATGCCCAAGGCACCCCAAGGTAATATTCAAGGATATCCAAGAGCCTAAGCTTGGGGATGCCCCGGAAGGCATCCCCTCTTTCGTCTTCGTTCATCGGTAACTTTACTTGGAGCTATATTTTTATTCACCATATGATATGTGTTTTCTTGGAGCATCAATTTATTTTGTTAAGATTTACTTGATGTTATTTAGAACAATTTTTTGCATCTTTTATTTCAATAAAAGTGGCATTGATAGCCTTTACTATGCCTATTTTACAAGTCCTCATGTTGCTGTTTGAAAACAGAAAGTTTACCGCTGTTGCAATAATTCCCTAGAAAAGTCAGAATGTGATAAAATGTTGAAACATTTTTCATATTAAGCTCTGATAAATTTACTACATTGGTAATTTTCTTTCATAATTTTTGGAGCTAGGGAAGTATGGATGTTGCTGCATTCTTTACAGACTGTCCTGTTTAGGCAGATTGCTGTTATGTTTGCATTGTTTGCATATGTTTGCTTCTTTAATGATTCTATTTGAGGATGGGACTATTAAATATGCAGAGGCATTTAGTATGAAATGCTGAATAATAATTTTAGTGATTTGCTACAGTAGAGTATGATAAGGTTTTGGCAATGGTTTATACTAACTTATCTCATGAGTCCTTGTTGAGTTTTGTGTGGATGAAGCTTTTGAGATTTAGGGAGACCGTGATATGAGAGAAATTAAGGAGACACAAAAAGCTCAAGCTTGGGGATTCCCAAGGCATCCCAAGATAATATTTCAAGAAGTCTTAAGCTTCTAAGCTTGGGGATGCCCCGGCTGGCATCCCACCTTTCTTCTTCAACAACTATCGGTTAGTTTCAGTTGATCCTAAGTTTTTGCTTCTTCACATGATGTTTGATATTCTTAGAATGTCGTTTTCTTTTGCTTTGCTTGCTGTTTGAATAAAATACCAAGATCTGAAATTATTAAATGTTATAGAGTATTCACATAGTTTCATAATTATTCGACTACTCATTGATCTTCGCTTATATCTTTCGGAGTAGTTTGTCATTTGCTCTAGTGCTTCACTTATATCTTTTTAGAGCACGGTGGTGGTTTTATTTTATAGAAATAATTGATCTCTCATGATTCACTTATATTATTTTGAGAGCCTTTTAGAACAGCATGGTAGTTTGCTTTGGTTATGAAACTAGTCCTAATATTATGGGCATCCAAGAGGGATATAATAAAAACTTTCATATAAAGTGCATTGAATACTATGAGAAGTTTGATACTTGATGATTGTTTTGAGATATGAGGATGGTAATATTAGAGTCATGCTAGTTGAGTAGTTGTGAATTTGAGAAATTCTTGTGTTAAAGTTTGTGATTCCCGTAGCATGCACGTATGGTGAACCGTCATGTGATGAAGTCGGAGCATGATTTATTTATTGATTGTCTTCCTTATGAGTGGCGGTCGGGGACGAGCGATGGTCTTTTCCTACCAATATACCCCCTAGGAGCATGCGCGTAATACTTCGTTTCGATAACTAATAGATTTTTGCAATAAGTATATGAGTTCTTTATGACTAATGTTGAGTCCATGGATTATACGCACTCTCAGCCTTCCACCATTGCTAGCCTCTCTAGTATCGCACAACTTTCACCGGTACCTTAAACCCACCATATACCTTCCTCAAAACAGCCACCATACCTACCTATTATGGAATTTCCATAGCCATTCCGAGATATATTGCCATGCAACTTTCCACCGTTCCGTTATTATGACACGCTCCATCATTGTCATATTGCTTTGCATGATCATGTAGTTGACATTTGCCACCATTCATAATTCTTTGATACATGTCACTCATGCATCATTGCACATCCCGGTACACCGCCGGAGGCATTCATATAGAGTCATATCTTGTTCTAAGTATTGAGTTGTAATTCTTGAGTTGTAAAAAATAAAAGTGTGATGATCATCAATATTAGAGCATTGTCCCAGTGAGGAAAGGATGATGGAGACTATGATTCCCCCACAAGTCGGGATGAGACTCCGGACAAAAAAGAAAAAAAGAGGCCAAAGAAGCCCAAATAAAAAAAAGAGGCCATAAAAAAGGAGAAGGCCCAAATAAAAAAATAAAAAATGAGAGAAAAAGAGAGAAGGCGCAATGCTACTATCCTTTTACCACACTTGTGCTTCAAAGTAGCACCATGATCTTCATGATAGAGAGTCTCCTATGTTGTCACTTTCATATACTAGTGGCAATATTTCATTGTAGAACTTGGCTTGTATATTCCAATGATGGGCTTCCTCAAAATGCCCTGGGTCTTCGTGAGATAGCGAGTTGGATGCACACCCACTTAGTACTTTTTTGAGCTTTCATATACTTATAGCTCTAGTGCATCCGTTGCATGGCAATCCCTACTCACTCACATTGATATCTATTGATGGGCATCTCCATAGCCCGTTGATGCACCTAGTTGATGTGAGACTATCTTCTCCTTTTTGTCTTCTCCACAACCACCATTCTATTCCACATATAGTGCTATGTCCATGGCTCACACTCATGTATTGCGTGAAGATTGAAAAAGTTTGAGAACATCAAAAGTATGAAACAATTGCTTGGCTTGTCATCGGGGTTGTGCATGATTTAAATATTTTGTGTGGTGAAGATGGAGCATAGCCAGACTATATGATTTTGTAGGGATAGCTTTCTTTGGCCATGTTATTTTGAGAAGACATGATTGCTTTGTTAGTATGCTTGAAGTATTATTATTTTTATGTCAATATTAAACTTTTGTCTTGAGTCTTATGGATCTGAATATTCTTGCCACAATAAAGAGAAATACATGATGAATATGTTAGGTAGCATTCCACATCAAAAATTCTGTTTTTATCATTTACCTACTCGAGGACGAGCAGGAATTAAGCTTGGGGATGCTGATACGTCTCCAACGTATCTATAATTTTTTATTGTTCCATGCTATTATATTATCAACCTTGGATGTTTTATATGCATTTATATGCTATTTTATATGATTTTTGGTACTAACCTATTAACCTAGAGCCCAGTGCCAGTTTTTGTTTTTTTTTCTTATTTTAGAGTATCGCAGAAAAGGAAAATCAAACGGAGTCCAATTGACCTGAAACTTCACGGAACTTATTTTTGGAAGGAAATCAACCCGGGAGACTTGGAGTCCATGTAAGGGAAGCAACGAGGAAGCCACGAGGCAGGGGGCGCGCCCGCCCCCCTGGGCGCACCCTCCACCCTCGTGGGCCCCTCGTGGCTCCACTGACGTACTTCTTCCGCCTATATATCTCCATATACCCTAAAACGATCGGGGAGCAAAATAGATCGGGAGTTCCGCCGCCAGAAGCCTCTGTAGCCATCGAAAGCCAATCTAGACCCGTTCCGGCACCCTGCCGGAGGGGGATCCCTCTCCGGTGGTCATATTCATCATCCTGGTGCTCTCCATGACAAGGAGGGAGTAGTTCTCCCTCGGGGCTGAGGGTATGTACCCGTAGCTATGTGTTTGATCTCTCTCTCTCTCTCGTGTTCTTGAGGTGATACGATCTTGATGTATCGCGAGCTTTGCTATTATAGTTGGATCCTATGATTTCTCCCCTCTACTCTCTTGTAATGGATTGAGTTTCCCCTTTGAAGTTATCTTATCGGAGTGAGTCTTTAAAGATTTGAGAACACTTGATGTATGTCTTGCCGTGCGTATCTGTGGTGATAATGGGATACCACGTGATTCACTTGATGTATGTTTTGGTGATCAACTTGCGGGTTCTGCCCATGTACCTATGCATAGGGGTTGGCACATGTTTTCGTCGTGATTCTCCGATAGAAACTTCGGGGCACTCTTTGAGGTTCTATGTGTTGGTTGAATAGATGAATCTGAGATTGTGTTATGCATATCGTATAATCATACCCACGGATACTTGAGGTGACATTGGAGTATCTAGGTGACATTAGGGTTTTGGTTGATTTGTGTCTTAAGGTGTTATTCTAGTACGAACTCTAGGGCTGTTTGTGACACTTATAGGAATAGCCCAACGGATTGATTGGAAAGAATAACTTTGAGGTGGTTTCGTACCCTACCATAATCTCTTTGTTTGTTCTCCGCTATTAGTGACTTTGGAGTGACTCTTTATTGCATGTTGAGGGATAGTTATGTGATCCAATTATGTTATTATTGTTGAGAGGACTTGCACTAGTGGAAGTATGAACTCTAGGCCTTGTTTCAACGCATTGCAATACCGTTTACGCTCACTTTTACCATTAGTTACCTTGCTGTTTTTATAATTTCAGATTACAAATACCTTTATCTACCATCCATATTGCACTTGTATCACCATCTCTTCGCCGAACTAGTACACCTATACAATTTACCATTGTATTGGGTGTGTTGGGGACACAAGAGACTCTTTGTTATTTGGTTGCAGGGTTGCTTGAGAGAGACCATCTTCATTCTACACCTCCTACGGATTGATAAACCTTAGGTCATCCACTTGAGGGAAATTTGCTACTGTCCTACAAACCTCTGCACTTGGAGGCCCAACAACGTCTACAAGAAGAAGGTTGTGTAGTAGACATCAATAAGCTCCGTCCATTTTTATCCCGTTTGGATTCCGTTTGATATGGATATTCTGTGAAAAATAAAACATGCAACAAACAGGAACTGGCACGGGGCACTGGATCAATATGTTAGTCCCAAAAATAATATAAAAAGTTTCCAAAAGTATATGAAAGTTTTAGAATATTGGCATGGAACGATAAAAAATTATAGATACGACGAAGACGTATCAGCTGACGTGACGCTCAACCCAAATCCTATGTCTTCAACAAAGACAAATCAGAGAAAACCTCATCCTGAGTTGGAGAAGTCAGCTTTACTTATAGCCCAAGTCAAGCTGCCGCTTGTTTGAAATCCGACTGTTGGACACGTGTCGGTTCCTTAATGACCTAGGGTCATTTTAGTCATATCATGTCGGGTTGCCTCATGGCTATAAATAGCCCACCCCCTCCATCATAAATTGGCGTCTGCTTAGAGTTAGTACATGACTTTTGTCGTTTGAGAGAAATGAACCTCCAAATCTTTTGAGAGAGAATCCTTGCAAGGACAAAACCCAAAATGGCCAGAGCCCAAAGAGTGTTTGGCATCACTAAAGTTTTTCTGTCTGCGTGATCTGAAGACTTATTACACTTGAAGACTATGATCTTCCAGTCAGTTAGGCGTCGTGTTTTGAGGATCCAAGAGTCATTATGGATCGTCGGCGAACGAAGTCTGTGAAGGTTTGGAAGTCTACCTTGAAGACTTACCCGAGTGATTGGGCGAGGACTAAGTGACCTTAACTCAAGTGGAATAAGGTGAAGACGTGGTCTTCTGAGTTCAATCTCAGCTTCCCTAGCCAGACGTATAGTTGTCACAACAACATGAACTGGTCTACTAAATCCCTTGTCTTCGTCAAGCAACTGGTTCTATCACTTCAACCCTTACTTACTGCTTTGCTTTGTGAAGTCTTTGCTTGTATGTCCTCATTGACTTCAGTGTGCAAAGACATTCACCTTTGATTGTATATTTGGCTTCATACTGTCTTCCTATTTGATCTGTTCTACCTAGGTTCTATTTGCCCTTGTGCTTACTCTGTACTGTCTCTTTGAATATGGCATGACTAGTGTAGTTTACCTTCCGCTGCATCCTGTATAGGTGTCATTTGATTGCCTATCTTCGGAGATTTTCTTCTTTCGAAGACTTCAATAAAAATCGTATATTCACCCTCCTCTAGTCGATAACTAGCACTTTCAAGGCTACATGGCTCTGTATGTAAAATCTATGTACATCGACCCTTTCCTTTCCTCGGAGGTCTACCTTTCTTAAGGCCCTAAAACTACTTTCTAAAATGCATGGAAAAGAGAGTAGATCTTCTTTCGACTTATCCTTTAAAGTCTATATTCTTGTTCTTTTTCAAAAACCCACTCTAGTCTATATTCTTATCCGAATAAAAATTATCCTTCTCTATTAAGTTTAGGGGATCGACTAGGTGACAGTCAGAGGAGTAAAACCAAAATTTTACTCTAACGCCGAATAGGAGATCAACTAGAGTTGGCCTTAGGGCGTTACCCGAGTCATGTTATATCCTATCGTTGTTGCCTACGGCTAGTCGTTAACCTAGCTCCCACACTATTATGTGAAATGTGGTAGTAATTTAGGACAATAATATTGGGATGTTATAGGTTATCCATCAATGTTTTGTCCCACTCAAGCTGACTTAGGACCCTAGTTCGTATTGTCTTATCCAGAATGATCGCACTAACCACATGTGAGTCTTTGTTTGACCCCCTTGAAAGTGCAACTATCCCTAGGTGGTTTTGGTAATTCATAACAACATATAGCTCATTGAGCTAATGCTATTCCAAGATGATTATTTTAGGAAAGCTCAATGATTGGCATGGCATGGATGTGAAAGTGGAACCCTCAAAATGCTAAGGACAAAGGATTGGCTCAAGCTCAAAAGCTCAAGACTCTTCATTTTATATTTTAGTGATCCAAGATCACATTGAGTCTTTAGGAAAAGCCAATACTATCAAGGAGGGATGAGGTGTTGCTTAATGAGCCTCTTGCTTCATGTGCTTAGTGATATGCTCCAAAACCCTCAACTACTTTCCCATATCCACAAATGACCTAAACCCTAAGCCAAACTCGGTCCTACCGATTCTTTCTATCCGGCGCCACCGAGTTTCACTTGTCATAAGCCACTGCCAAACCCTAGCAATTCGGTTGTACCGATAGGGATCTCGGTCTCACCGAGAAGGGATTGCAAACTCTCTGTTTCCCTTTCGTAACTTTTCGGTCTCACCGAAAGAGCGAATCGGTCCCACCGAGATTGCAATGTAAATTCAGTGTTTCCTTTTTGTAACATTTCGGTCTCACCGAAAGAGCAAATCGGTCCCACCGAGTTTGCCTGACCAACTCTCTAGTTAGCTAATTACCAAAATCGGTCTCACCGAGTTTGTGTAATCGGTCTCACCGAGATTACATTATGCCCAAACCCTAACCATATCGGTCCTACCGAGTTGCATGTCAGTCCCACCGAAAATCTCTAACGGTCACTAGGTTTACCTTTTCGGTCTGACCGAGTTTGTTGATTCGGTCCCACCGAGATTGGAAAACTGTGTGTAACGGTTGGATTTTGTGTGGAGGCTATATATACCCCTCCACCTCCTCTTCATTCGGTGAGAGAGCCATCAGAACACATACACAATTCCAACTCATATGTTCTGAGAGAGAACCACCTACTCATGTGTTGAGACCAAGATATTCCATTCCTACCATATGAATCTTGATCTCTAGCCTTCCCCAAGTTGCTTTCCACTCAAATCTTCTTTCCACAAAATCCAAATCCTATGAGAGAGAGTTGAGTGTTGGGGAGACTATCATTTGAAGCACAAGAGCAAGGAGTTCATTACCTACACACCATTTGTTACTTCTTGGAGAGTGGTGTCTCCTAGATTGGCTAGGTGTCACTTGGGAGCCTCCGACAAGATTGTGGAGTTGAACCAAGGAGTTTGTAAGGGCAAGGAGATCGCCTACTTCATGAAGATCTACCGCTAGTGAGGCAAGTCCTTCGTGGGTGATGGTCATGGTGGGATAGACAAGGTTGCTACTTCGTGGACCCTTTGTGGGTGGTTGCTTCTTCGTGGACCCTTCATGGGTGGATCCCTTCGTGGACTCGCGCAACCGTTACCCTTCATGGGTGGAGCCCTCCGTGGACTCGCGCAACCGTTACCCTTCGTGGGTTGAAGTCTCCATCAACGTGGATGTAGGATAGCACCACCTATCCGAACCACGGGAAAAACATCCGTCTCTCCAATTGCGTTTGAATTCTCCAAACCCTTCCCTTTACATTCTTGCAAGTTGCATGCTTTACTTTCTGCTGCCAATATACTCTTTGCATGCTTGCTTGAATTGTGTGATGATTGCTTGACTTGTCCTACAATAGCTAAAATCTGCCAAGAACTAAAATTGGGAAAAGGTTAAGCTTTTATTTGGTCAAGTAGTCTAATCACCCCCCTCTAGACATACTTTCGATCCTACAAGTGGTATCAGAGCCTTGGTCTCCATTTGCTTTGATCTCCATAGCTTTTGGTGATCATAGTCTTAGTTTCACAACCTAGGAGAGTATGGCGTCTAGCGAGGGAAATTATCACCATAGAGGTCCTTACTTTGATGGTACTAATTTTGCTAGTTGGAAGCATAAAATGAAAATGCATATTCTTGGACATAACCCCGCCGTTTGGGCTATTGTGTGTGTTGGTTTGCAAGGTGACTTCTTTGATGGGAAAGAACCAAACCGTGAAGCTACCGCGGATGAGTTGAAGATGTTGCAATACAATGCTCAAGCTTGTGATATTCTCTTCAACGGATTGTGCCCCGAAGAATTCAACAAAATCAGCCGTCTTGAGAATGCAAAGGAAATTTGGGACACTTTGATTGATATGGACGAAGGTACCGACTCCGTCAAGGAATCCAAGTTGGATGTGCTTCAAAGTCAACTTGACAAGTTCAAAATGAAGGATGGTGAAGGTGTCGCTGAAATGTACTCTAGGCTTGCTCTCATCACAAATGAGATTGCCGGCTTAGGGACTGAAGAGATGACCAATAGATTCATCATCAAGAAGATTCTAAGAGCCTTGGATGGAAAATATGATACCATGTGCACATTGATCCAAATGATGCCCAATTACAGAGATCTCAAGCCAACGGAGGTGATTGGAAGAATTGTTGCTCATGAGATGTCACTCAAGGATAAAGAGGAACTTCACAACAAATCAAGTGGTGCCTACAAAGCCTCATGTGAAGCCCCTACATCATCAAGTGAGAAACAAAACTTCAATGAAGAATTGAGCTTAATGGTGAAGAACTTCAACAAGTTCTACAAGAGTAGAAGCAAAGATAGAATCTTCAAGTCAAGATCCTTCAATGACAAAAGATCTTCTAGTCGAGAGCGAAACTGCTACAGTTGTGGAAGACCCGGACACTATTCCAATGAGTGTACGGCTCCCTACAAGAGAAGAGAAGATTCTCCAAAAAGAAGAAGCAAAGAATCACCACCAAGAGAGAGAAGGAGTAGAGATGATCGTTATGAACGAAGATACTCACGGAGAAGCAAGGATTCGGAAAGGAAGGAAAAATCATCAAGGAGCTACACAAAACGAAGACATCAAGCTCATGTTGGTGAATGGGTATCCGACTCCGACTCCGACAGCCACTCCAAGAGAAGTTATCACTCCGACTCCGAAGATACTCAAGATGAAGGTGTTGCCGGTCTAGCACTTGTGTCAACCAACTCCTACGACATATTTGACTCACCAAATGAAGGAATTGGAAGATGCTTCATGACCAAAGGTCCTAAGGTAACACACCCCGAGTATGTTGATTTCAATAGTGATGAAGATGACTTGTTAGGTGATGATTTGCTTGTTGACAACTCTAGTGATGAATACTATGATGAAACGTCAATTAATCGTGCTAATCAAGATAAAACGAATGACAATGATAAGGAAAAGATTGAGGCTCTAACTAAAGAACTAAACACTCTTAAGTTAGCTCATGAAACTATCTTCGAAGATCATCGAGAACTTTTAAGAGCTCATGAGAAATTACGCTTTGAAAAGCTCAATCTTGAGCAAGAGCATGAGTTCTTAAAAGCAATCAATGATGATCTCCGCAAGAAAAGTTCTTCTTACATTGCCAAGCGTTTACTCTTATCCACTTACATGCCTCAAGTCAAGTCTAGTAACAAGAACAAGAAAGATTCTTCCTCTAGCAGTAACAATGATCATGCTAAATCCAATATTGTTGCTTCTAGTAGTTCTCTTGATTCCACTAATGATTCTCTTAGCCAAGTTACACTTGAGCAAGAAAATAGCTTATTGAAGGGAATTATAGAGAAAGGAGTGTACAAAAGCCTTGCTGGGAGTAAGCAATTCGAGGAAATTGTGCGCAAGCAAGGAGTGCACCGGAAGAATCAAGGTGTTGGTTTTGAACGAAAGTTCAATGCCAATGGAGTTGAGTGGGAAGAAGATCAATACCCCAAGACAAAGTTTGTTCCTCAACAAGAGAAGTATGATACTTCTTTCAAGAGGACACAAGATCAAGATGATCTTCCACCACAAGACTACAAGCAAAAAGGCAAGGACAAGCTTCAAGAGGAAATTGATGCATTTGAAGAAGCTCCTAAGACCTTAGTCAAGTGGATTCCCAATACTACTTCAAGTTCCACTTCTTCAAGTACGACTACAACTCCAAGGATTCCCATCAAGATGGTGTGGATCCAAAATAAGAAGAACTAGAGAATTCTTGAGGGTGACTCCGCCAACATACTTCACTCTTATCATTTTGGCAAGAACAAGTGCAATCAACTTCCACATCTTGCACTAGTTCAAGGAGTCACAAACTCTCTTGTTGGTAAGACAAGGGACAAGGTAACCTAAAAGTTTTCATGGACATCATCTTGTGTGTGCATCACTCTATGTCTATGGATATCCTTGTTTGTTCCTTGTGGGACTAACCCATGTAGGTATTGAAAGTTCAATTCACTCAAATGGATAGCTCCAAGTGATCTACATCAACATTGAGCATCCACATCTTCAACATCTACATGAAGTCATCATCGACAAAACCCAAGGTTAGTTCATCCCTCTAAGGGGGGATATCACATCTAGGGGGAGCTTTACTCTAAGACTTGAGCTAAAGCAACTCTAAAGATGTGAACACAACAATGCTTTATGTAAAAGTGGTAACCCCACTTGAGCTTAAACGATGAGTATGACCTATGATCAAGTGTTCTCACTTGACTCTTAAGTCAATATACTCATATATAGATGACCTTGTCATCGCAAATTGCTTGGTAGATGCTAGAATTGGTTGTGCATGCCTTGTCACATATTTCATTTGCCATCTTATTGTGTGAGCATGCTGGTTGCATATTTTACTCATTCGAGGACATCCACTTGTTGTTTTGATTGTTCGGTTTTATTTCCTTTTGCCAAGTGGATGGACAAGAATGCCTAAGAACCTCCTCTAGATATCTATGCTTTTCTCGTCTCAAACTCTATTCATGCTACATCACAAAATTTGATCAAGTCAGATTCGAACCACTCTGTGTGAGGAGCGCTCGGAGTCCCCGATTCGTCATAGACTTAAACTTCCAAAACCTCTTTATGATTCTCGGTCTGACCGATACCCTACTTTCGGTCCTACCGAGATCATTAAGTTGATCTATGTTTTCGATCTCGGTGCAACCGATTTGAACCTTTCGGTCACACTGAGTTGCAACAACTGTATACAGTTTTGCATCTCGGTGCCACCGAGCTGTTCCACTCGGTCACACCGACAGGGTCGGGCTATATATAGTCACGGGCAAAAATTTGGAAATTTCTCCGAACCCCTTCGCCCGCGTGATTGCCTGCTCTGCCAACGTGGTCTCCGGATCGTCTCCTCGCCGCCAGCCGCCTCCAGTCGCTGGTCTCCATCACCGTCAACGGAATTCAACCCCGCCGTTGCCGCCGTAGCGAGTCTCCGCCGAACTAGGGTATGGACTCGATCACAGTGCTATTCCCCGTCCGATTCCTAGCACATTGTGTTCTTAATGATTCTTGCCATGATTGAAACACTCCTATCCAGTCAATGCATTCGTAGATTAGTTTTGATTCGAAAATTTTAGGGTTAGGTTTCCGCCGAAACCATCTCGGACCCACCGAGTTGAAAAACTCGGTCCCACCGATTTGGCTCATGCCATTGCACAAGTGAGACTCGGTCTGACCGAGAATTACTTATCGGTGTGACCGATTTTGGAACTTTGTGAAACCCTAGCAGTCTCGGTGCCACCGAACTGTGACTCGGTCTGACCGAGTTCACTAGTTTAGGTTCCAAAACTGCTTCGGTATCACCGAGTTTAAAAATCGGTAGATCCGAGATGATTTCAGTGGGAAACTAAAACTAAGTTTTTGGATCATTCTTTTGCAAAAATCTCTGCATTTTGTGATGCTCATCTATTCCACCTCATCTATAAACTATTCACAGGGTCAGCAGTCAGCTTGTTCATCATGTCAGACCAAAGTGATAGCCAAAACATGTCAGAAGAGCAAGTGCAGATGAGTGAGGGCACTAGTCCCTCAAGTTCTTCAGATGATGGAAGCAGAAGTACCCCAAGCAATTTGCCAAAAGCTACCACCAGACAGAGGAAGAAGAGAACTTCAGATTCTGAGGATGAAGATTATGTGGCAGAGGAAGAGGAAACCACATCAAATAGAGTTGAGCCAGCACAGGGCACAAAGCCAGGCTTAAAGATCAAAAGACCAGCAGGTAGGCAGCCTATGCCAAAGGCCAGAGTTTCAACTCAGATTCCTGAAAAACCTGCACCCATAGAGCCAGTTGTTGCTGAAGGCAAGAAACGAAAGGAAAGGGTGAAGAAGCCCGTAGCTAGAGTGCTTGGAAAGGCTTCCATCATGGAAGAAGAGGAAGAAGAAGAGGTAGCTGCACCAGCACCTAAGGCACCCAAGCTGATGGGTGATGCCATAAGATCAGGGGCAGCTGCTTCTAAGGCCAAGCCAGCTCTAAAGCCAAAGCCTAAGAGAAATACAAGGAGCATACCTGCAACTGAGAAGAACAAGGCCCCAGTGCCTGAGACTGTTGTTGAAGCAAAAGATGATGAAGAGCAAGTTCTCAGAAAACTCAAGCCCAAGATCCCAGACCACAACGATGCTCATCCTGTGGCTGAGGATATGAAGCTCAGGAGAGACTCGGGGCTGAGGAAGTGGAGAGAAGCAGATCCGTATGCTTCAAGGAGGAGGACTGCTGTTGACTACAGATTTCACACCAAGGAACAACAGGACTTCTATGAGACAGTGCTGCTTGATAAGAAGCCAATAGTCTGTGATATGAGATGGGTTGACTGGCAATACATCAAGGACAACGAAGAGTACTACCCTGGAGTGCAGGACAGCTTCAAGGCATGTGGAGTAGAGGACTTTGTTGGGCAGAAGCTCACAAAGTGGAATGAGGAGCTTATTATGCAATTCTACTCCACAGCACATTTCTACCCAGATGGAAAGATAACTTGGATGTCTGAAGGTACGAGGTACCAATCTACAGTTGCTGAATGGGCTCAGCTGATCAATGCCCCAGAAGAGCATCAGGATGACTTGGATATCTATGCCAAGAAGAAGATGGACCACAACTCTATGTCCAATATGTACAAGGAAATTCCAAACGAGGCACTTGACACTTTCAAGTTTGGGTCTGTGCATTATCTTCTGTCAGGGCTGCCAACTATTAATTGGATTTTGAGGCACACTCTCTTGCCCAAGTCAGGTGATCACAAGATGATCAGAGGCCATGCAATCAATTTGCTTCATGTATTTGATGTACCTTAGAAATTCAAGGTCACGAGCCTCATAGTAGAGACTATCAAGAGGACTGCAGCAGACCAGAAGAGGAGTTGTGGATATGCCCCACAGATTCAGGAGCTCATCAACTCAAAGATGGGCACAAGCATATACTCATTGGACAAGGAACACTTGCCCATCCGTCCAGATTTTGAAGATAATCAAGTTGTTGAGAATGAACCATCATCAGCACAAGCACAAGCAAAGAAGGAGAAGGCAAGGAAGGAGAAAGCTACCAAGATGCCAACTCAAGAGGACGCATCTGAGTATTTCTTGAAAACCAAACAAGAGCAGCTTGGTTACTTGATTGCATCCACACTGAGGATTGAGCAAGGACTGGCCACCCTCACTCAGAATCAGCAGAGCTTAGAAAGAATCATGGAACATAAGTTCTATGACTTGGATGTCAAAGTAACAGAGATTCAGTCTGCAGTGGAACAACTTCAGGATGATATGCAGGAGAGGAAGGGCAAGACTACAACTGATGCATTTGCCAGAGTGCCAAGAGCTCAGAGATCATATGTAGTACCAGTTGCTGACACTAGAGCCACCACTTCTGCACTAGCTACAGCTTCAGTTCCACCAGCTCCAGCATCTACTTCAGCCTCGACTCCGACCACGTCTATAGAAGGCTTCGTCCTTGGAGTGCTCCGGACTCCACCACCACCAGAAGATCAAGCCTAAGCGTCGATCTAGCACTATGCATTTTCTAGGAACTTTTTGGTAACTTGTTGCCAAAGGGGGAGAAAAATGTATAGATCATAGGCTTCGAGAGAGAGAGTGTTGTTTTTTCTCTCTTGCTTTATTTGGTGGTTTTTCGAACTTTGTTTGCTTTTGAGTGCTTGAGATACTATGCCGTTATCTGTGAGACATTGATGATCATGTGTTTGATCATAAGCTACACTTAATGTTTGCTTAATATTATCATCTTATCTATCTTATGTGATCATTCACTATTCTTGGTGATGAGTGCATGTATTTCATTCTTATCATTTTAAGCGCTCCACCAAGATGTATGTGACATGGAAGAGTAACTGTCGGGTGGTAGGTGCCAACGGGTGGCTTATCATTGTGGGAGCCAGTAAGACATCGCCGGTGCCTGGAAACGGGATGAGGCAAAGACATGCACGCCGGCGAATCTTACCCAGCTTCGGGGCTCTCCGTGGAGATAACACCCCTACTGCTGCTCTGCGGGGTCTCCGCATGGTCACTCGATGGACAAGTAGCTACACAATGCTCCTTGAGCTGTTCGGTGGGAGGAGGAAGAAGGGCACGGCTAGCTCGCTTCTTCTCCTCGTGTGGTGTCTAGAACTAGCAGGGGGTCGAACCCTTTGCATGGGTGCCCCGGGGGGGTTTATATAGGCCTACCCCCTGGGGGTACAACGGTAATCCGACTGGGCGCGGGGCCCAGCCGTCTGTGACTGCGCTCGCTGGCTTCTGTGCCGACTGCTGGGGCCCGCCGGCTGGTGGGTCCCGCCGGCTGCCAACTCCTTGGCGATAGACCGGCCCCACTGCCAAGGGTCTTGTCGGTGGCTGGTTACTGTTGCCTCAACCTGATGACGAGGGCTTCATCGAGGTAAGCGTGGCTACAGTGCCGCCGTCCTACGGGCGATCACTGTAGACTTACCGCGTCTTGTCTCCTTAATGGGGCGTCTTCTTTGAGGGGGGAAGCGAGCCGGCTGCGGGGAGCCGGCCCCGTCTGGGCCAACTGGGGGAGACTAGGCCGCCTTCGGGTGTCTCTATGCCTGAAGGGGCCCACCGCCCGTGGGCCGTACTGGTAGCCCGTCGTGGATGACATCAGGGTCAACATGGCAATAGAGCCGCTTCGGACGGGTCATGGCCACTCCGTATGGCGCACTATGCCAGGCATGCTCTGGGATTCGGGGGTGGCAGGCTTCACTGTAGCCACGCCCCATCTCATCGCCGCTAGGTGGATGCAAACTTTGAGGGTACGGTCTCGACCGCTTTATGGGAGCCGGCTTCTTGGAGTCGGCCTCCTTGCGGCCGGCTTCTCGAAGTCGGCCCTCTCCAAAGCTTTCTTCATGAGGGCTAAAGTCAGGCCGCCTTTCGAAAGCCGGCCTGTGTGACAGCCAGCAAGGGGAAGGCGGCCCTATGTCTTGGATTCTCGAGAGCCGGACGGGCTCGTAATTTTTTCAGAAGGGCCAGGGGAAGCCGGCTAGGCTACCCATGGCTATTTACTCCGACAGTAGTCCCCCAAGCTGATCGAGCTTCAAGGCGGACAAAGGGACGAGAAGCTTGGTCAGCTTCCTATCCTGAAGAGCCGGCTTTGCTGATGTATGCCGACTTCGGGGAGCCCTGCGTCTTGCAGGCGGGAAAGTGGTCGACCCGCGTGCTGACCGCGGGCCCTCCCGCGGGCCATGTGGCAGCGAGACCCTGCCGTCGCACGCGCGCGACGGGACGCCGCCGCAGGCCCGGGCCTGCCACTCCTAGGCCTTGGCCCGAACGCAGATCTTCTGTGGCCCAGGTTGACCGCTCGCCTTCCCGTGGCGATTTTATTTCGCCATTAGGGCGCAACAAGCGTGAGACGTGGGGGAGTGGGCACGATCGATCCCCACGTTTCCCCACGCCGCGCCTCCTCAGCTCCGCCGTGCGAGCCTATAAGTAGGGGGTGGAGGGGGAGCGACAGAGGTTCGCACGCTCTCTCTCGCTCCGCCCCCTCTCGTCCTCCTTTCTTCCTCTCGTCGCCGCGGCAGCCTCTCGTCTCAGCGCCGCCACATCGTCTTGCTCCCATGGCGCTGTCGAGCTCATGGGACGGCTTCAACGTCCATGAGGACCATGTTGAATTCCTCCGCCAGACCCGGCGCCTGCCCGACGCCAACCTCGTGCGGGTCCGCCTGGCGCCATGATGGAGATTTCGCCGGCACCGGAGGAGGGCGAGCGGGTCGTCTTCCGCTCGCACTTCCTGCGCGGCTTCGGCCTTTCGGCGAGCGGATTTCTGCGCTCCTTCCTCGAGTTCTACAACCTTCAGCCGCATCACCTCACGCCTAATGCGGTGATGCTGCTGTCGGCCTTCGTCTCCCTCTGCGAAGGTTTCTTGGGGTTGCTCCCCACGCTGGAGCTCTGGGGAGAGTTCTTCCAGAGCAAACTCGGCACCGTCGTTGCAGGCGTGCCCGCCCCCTGTGGGGCCTTCATCGCCATGAGGAGGGCGAGCGAGAACAACCCGTTCCCGCCCATCCCCCTGATCCAGTCGGTGAAGATCTGGCAGAAATCATACTTCTATATGAAGAACGTCGCTGAGCAAGGAGACCACGTCAACCTGCCGGCTTACGTAGCCGGCCCGCCGGCTGGGAGGCAGCCCTCATGGAGTTTCTGGTCCCGGTCACTGTCTCAGGCCGGGAACGCTGTCGTCTCCCGGCTTAGGGTGATGATCCAGTCGGAAGGCCTGAACGGGGCCGACTTGGTGGCTGCCTTCGTGGAGCGCCGGATATCTCCTCTCCAGAGCCGGCCCCACATGATGTGCCAGATGAGCGGCCGCTTCGACCCAAGCCGGCTGAGCACCAGGGAGATGCCTCATGCGGAGGTATCGTACATGGTAAATTACATCTCAAATTGCAAGCTCGCCGAAGACTGGCGATACGGCAAGGCGCCGTATTCTCGCGCCAACCCTCCGCCCGTGGTAAGTTTTCCTTTTCTTCTTCTTGTTGGTAGCCGGCTTCATGATGGCCGGCTTCTGATTAGCCGGTTCTTCTTAGCAGAACCCCCTTCTCCCGCCGACGACCGGGGCAGCGGGGATAGAACGCCAGTATGCCCCCGACCGCATGATGGACGACGTCGACGACCCGGATTTGGGGGCGGCCGCCATGGAAGATGCCGTCATGGGGGATGATGCCGAGCCCGGGGGCTCAAGGCTTACCGCCAGCTTCGAGGACTGGCCGGATGACGCTGAAGCCGAAGTCGCCCCGCGTCGCCAGCCGGCGGCCGACCATCAGGGCGCGGGCTCGTCCATCGCGCCGGCTGCCGGCGGCGGTGCACAGAAGTGCTGGGCTGCTTCAGGCCTCTTCGGCAGTCGGCCGAAGAAGTCCAAAGCCTCCACCGCGGCGACCAAGCGAGATGAGGCGGCTGCAAAAGCGGCCCGCTTCCGCAAGGCGGTGAAGCAGCCTCAGGCGGTCTCAGCGTAAGTCGTCAATTACCCTGTCGCATGCTTTTCATCATTCTCTTCTTGTTCGAACATTCTTCTTAACTTTTTCCCGCTTGCTGGACAGGGCGCCGCTTTCCCTTGAGCGGGGTCTGGGCGGCTCCATAGTGGGGCCGGCTGGAGGGTCTTCGAGCTCCCGCCGCGTGGACCCCCATGCCGATCTCAGGGAGGCCACGAAGCGGAACGCCCGTGAGGCGAGGGAGGAGCGCGAGGCGGCGGAAAAAGCCGTCGCCCAGGCGGCGAAGGAGCAGGCCGGCGCGGCAGCCAAGGCCCAGGCGGAGTCGGTGACCGCGGAGACGGAGGCGGGGGGTTCGCGCAACCAGCCTCCGCTGCTCGCCATTCCCCTCTGAGCCGTGGCCCCTGACACCCCACTGCCCTTAGCGAAGGAAATCGTCCAAGACCCGCCGCTGATGGAGACGAGGGAGGACTCCGTGGCCTTCGCGAGGAGAGCGCCGCCAGCAGCGCCAACCGGAGCGGGCCAAGGTGGCCAACCGTCAGCGGCGCCAGAGGAGCCGGCCGGGGGTGGCCGGAGGACAGAGCCGGCCTCGAGGTGCAGCCGGTGATGCGTTGGCGCACAAGGGGAGGCGCCGCTCCACCGGAGTCGCACCAAGTCGCGGGCGCAGGCCAGTCGACTGAAGATCTGGAGGCGGCCAGCACTGCCACGTCCGAGTGGACTCCCAGCGGGGGGACTGGCGAGCTAAATGTGGCGGCTCAAGGGGTCCGGAGCCGGCTTCAAGCTCAGGCCGCCCTGCTGCAGCAGTTCACCCAGGAGTTCCTGTCGACGCGAGCCGCCATTCGGGTGAGTCCTTCATTCTTGGCCATTTTGATCTCTTGATTTCTTCCGTGGGGGCGCGTCAGCGCACCCACTGGGTGTAGTCCCCGAGATTCGGGCCGACTGCTGCGCAGTCGGGTCGAATCTTTCTTAACGACCACCTTATCTTTGCTTCTTGTCTGAATCTTTCAGGAATATCATAACTCCCGTGCTGCCGCCTTCAACTCCCAGGCTCGGGAGTTGAGTCGAAGGACCGACGACCTGGCCGACAACCGAAGTAAGTACTTGATTTTGTCTATCTCCTATGGGGGCGCGTCAGCGCACCCACTGGGTGTAGTCCCCGAGATTGAGGCCGACTGCTGCGTAGTCGGGTCGGATCTTTCTTGACGACCTTTTCCTTATTGGTTTGTCTTTTTATTTGTCTTCAGGGGCCAACGCCGACTTGAGGAAGGAGCTCGGCGAAGCGCAGGCCGCCCTTCATACCAAGGACGCCGAGTACGCTGTCTTGGTCCAGGAGCGTGACCGCCTGGCCAAGAAGCTGGCTGACCAGGAGAAAAGCCACAAGGCGGCCCTGTAGCAAGCGCAGGATAGCGAGGCTGCCCTGAAGGCGGAGTTTGAGACCGAGGCGGCGAGCTGGGCTGAGACCCGGCGAGCGCTGTATGAGGGCTTCGGCCGCATCGAGGACTTGATCGACGGTAAGCCGCCTTCCTCGCTCCTCTCCTGCCCCTTGGCGTCTGGTTCTTGTTCTAACTTATGCTGCTGCCTATTTCCTTGCGCAGACTACTTTCCCGGCTACTTCGCCTTTGCCGCCCAAAGCATCGAAGCCCATCGCGAGGCGTGCCGTCAGGCGGGGGCCAACATCACGCTGGATGCGAACCGGACGCTTGAGGAGTAGCTCTTGGCTGTCCAGGCGCGGTTGCAGCTGACTCATCGGATGCTTCGCCGGCTCCAACGTGCCGGGGCGCAAGTGTTGGCCGCCCTCTGGCCCGGCGAGACGATCCCCCGCACCCCAAGCCGGACTGCCGACTGGCTGGAGGTCGCAGTCGGTCGCTTTGAGGCTTGGAAGGCGTCGGCAGCCCGCCTCGGAGCCGGGCGGGCGTTGGAGTTCGTTCGGGCTTGGTACCCAGGGTTGAGCCTGGACCAGCTGCGCACTTGGCGGATGGAGGCCGACGCGGAGCTGGAGGAGGTGAGGCCGGCTATCGCCCAGCGTGCTTCGACGATCGCCGAGTGCACCGACATTAGCGTTTTTGTGCCCAAAATCGATGATGACTGTGTTTCCCAGCCGGAGGAGTGGCTCGGGCTGAACCCGGCGGTGGGCGAGGACTCGGCAGAGGAGATCGCCTCCAGCGACGAGGGCGAGGATGACGAAGAGGAGGACGGCGAAGACATCGAGCCGGCTGGTGGAACAACCGGTCGACCTCAGGCCGACCGTGCCTCCAGCAACGAGGCGCGTGGAAGCGCGCCCTCTGCGGGAGGCGGTGACCAAACCGAGGTTCGCCAGCCGGCCGCTCCTTCAGCCGGCACAACCGTCTCCGCCAACCAGCCCGGCTCGTCGGTCGCTCCGCCGGCTTGACCTGCCGTCCTTATTTTTCCTGCTTGTTGTCTTTTGAACAATCTTCATTAAGTTTTCGCAGTTCCACCCACTGGGGGTGTATCCAAACTATGTTGAATGCTGGCCTCTCGGAGGTCTTTTATGTAAATATTATTATGTGCATGTTTGGTTTCCATTCGCGTATGCTTTTTATCCTTAGGCTTTTTCCTTTGCCGCCTTCCCTCTTTGGGGAGGCAAGTACTTGAGCTTTCTTGGATTGAAGTGAAGTGAATGGAAACCGGCCGGCCGGCTACTCTGGTAGCCATTCGGCGGTGGGAGAAAAACCGGCTTTTGTTATATTAGTCCGTTAGTCCCTAGCCGTTTTTCGTGTGGGCGCCCGTTCCTGCCTTTAACTCTTGCCAGTCGGACAGCCGGTTCTTCGAACTGCGACTTTTGGCAAGAGAAAGCTTGGGAGCCGGCACACTACTTGTCTGTCTGCGGGTAGGATTTCTATTATAACTCCAGTCGGCCAGTCCCCGGGCCGACTAGTCTAACCCGGTGCCGGACGGAACAAGTAAATGAAATGACAAAGTCATAAGCATGATGCTTTTCATTCATAGATAAGAGATGGCAGTCCCCGAGCCCTCCTCGAGGGGCCTATTGTTTCGTACTTAATACAAAAGTTAGCGTGATACATACTGCATTTCAACTGTAAAATCTTCGAAGGAGGTTAGCGTTCCATGGTCGTTCCGACTCCTTGCCGGAGTCGTCTCTCTTTCATGCCTTCGGCTTCTGCACGTCGATCAGGTAATAGGAGTCATTGCCTAAGGCTCTGCTGATAACAAAGGGGCCCTCCCAAGGGGCCGAGAGCTTGTGCTGGCTGGCTGTTCACTGGATTAGCCGGAGCACAAGATCGCCCTCTTGGAAGGATCTTGGCTTGACCTTCCGGCTGTGGTAGCGGCGCAGGCCCTGCTGGTAGATGACAGACCGGCTGAGGGCTAACAGCCGGCTTTCTTCCAGCAGGTCGACACCGTCTTTTGGTGCTTCCTTGGCCTCCGCTTCCGTGTACATGGTTACTCGAGGCGAGTCGAACTCGATGTCAGTTGGGATGACCGCCTCGGCACCATACACAAGGAAGAAAGGGGTGAAGCCGGTTGACTTGTTTGGTGTAGTGCGCAGACTCCAGAGGACAGCCGGCAGCTCATCGAGCCAATAGTCGGCTGAACGCTCCAAAGGTACGACCAGTCGGGGCTTGATGCCGGAGAGGATGAGGCCGTTGGCTCGCTCGAC
This sequence comes from Triticum dicoccoides, assembly GCF_002162155.2. Lineage (NCBI taxonomy): Eukaryota > Viridiplantae > Streptophyta > Magnoliopsida > Poales > Poaceae > Triticum > Triticum dicoccoides. Next base: position 545,543,584 of record NC_041380.1, on the reverse strand, counting down.
CTGGCCGTTTGACTGCGGGTGGGCGACAGACGCTAAGTCCAACCGAATACCTTGGGCTGTGCAGAAACGTGCCAAGGCTCCTTTGGCAAAATTCGTGCCATTGTCGGTGACGATGCTGTGTGGCACGCCGTACCGAGCTGTTATGTTTGCGATGAATGTCACAGCAGTCGGCCCATTCAGCTTCTTGATCGGCTTTGCCTCAATCCACTTGGTGAATTTGTCCACTGCGACGAGCAAATGCGTCATGCCGCCGCGCGCCGTCTTGAATGGGCCCACCATGTCCAGTCCCCAAACGGCGAAGGGCCAGGTGAGGGGAATGGTCTTGAGTGCCGAAGCCGGCATGTGTTGCTTGGAGCTGAAAAGTTGGCACCCTTTGCAATGTTTAACTAAATCCTTGGCATCATCTAAAGCAGTTGGCCAAAAGAAACCATGGCGGAAGGCTTTGGCGACGAGTGATCTTGAGGCCGCATGGTGGCCGCATTCTCCTTGGTGAATGTCTCTGAGGATTGCAATGCCCTTCTCTTGCTCGACGCACCGTTGGAGGACTCCAGTGACACTGCGCTTGACTAGTTCTCTGTTGATGATTGTGTATGCTCCGGCTCGATGTTGGACTTGTCTTGCCTCTGCTTCGTCAGCCGGCAGATCTTGGTTTACTAGGAAGTTGAGGATGGACTGAGCCCATGATGGAGCCGCGACTTCTCCTAGACCAATGTGGCTACTGCCGCCAGGGTGGGCGGGCTGGGTGGTGAAATGCTGGAGTCGGCCGCCGGCTGTTGTGTTGGTGCAGTCCCTGAGCCGGCTACTGCAGTCCCCGAGCCGGTTGCCGAAGTCCCCGGGCCGACTACTGAAGTCCCGGGGTCGCCCGCTTGGTTCTTCGAGCTGGACCCGACCGCGTCGGGGTCAGGCGGCACGAAGATGGAATCGGACTCTAGAGACGGCTTGATGGACGGCTTGAGGAGGCGTTGTAGAGCGACGCCGGTTGGTATTGCTTGCCAAGTGGAGCCTATTCGAGCCAGGGCATCGGCTGGCTCGTTGTCGGCTCGCGGTACGTGGAGGAACTCGCATCCTTCAAAGTATCCGCTGAGTTGTTGGACCAGGAAGTGGTAGCTTGCCATATTTGCGTCCTTGGTGTCCCAGTCGCCGGATGATTGTTGGACCACCAAGTCCGAGTCGCCATAACATAGGATCCGGCGGATGCCGAGTTCCTTGGCAAGCCGGAGCCCACGTATGAGCGCCTCGTACTCGACCACGTTGTTGGAGGCGGCAAAGTGAATTTGCAGCGTGTATCTGAGCTTGTCGCCTTTGGGAGAGGTAAGGACGATGCCGGCTCCCAAGCCGGTGCGCATCTTGGACCCGTCAAAGTGCATGCGCCAATGGGTGGAGTCGGGAGCCGGTGGCAGGTACTGGGTCTCGGCCCAGTCGACGAGGAAGTCGGCCAGTGCTTGGGACTTGATGGCGGTGCGGGGCTGGTAGAAGATCGTGTAAGGGGCCAGCTCGATGGCCCATTTCGCCACCCGGCCGGATGCGTCCCGGCTGCCTATGATCTCGGCCAGCGGGGCGGTGCATACGACCGTGACGGGGTGCTCTTGAAAGTAGGGCTTCAGCTTCTTGGCAGTGAAGTACACGCCATAACACATCTTCTGGTAGTGCGGGTAGTTCTGCTTTGAAGCGGACAGTACCTCGCTCAAATAATACACCGGCCTCTGAACCGGCTAGGCTCGGCCTTCTTCTGGGCGTTGGACTACGATGACGGTGCTGACCACCCGGCTGGTTGCGGCAATGTAAAGGAGCATGGGCTCTTTCTCAGTCGGCACCGCCAGGACGGGCGGCATGGCCAGCATCTTCTTCAGCTCGTGAAAAGCTTGGTCGGCCTGGTCGTTCCACTCGAAGTGAGTGCTCTTCTTCATGAGGCGGTAGAGGGGGAGAGCCTTCTCTCCGAGCCGGCTGATGAAGCGGTTGAAGGAGGCCAAGCATCCGGTGAACTTTTGGATGCCTCGAAGCTTGGTGGGGATCGCCATTCTCTCGATGGCCTTGATCTTCACCGAGTTGCATTCGATGCCGCGTTCGGAGACCAGGAAGCCTAGGAGCTGGCCAGCTGGCAGTCCGAACACGCATTTCTCGGGGTTGAGCTTGATTTCGAACCGGCGCAGGTTCTCAAACGTTTCCTTGAGGTCTCCCAGCAAAGTGCCGCGCTTCTCCGTCTTCACCACAATGTCGTCCATGTAGACGTGAGCGTTTCTGTCGAGTTGCTTGCGGAGGCACTTCTGCATGCAACTCTGAAAAGTGGCACCGGCATTTCTCAAGCCGAATGTCATAGTCAGGTAGCAGAAGGCTCCAAATGGCGTGATGAAGGTGGTCTTCAGGCGGTCGTCCGGATCTAGCTTTATCTGGTGATATCCTGAGTAAGCATCCAAGAAACTCAACAGCTCGCATCCGGCCGTGGAGTCTATCACTTGGTCAATCCTTGGCAGGGCAAAGGGATCTTTGGGGCAAGCCTTGTTGAGGCTCGTGTAGTCTATACACATGCGCCACTTGTTATTCTTCTTTAGCACAAGGACCGGGTTGGCGAGCCATTCTGGAAAGAAAACTTCCATAATGAAGCCGGCCGCCAGAAGCCGGGCTATCTCCTCTCCCACAATCCTACGTTTCTCCTCCGACAGTCGGCGAAGGGGTTGTTTGACTGGCTTTGCATCTTCTCGGACGTGTAGTTTGTGCTCGGCGAATTTCCTCGGAACACCTGGCATGTCCTTGGGGGACCATGCAAAGATGTCCCGATTCTCATGGAGGAAATCGGTGAGCTCGCCTTCCTATTTGCTGTTCAGGCTTGCCCCGATGATGGCAAACCTCTCTGGATGCTCGGGGTCAAGAGGTATCTTATTCGTCTCCTTGGCCGGCTGGAAGGATCCTTGAGCATCGTGCTCCTTGGGGTCGGGGGACGCGGCCGACTGCTTGCCGGCTATGGCCACGACTCGGTCCAACATCTTCTTTTCTTCAGCAATCACAAGGGACTCAGCCAGCTGGCTGCTGGCTGCCGCACACTCAGAGGACTTCTTGTAATCGCCGGCTACGGTGATGACGCCTTTGGTACTTGGTATCTTCATCTTGAGGTATGCACAATCGGGAACTGCCATGAATTTGGCCATGGCAGGTCGGCCAAGCAATGCATGGTAAGGGCTCTCCAGGTCCACCACTTCAAACCAGATCGCTTCCCGGCAGAAATGCTCCTTGTCCCCAAAAAGTACGTCAATCTTGATCTTGCCAATGGGGGCGCAGGACAGGCCGGGTACGATGCCATGGGACACTGTTCGGGTAGGCATGAGCTGCTTCGTCTTGACATTTAGCTTCTCCAGGGTGTCACGGTACAGGATGTTGATGCTGCTCCCGCCGTCTATCAGCACACGGGAGAAGCGGGCAGCGCGTCTGTCCGTCGCGAGGGTGGCTTCCAGGACCAGCGCATAAGAGCCGGGAGACGGCATCACCTCTGGATGGTCGGCCCGGCTCCAGCTGATGGGCTTTTCTGACCAATGCATGTGTCCGGCGGGGTTGGCAGCGACCACGCTGACTTCCTGGTGCTCTCGGCGTTTCCTGCGCCGGTCTTCGGGATGGCTCGTAAAGACGATGTAGGTCGCTTGCTCGTCGGGGAATTCATCGTGCACAGCTCCGACTGCGGGCCGAGCGGCCGGAGGCGGCGGGGCCGGAGGCGGCGCGAGCTCCTCTCCTTTAGAGATTCGGGTGAGCCAATGGCACTTCCGGGTTGTGTGGTTGGATGGCTTCGTGCCGCTGTGGAACTTGCACGGGGCGTCGAGAGTTTGCTCGTAGGAGAAAGCCGGCTGCCAAGCTGCCCTGCCGCCCTTGGGTTTGTTGGGCGCGGGCCGCCCTTCGGGTGGCACGTCTTCAACTATGGCCACCTGCCGACTAGTGGGAGGCGGCGCGGGGCCCTTGCGCTTGTGGTTGTTCGAGTGTGGGAGTCGGCCGGAATCCCCAGCCGGCGTCTCGGGCGCCGGGTTGAGTACTTTCCCGGACGCGTCTACCCGAAGCTCGGTCTTCATCGAAGAGTCGGCGGTGGCGTACTTGTCCGCTATGTCCAGAAGCTCGTCGAGGGTAGTTGGCTCGTCGTAGAGGAGCTTGTGCTTGAGGAGGGTGCCTTCTCGGCATCTGGCTGTGAAGTATTCTATGGCTTGCACCTCGTGCACCCCCTCGCAAGAATTGCGGAGCTCGGCCCAACGCGTGAGGTAGTCGCGAGTGGACTCGGCCGGGCCCTGTACGCACAGGGAGAGCTGCCTGGGCTTGGGGGTCTGCTTGTAGGTGCTGGTGAAGTTGCGGATGAAAGCTTCTGTGAAATTTAGCCAGCTGTTGATGCTGAGAGGCTTGAGGCTGTTGAGCCAGGTCTGCGCCGTGCCTTGCAGCATGAGGGGCACGTACTTCACGGCAACGTGCCGGTTGCCGTTGGCTATGCTGATCGCCGTGGAGTAGTCGATCAACCAATCTTCCGGCTTCACGGAGCCGTTGTACTTGGGCGTGTCTCTTGGGAGCGAGAACCCTTTGGGGAAAGGCTCGTCGCGGATGCGGGGGCCGAAACAAGGCGGGCCGACATCGTCTTCTTCTTCCAGCGCCAGGGATCGCGCCAGGCGGTCGATCCGATGGCGGGCGTCGTTCTCGCCGACTCCTTCGCGGCGACCTAGTCGGCCGCTGAGAGTCGGGCGCGCCACTGGCGGCGGGGTGGGATATCTCTCTCCACGGGGTCGAGGCAGAGGCGGGTTGCCCCGCCATTCCATGGCTCGGGGATGGCCATCCGCATCTCGCTCGATGGAGATTCGGGCCCGGCTTCGGCTGGCCGCCGGCTCTTTCTCGCGCCGCGCGCGGGTGTTGCTCGTAGTCGGTGTCCGGGACGTCGCGCCGTGATCTCGGCGCGGGGGAGGGCTTCCCGTGCGGGCGTCGGCTTCATGCCGCTGTGCGGCTGCATCGATCAGCTGCTGGATGCGCCGGGTCATGTGGGGGAGGTCTTCGGCCTCCAAGCCGTCCAACTCATCTACGGCCGCCTGGGCGGCACGCAAGTTCTCGAGCGGAGTGGCATAGATCGGGCCGTCGACCCCCAGCGTGTCGGCGATGACGGTGCCGCGTTGCCTGACAAGGCCGGCCCGGCTTGGCCTGCCCGGGGCCGGCGTGCCGAAGGCGGCGCGGTCAGCTTCGCGCTGGTAGGCCTCTGTGAGGCGTCTCACGGAAGCCAGCCTCCGGCCCTCTGCAAGGAGGGCGAGGCAGCGTGCCTCCAGTGCTTTGTCGTCGGCATTAGCCGGGAGGGGGTGGACAAGTCGTGGGCCGCCGCGTGCGGGGCGTCGTGGGCGCTCTCGTCGGCCGGGCCGCCGTGGCCAATGACCATCACCTCGGTGGTGACATTATCGCGGCCATCGGTCCGAGGAAGCAGGTCGTTGTAGATGGCGACGTTGGTGGGGAAGGTGTCGAAGGAGGCCGCGTCGGAGTCGACAGGCATCGGGTCGATGGAGCCAACCGACTCCAGATCCACAGCGGGCTAGCTGGAGACATGGAGCTGGCCGAGGAGGTTGGCGAGGTGGTCGGTGCCCGCATCGGAGGCGAGCTCGTCGGAGGTGAGGGTTTCGTCGAGGAGATCGGCGGGGCTGCTCGCCGCACAGATGCTGGTGACGCCTTGCAGCGCGTCGTGGCAAGCGCCATCGGGCGTGCCGGGCTGGCTACGCTCGCTAGGGAGGAAGAGGGTTCCCGTCCAGAACAGATCTCCGGACGACGGTGCACCTAGCCCCACAGTGGGTGCCAAATGTCGGGTGGTAGGTGCGACATATGCCAACGGGTGGCTTATCATTGTGGGAGCCAGTAAGACATCGCCGGTGCCTGGAAACGGGATGAGGCGAAGACATGCACGCCGGCGAATCTTACCCAGCTTCGGGGCTCTCCGTGGAGATAACACCCCTACTGCTGCTCTGCGGGGTCTCCGCATGGTCACTCGATGGACAAGTAGCTACACAATGCTCCTTGAGCTGTTCGGTGGGAGGAGGAAGAAGGGCACGACTAGCTCGCTTCTTCTCCTCGTGTGGTGTCTAGAACTAGCAGGGGGTCGGACCCTTTGCATGGGTGACCGGGGGGTTTATATAGGCCTACCCCCGGGGGTACAACGGTAATCCGACTGGGCGCGGGGCCCAGCCGTCTGTGACTACGCTCGCCGGCTTCTGTGCCGGCTGGTGGGTCCCGCCGGCTGCCAACTCCTTGGCGACAGACTGGCCCCACTGCCAAGGGTCTTGTCGGTGGTTGGTTACTGTTGCCTCAACCTGATGACGAGGGCTTCGTCGAGGTAAGCGTGGCTATAGTGCCGCCGTCCTGCGGGCGATCACTGTAGACTTACCGCGTCTTGTCTCCTTAATGGGGCGTCTTCTTCGAGGGGGAAGCGAGCCGGCTGCGGGGAGCCGGCCCCGTCTCGGGCCGACTAGGGGAGACCAGGCCACCTTCGGGTGTCTCTCTGCCCGAAGGGGCCCACCGCCCGTGGGCCGTACTGGTAGCCCGTCGTGGATGACATCAGGGTCAACATGGCAACAGTGCCGTGCCGGACGGGTCATGGCCACTCCGTACGGCGCACTGTGCCAGGCGTGCTCCGGGATTCGGGGGTGGCAGGCTTCACTGTAGCCACACCCCATCTCATCGCCGCTAGGTGGATGCAAACTTTGAGGGTACGGTCTCGACCGCTTTATGGGAGCCGGCTTCTTGGAGTTGGCCTCCTTGCGGCCGGCTTCTCGAAGTCGGCCCTCTCCAAAGCTTTCTTCATGAGGGCTAAAGTCGGGTCGCCTTCCGAAAGCCGGCCTGGGTGACAGCCAGCAAGGGGAAGGCGGCCCTATGTCTTGGATTCTCGAGAGCCGGACGGGCTCGTAATTTTTTCAGAAGGGCCAGGGGAAGCCAGCTAGGCTACCCATGGCTATTTACTCCGACAATAACCCATGACTCTAACTCTTTGTGCATTTGCAGTCCAAAGCAAATTTTAAATATGCACAAATTTAGGGGGAGCTCTTACTTGTCACATACTTCTCAAAGCGATGATATATTTCATGCTTATTATCATTTATTGAAGCTTTGATCTATATGTTGTCATCAATTACCAAAAAGGGGGAGATTGAAAGTGCAACTATCCCTAGGTGGTTTTGGTAATTCATAACAACATATAGCTCATTGAGCTAATGCTATTCCAAGATGATTATTTCAGGAAAGCTCAATGATTGGCATGGCATGGATGTGAAAGTGGAACCCTCAAAATGCTAAGGACAAAGGATTGGCTCAAGCTCAAAAGCTCAAGACTCTTCATTTTATATTTTAGTGATCCAAGATCACATTGAGTCTTTAGGAAAAGCCAATACTATCAAGGAGGGATGAGGTGTTGCTTAATGAGCCTCTTGCTTCATGTGCTTAGTGATATGCTCCAAAACCCTCAACTACTTTCCCATATCCACAAATGACCTAAACCCTAAGCCAAACTCGGTCCTACCGATTCTTTCTATCCGGCGCCACCGAGTTTCACTTGTCATAAGCCACTGCCAAACCCTAGCAATTCGGTTCTACCGATAGGGATCTCGGTCTCACCGAGAAGGGATTGCAAACTCTCTGTTTCCCTTTCGTAACTTTTCGGTCTCACCGAAAGAGCGAATCGGTCCCACCGAGATTGCAATGTAAATTCAGTGTTTCCTTTTTGTAACATTTCGGTCTCACTGAAAGAGCAAATCGGTCCCACCGAGTTTGCCTGACCAACTCTCTGGTTAGCTAATTACCAAAATCGGTCTCACCGAGTTTGTGTAATCGGTCTCACCAAGATTACGTTATGCCCAAACCCTAACCATATCGGTCCTACCGAGTTGCATGTCAGTCCCACCGAAAATCTCTAACGGTCACTAGGTTTACCTTTTCGGTCTAACCGAGTTTGTTGATTCGGTCCCACCGAGATTGGAAAACTGTGTGTAATGGTTGGATTTTGTGTGGAGGCTATATATACCCCTCCACCTCCTCTTCATTCGGTGAGAGAGCCATCAGAACACATACACAATTCCAACTCATATGTTCTGAGAGAGAACCACCTACTCATGTGTTGAGACCAAGATATTCCATTCCTACCATATGAATCTTGATCTCTAGCCTTCCCCAAGTTGCTTTCTACTCAAATCTTCTTTCCACAAAATCCAAATCCTATGAGAGAGAGTTGAGTGTTGGGGAGACTATCATTTGAAGCACAAGAGCAAGGAGTTCATTACCTACACACCATTTGTTACTTCTTGGAGAGTGGTGTCTCCTAGATTGGCTAGGTGTCACTTGGGAGCCTCCGACAAGATTGTGGAGTTGAACCAAGGAGTTTGTAAGGGCAAGGAGATCGCCTACTTCGTGAAGATCTACCGCTAGTGAGGCAAGTCCTTCGTGGGTGATGGCCATGGTGGGATAGACAAGGTTGCTACTTCGTGGACCCTTTGTGGGTGGTTTCTTCTTAGTGGACCCTTCATGGGTGGAGCCCTTCGTGGACTCGCGCAACCGTTACCCTTCGTGGGTGGAGCCCTCCGTGGACTCGCGCAACCGTTACCCTTCGTGGGTTGAAGTCTCCATCAACGTGGATGTAGGATAGCACCACCTATCCGAACCACGGGAAAAACATCCGTGTCTCCAATTGCGTTTGAATTCTCCAAACCCTTCCCTTTACATTCTTGCAAGTTGCATGCTTTACTTTCCGCTGCCAATATACTCTTTGCATGCTTGCTTGAATTGTGTGATGATTGCTTGACTTGTCCTACAATAGCTAAAATCTGCCAAGAACTAAAATTGGGAAAAGGTTAAGCTTTTATTTGGTCAAGTAGTCTAATCACCCCCCCTCTAGACATACTTTCGATCCTACACCCCTTGACCGGGTACCCGAGACTATATTTTCCAGGGGCTCAAATTGGTTTTCCATTGGCCTTTCGTACCTTTGAGCCATCAGGGAGGAATCCCATGGTGTCTCGCAAACTTAGTGGCACTACAGGCGGTTAGGCAACTCCAATGGTAGAGGGCGTCGTGGAGTCGCTAATATGTGGGCCAGGGGCGGACTTGAGTGGACGAGAGGGGGCGAGGAGAGCGTCTGTTTTTGTAAGCCCAGACGCATTTATAGCCCAAATTTACTCCAGATTTGGGGTCAGCTGGACAAAACAAAGGCATGAACAGACAAAATTGTCCATTTGGGTACGCCCGTTGGGCTGAGTTTTGCCCAAACGGACGCAAGCGGGCAATTTTTGGTCTAGCGTTGGAGTTGGCCTTAAGGCAACTCCAACGGGCAACTCCAACGCAAGACCCCAAATCGTCCGGGTCTGCCCATTTGGGGGTAAACAATGGATAGACGAGACGGCCCAACGCGCATCTTCATCCAGAAAAAACGTCTGTTTCTGATTCGGCTTGCCCCATCCTGGACGCAAAATCGGTCTGGCTTTGCGTCTGAATCAGACACAAGTGGACGATTTCTATGCCGTCCTCGTCCGGTCATGTCCTTTGCATGTGACCCTTGGCCCGCCTGTCATTCAAACAGGAGGGGCCACCTATCCACCCACCCATCCCACTCTCTCTCCCCCTCTTGTTCTTTCTCTTCCCCACCAAGGCACCAACCCACCCGGCACCAGCTCTTTGGCCGGCGCTGCAGCTTTTGCCCCGCCGCCACCCAGGCACAGAGCAGCAATAGCTGTAGTCGCTGACACTGTCGGCCTCTCCCCGCTCGCGCACCCAGGCATGGAGCAATATCAACTGAGTGGAGTGCAGCCAGAGCGTGTGTGCGCAGGCTCGGAAATGAGCGCAGCGGCGCAGGCTAGGGCACGGGCGGGCAGTGCTGGTCCTCCATGCCGACGGTCACCTCGAGGCGTGGGAGCTCGAAGGCGAGCGCCAGGCTGCAGCACTGCGACCATCCCGACGCTAGGGTGTGGGTGCGGCGAGGGTGGGCCGACGTGGGGGGTGCAGGCGCGCACAACGAGCACAGGCGTGGGCAGGGAGAGGAGGGCGCGTCGCGAGCGGGTGGGGAGTCGGGCAGCTGACGCGGGTGGGTGGCAAGGTGGGGCGCGACAGCGCAGGGGCAGGGGTGGCTCTGGGGAGGGGGTGCCGGGGGTGGCGAGCAAGGCACATGGGCGCGACTGGAAGGAGCTCGCCGCCGCGCTGTAGACCGGAGCAGGGCGACGAGGCGGGGTGTGGGTGTCAAAACCGGCGGATCTTGGGTAGGGGGTCCCGAACTGTGCGTCTAAGGCGGATGGTAACAGGAGACAGGGGACATGATGTTTACCCAGGTTCGGGCCCTCTTGATGGAGGTAATACCCTATGTCCTGCTTGATTGTTCTTAATGATATGAGTATTACAAGAGTTGATCTACCACTAGATCGAAGAGGCTAAACCCTAGAAGCTAGCCTATGGTATGATTGTATGTTGTCCTATGCACTAAAACCCTCCGGTTTATATAGACACCGGAGGGGGCTAGGGTTACACAAGGTCGGTTACAAAGGAGGAGATATACATATCCGTATTGCCTAGCTTTCCTTCCACGCCAAGTAGAGTCCCATCCGGACACGGGACGAAGTCTTCAATCTCGTATCTTCATAGTCCAACAGTCCGGCCAAAGGATACAGTCCGGCTGTCCGAGGATCCCCTAATCCAGGACTCCCTCAGTAGCCCCTGAACCAGGCTTCAATGACGATGAGTCCGACGCACAGTGTTGTCTTCGGCATTGCAAGGCGGGTTCCTCCTCCGAATACACCATGGAAAAGTTTGAATACAAGGACAGTGTCCGACCCTGCAAAATAAGTCCCACATACCACCATAGAGAGAATACTATTTCCACAAATCTAATCTGCTGACATGTTTTGACAGCATGACATCATGCCATGGCCCGGTCACTATTCGAACCTTTTTCTCAACCAGCTCCGCACATAACGCGAGGCGGTTTTCTTGACACATCTTGTCAAAGCAGAGATCGTGTCCCCTTTATCACGGGATTCTCATCAATACAAACGTGGGTAACCCAACCGTGCCTGTTGGTATGACTCCTAGATCTTAGGCAAGTCCCAAACAGCCACGAGGAGGACACCTGATATTCACCCTCTTTATAAAG